>NC_134368.1:64729347-65032173 GCF_035582795.1 Mycteria americana
GCTTGGATTGGCCTTTCCTATAGGAAAACATATTGGGCATGGACATTTCTGATAACTTCCTCCAGTCACCTGCTGCGAGATGATGGAAGGTTAGTGAAAGCCTGCTACAGGGGGGCTTCTAGAATGACAAAGGCGGCTTGGTTGGAGACAGATAAACATGTCCAACCAAGTAAACACAGTATCCTGTTGCAACTTAAATCTGTTTAGAGATGTTCCTCAAAAATCAGTCTTGTGGGGATTGGCTCTAGTACCATCTTCTTCTATGCATGTTTCTCCACATAATTAACCTCTTGGTCAGGTCTCCAACTTGTACATGTTTCTAATTGATTACTGAATGCCAATTCAAGAGTTACCATATTTTACATTGTTGGGTCTTAAACCTGACTCAGAGCTCCAAAACCCTCTATCGTTGCTTTTCAGTTCATTGATTGCCATGTGTCTTGGTCCTGTGTCATTGGTACAAGAAGGTTACTTGGTTTGTCTGCCTGTGATTTCTCATGGCTTGAGAGGTCTGCGTATCATTTGTTTTTATGCCGATACCAAATTACCTTGCAAGTAATCTTTAATGGGGAATTTTTGTCTTTGTTTCCTCTAATTAGTAATTTAGTCCAATATTCTTACAAATATAGTTCTTTCAATTTCAAAGATTCTCATAGCATTTAACAAACCACAGTGACATATTATGGGTTGCTACTTCACAGAATCACAGAATGGTTGAGGTTGGAAGGGAACTCTGGCGATCCTCTGGTCCAAAACCCCTGCTCAAGCAGGGCCACCTAGAGCCAGTTGCCAAGGACCACCTCTAGATGGGTTTTTAATATCTCTAAGGAGGGAGACTCTACACCCTCTCTGGGCAACCTGTGTCAGTGCTCAGTCACCCCCACAGTGAAAAAGTATTTCCTGATGTTCAGGAGGAATGTCCTGTGTTTCAGTTTGCACCCATTGCTTGTGGTCCTGTCACTGGGCACCACTGAAAAGAGCCTGGCTCAATCCTCTTTGCATCATCCCTTCAGGTACTTATATACATTAATAAGATCCCCCCTGAGCCTTCTCATCTCTGGGCTGAACAGTCCCCACTCTCTCAGCCTTTCCTCATAAGAGAGATCATAGACTCATAGAATATCTCAAGTTGGAAAGGACTCATAAAGATCATCAAGTCCAACTCCCTGCTCCTCACAGGACTACCTGAAACTAAACCATACGACTAAAAGCATCGTCCAGATGCTCCTTGAACTCTGGCAGGCTTGGTGCCGTGACCACTTCCCTGGGGAGCCTGTTCCAGTAACCGACCACCCCCCCAGTGAAGAACCTTTTCCTAATGTCCAATCTGAACTTCCCCTCATGCAGCTTCATTCCATTTCCTCGTGTCCTATCGCTGATCACCAGAGAGAGGAGATCAGCACCTCCCCCTCTGTTGATCCCCTTGAAGAAGTTGTAGACTGCAATGAGGTCATGCCTCAGCCTTCTCTTCTCCAAACTGAACAAACCAAGTGACCTCAGCCACCCCTTGTAAGTCTTGCTCTTGAGACCTTTCACCATCTTGGTCACCCTCCTCTGGACACACTCTAATAGTTGATGTCCTTCTTAAACTGAGGTGCCCAAAACTGCACACAGTACTCAAGGTGGGGCCGCACCAATGCAGCATAGAGTGGAACAATCACGTCCCTCAACCGTCTAGCTATGCTGTGCTTGATGCACCCCAGGACACGGTTGGCCCTTTTGGCTGCCAGGGCACACTGTTGACTCATATTCAACTTGCCATCAACCCAGACCCCCAGATCTCTTTCCACAGGGCTGCTCTCCAGCCTCTCGCCCCCCAGTTTGTACGTATAACCAGGATTACCCCATCCCAGGTGGAGAATCTGGCATTTGCTCTTGTTAAATTTCATATGGTTGGTCATTGCCCAGCTCTCTAGTCTATCCAGATCTCTCTGTAAGGCCTCTCTACCCTCGAGGGAGTCCACAGCTCCTCCTAGTATAGTATTGTCAGCAAACTTAATGTAGATTAGATTCCTGCATCCAGATCATTTATAAAAATATTGAAGAGCACTGGGCCTAAAATCGAGCCCTGGGGAAACCCACTGGTGACTGGCTGCCAGCCTGATGCAGCCCCATTTACTATAACCCTTTGAGCCTGAACCATCAGCCAATTGCTCGCCCAACGTATTATGGACTTGTCTAGCTGTGTGCTGGACATTTTATCAAGAAGGATACTGTGAGAGACAGTATCAAAAGCTTTGCTAAAATCCAAAAACACCACATCTACTGCCTTCCTTTGGTCAACTAGATGAGTGACCTTGTCATAAAAGGAAGTTAAGTTAGTTAAGTAGGACTTTCCCCTCGTGAACCCATGTTGGCTATGACCAATGACTGCATTGACTCTCAAGTGTTTTTAAATAATCTTCTCCATAATTTTACCAGGCACAGAAGTAAGACTGACAGGCCTGTAAGTATCACAGTCTTCCTTCTTACCCTTCTTGAAAATTGGGACAACATTTGCTCCAGTCCCTTAATAATCTTTATGGCCCTTCATTGAACTCTATCCAATATGTCCATGTTTCTCTTGTACTGAGGAGCCCAGAACTGGACAAAGTACTCCAGGTGTGGCCTCACCATAGCTGAGCAGAGGGGAAGGATCACCCACCCTGACCTGCTGGCAATACTTTGTCTAATGCAGCCAAGGATACCATTCACCTTCTTTGCTGTTTCATGTTCAACCTGATGCCCACCAGGACCCTCAGGTCCTTTTCTGCCATGCTGCTTTCCAGCTTACTTGAGTAAGCATTTCCATAAAGTCTTGTATCCTAAAGCTTTATATACTGTGCACTCACTGATCTGTTCACCCATCATCTGAAACTTGGTGATCTCTGAGATGAAGAGTGGCAAATATACAGAAATTCTCGGGAACAGAACAAGAAAATTTGGGCCCCTAAATTCAAGGGATAATTAATCATATTAGCATGTAGCTGGGTTGACAGGGGCCCAGGTTTGCATTCATTAGGTGCTCTAATTTCTCACGGAGGTCTTCTCTACTGCAAGAGTGTTTAAGGTTATCCCATGCCTGTTAACCTTGGGAAAAGCAATGACATCTACACTTTTTAAACTTCAGTTTTCCACCTGTATTTCCCCCTTTTCTATTGGGAAAGAGAAAGAAAAGTGGAGGAAGGTAAGGGGAATTGCTTTCAGCTACTTCTTCCCAACCAAAACAGAAGACACTTCCTCTTTCACACAGTTATTAGGAGCCACATGACCTTGGTTTGAGAAGATTCATTTGCAAGCCCTTATTCTTCCTGAAGCAGGGTTTCTCTGAAGGCTTTCTCTGAAGTCTTCATGGAGGTTTCCATTGCACAACTGTGTTCATGTACAAAGTACCAATCAAGAGAATAGCAGTGACAGCATGAACAGTAGCACAGGGCAGGTGCCGTTGTAGCTGTGCTGACTGATCAGATCTTCACGGCAGCTTTCATTCTCCTGACTTTCAGCATCCTATTTTATCCATTCTTTGAAATATTTTCACTTGTTCCATTACAATGATACTAAAGAAATAGAAGTGAAAATAAGAGATGTGTGGTACTGTGTTGTGCTCTAGCTAACAGCAAAAGGGATGCAGCTCAGTTCTTGTTCCTTTTGGGCACTAATGCACCTGTACATTAAGGAAGATAGTGTGCCATTACCAGTCACATCCATGAGACAGTTTGAACATGAGGGTGCTCAAAGAACACTATAAACCAGGCTCATTACTGGTTCCTGTGCATATAAAAGAGGTAGGTCCCACAACTGTCTGTCCCACATGGCAGTGACTTACATTAATGCTGTGGTGATCTAGTTGTATATTTATAAATATGAGCACACAAAAGAAGGAAAAGCAAAGTTAAGGTTCTCCCAGTAACTTGGCCATTTTATAGACTGTATTGCTAACCTTGGAGGGAACAGAAGCCAGTGCTTCTGCTTGGATACTGTATCCCAGCCAAAGAGCTTGGCACAAAGCAGAGAAGTAAACTCAATTTGATATCATGTGCCTGCTACAAACAAGGCTGGACCTCCATGACTGGAGCTATCACTGGTCAGAAACAGCAGGCGGAAATGAGACTGAATGGAATCTGAACTTTTATATCTTTTGGGTATTTTTACTTTTTTTTTTCTTTTTAAGATTTACCTCTTTAAAATGGCTGCATTAGCATGAGCTTTCAGAGAAAGAATGGAAGAAAAAAACCCCAGGCTATATGAACCCTTATGCAGATTTCAGTTTTTAATTGCTATGAGGACTAAATTTAAACAATCACTAACAACAGAGCTCATATAAAATTCTTAAACTGGAAAAAATCTCTCCATTTGCAATCAGTCATTATAATTCACTAACATAGGCCACATACAGAACTACACATCATGTAATTTATGAAAGCCACAAGTCTCCTATTAATCATGAAAACACATGCAGTTATAACCAATACACAGCTAGAATAAAGGCTGCATCTTGACTATTCTGGAGATACATATGAGGGAGAAAACTGCAAGTAAAAGAGGAAATAAATTAATAAAATATAGAAGAGGGTCATAAATTACTTAACTGTTTCGTTGCTTGGTTTTGTTGGCTTGCAATACAAATGCTTTTCTATATGAAAATGACATGACAAGTACTTGTACTCCTCTCAGTTGGATTGGTTTGGCTAGTTCTAAGCAATGGTTTTCAATTTTGGTTTGCAGGTAGTCGCAGGTACAAGTGGGTCCCCAACATGGGGTCCTTTCCCTCTAAATTGTACTGGCAGTAGTACCCTTGGGAATGAAATCAAAGCAGGCAAGAGAGGATTCAGTTTTTGAGATCAGAAGCTCTATGAAACATTGGCCTAGCATTTCTTTAACATATCCACCTCCCACTGTGAGGTTATGCTAGCTGTTCTCCCCCATTTTCCTCTGACAACTTTTTTACTTTCTTATCCTTTATAATGGGTGAAAAAGGGGTTTTGTTTCAAAGGGAGATGGCTTCAAAGGTGGTTTGAGTCAGGAAGTTTTGCCAGAGGTAAAGAAAAATGAACGCCTAGAAGGGAAGGGTTATTATTGTATAAATAGGACTTAATTTTCATTGTCATACCTCTTTCTGTACTTTCTTAGCTAAGTGGAAAATATTTCAGTATATGTATATTAAGCTATGGAATAAAGATGATTTTTATGAATCAAAGGATGACCCTATGACAGCAGAACCAAAGAGATAAAGTGAGTTTTTGGCTGTGATGATGGAGGAGGACTAAGAATCAAGCTTCTCTTGGCCCTGATGTTATGATATGTATGTGCACTGTGGGCAGCACCAGATTTTTAAAAACTTTTTTTTAGGATCATGGAAATAGAGATAGTTCTTCCTGATTATTTAACCATTCAACTATATGCATACACACACACATGCACACACACACACACACTTGCACACATATATACATAATGCCTTTGGCCTTCAGACACAAGGGTAGTACAAATAATAATAAGGAGAACCAATTCTCACTAGTTTATAATTGCCTGAATATTTTATTACATAGTGTTTTCCTTCATAGGAACTTGTGTAGTAATGGCAGCTGGAATTTTTTTCCTTTGGAGACTCTATGCCTTCATATTATTTTCTTGGTTGATAGAAGTAACCTAAAGCATGAATACTTTATTAAGACAAATCATGCTTGCACTTTTAGCCTTTTTTTCTTTTTCAAATTGTTTCTTAGTTTAAACTGTAACTTGCAGGTGGATTTGGCAAAACTTCTCTATGTTGAGTAGATGCAGCAGAAGAAAGGGCCAGAATAACGCTGAGCTGTGCTCAAAATGATAGTGCAAGTACCATGACAGTGGATCCACAGAGTTGTGTAAATGGTTATAACAATTATTACAATTTATAACAATAAATTAAGACTCCACCCTGTCTAGGGGCTCGTTTTGGGGAGAATACAGAGGAGAGAAATCAGAAAGATCAGATGATCGGTAAACATGACCTATAAGCAAAAACTGACTGTTTAATCAAAGAATGCCAAGGGAGGTCATTATACCCAGAATAGGAAAGGTTGCTTTGTTTAGTTCAATGTAGCAGCTGGTTTGGAAGGCCTTTCTGATATAACAGGGAGTGCAGCCCTGTGAACGGCAGTGGAATTTGTACCACTGAAAATCTTCAAGAACAGCAAAGGCAAACATCTATCAGAAATGGTTTATGTATATTCAATCATGCTTAAGACAGTTGCCACACTGGATGGCCTCTAGCAGTCTCTTCCAGGCCTGTTTTCCATTATATAACATTTCAGATACCTGTGGCATCCTTAAAGGAAAGGATATGATGGCAAGTGATGGACCTTGTAGAAAAATTGGCCTAAATCTGGATTTGCATCTACTGGATGATATCATGTATAAAAAAATGAGGCAGCAGAGGTGGAACAGCTGTATATCAGATACATACCTAGTTATTTATGCAAATCAAAATACTGTCCTGTAACAATTTTATAGCTCTTCATCATTACTCAGTCAGTGCTGAAGGCAGCATGGTACTATATTGGTTATTGTGCTTGCTCATCACTGTACTGTCTGGGAAGATGTAAAAGTAACTAGGAAGGAAAGATAGCAAGGAAGAAAAACCTCCTAGTGGGGGAACCTTGGCCAAGCCATTAGTCATGCACATGCCATGCCTGTGCTTCAGTCCAAAGTTGGTGTGTGCCAAACCCCAGGCTGTAGGCAAAAGATCTATATGAGCTCATCCAATGAGACAAATGTTTTGAGGTGTCATACAAGTATACATGAGCATGAACAAAGAAAGCAGCATAGAACAGAGTGATGGGTCATCTGCAAACTGAGATGAAATAGGGTCCAGATGTTCTTAGGATTCATGAAGCAACAGGCCGACTAACATACTTCTGCACTCCCCCAATAGTTTCTAAGCTGTGTCATGAAGACATACCTTCCAGCTCCAGGATTTTCTGTATTACCACACCAGGTGCTGTTTGGAAAGTGATTGGCTTGTTGTATTACATGAATACTGAGAATCAAATGTTAACTTGAGCCAACATCAGAGCAGTGAATTACCTACCTCCCATTTTAAGTATCAGATTTTCTCAGTCTCTGTTACAAATGAGGAGTTGGTATTGCCAGGATGCTCCTTTTTTTGACATCACTTCCAACATTTCCTCTCAGTGGCCCACAGAGAATGCAAGGAATCATGTTTTACACAAAAAGTCATAGAAGGCTGCTATGCCAAAAGACTAAATCCTTGTCAAATGTTGATACGTTGCCAGTAGCATATGGTAACAATGGAGACAGCTGGAATTAAGGGGACAACATGATATTGTGTGGAGAGCAACAGCAATTTGAGCTGTTGGAAGATACTGTTTTTCAATTAATTGGCTTCATGTGGAGAGAATGAAAAGACTGAATGATCAGGGGAAATGACAGCCCTCCTGTTAAGTTTGATGTATGAGGGAACTTTTTATAGCTTAACCATGAAATCCTCTTCAAGCATTACAGCCACATCAAGTAAGATGAGTCAAAGAGAGGTGATGTCATCCATTATTGAAACGATAATGTAATAGATTCCTTTATAGGATTATGGCCAACATTTTCCAAAAACTATTCCCTCTGCTCTGTATTTAGTCATCTGACTGATCTTAGCTACGATTTTAAAATACAAGTACCTAAATTGAACCTTTAGTAGTGAAGTTTTCAAAAGTGCCCAAGTCACCTGAACATCTCAGTTTCATTATCAAATGGGAATTGTACTTCCATTGCCTTTTGAAGAAAGTCTTGGGTACATAATGGGGTGGACACATATGAAAATTTCTCTCCTAAATTTGTGATTAGGCTTCCAAATACATTTGGTATCAGTGTCAAAATTGCTGAATATCCTCATGCCCAAATTACTTGTTTGGCAACAGAAAGTTCCTTCAAGCACTCTGGATGAAAACTGAACCATTCATTTTTATACATTTTCATGGCCATTAAGACTCAAGTTTTTAAAATTAAGGTTCCAGTTTCACAGTCCCATACCACTCAGCCATATCACTGTGACCTTTGTGTGCGTGATCTTTGTAAGACGAAGTTCTCCGACTTGTGGGCCAGACTACATTGAGGAAGATTTACCTTTTGTTTTAGAAAGAACAAAATTATCCTTCCTCTGCAGGTACTATATTTGGTAGAGTATATTGGGTTTGCATGGCAAGGTTTTGGTAGTGTGGGAGGTTACAGGGGTGGCTTCTATGAGAAGCTGCTAGAAGCTTCCCCTATGTCCGATAGAGCCAATGCCAGCTGGATCCAAGACAGACCTGCCGCTAGCCAAGGCCAAGCCAATCAGTGACAGTGGTAGCACTTCTGTGATAACATATTTAAGAAGGGGGTGGAAAAATAACCTGCGCAATTGCAGCCAGAGAGAGGAGTGAGAATATGTGAGGAACAACTCTGCAGACACCAAGGTCAGTGAAGAAGAAGGGGGAGGAGGTGCTCCAGGCATCAGAACAGAGATTCCCCTGCAGCCCATGGTGAAGACCATGGTGAGGCAGGCTGTCCCCTTGCAGCCCATGAAGGTTAACGGTGGAGTAGATATCCACCTGCAGCCCATGTAGGACTCCATGCCAGAGCAGGTGGATGTGCCTGAAGGAGGCTGTGACCCCATGGGAAGCCAGTGCTGGAGCAGGCTCCTGGCAGGACCTGTGGACCCATGGAGAGAGGAGCCCACGCTGGAGCAGGTTTGCTGGCAGGACTTGTGACCCTGTGGGGGACCCATGCTGGAGCAGTCTGTTCATGAAGGACTGTCTCCCGTGGGAGGGACCCCACGCTGGAGCAGGGGAAGAGTGTGAGGAGTCCTCCTTCTGAGGAGGAAGGAGCGGCAGAAACAACATGTGATGAACTGACCGCAACCCCCATTCCCCTGTGCTGCTGAGGGGAGAAGGTAGAGAAAATTGGGAGTAAAGTTAAGCCCAGGAAGAAGGGAGGGGTGGGGGGAAGGTGGTTTAAGATTTGGTTTTATTTCTCGTTACCCTCTGATTTAATTGGCAATAAATTAAACTACTTTCCCCAAGTCGAGTCTGTTTTGCCCGTGAGGTAATTGCTGAGTGATCGCTCCCTGTCCTTATCTCAACCTACAGGCCTTTTGCTATATTTTCTCTCCCCTGTCCAGCTGAGGAGGGGAGTGATAGATCGGCTTTGGTGGGCACCTGGGGTCCAGCCAAGGTCAACCCATCACATGGGAATTCCTTAAGGAGAGAAAAACAAATTTTAAAATTATGAGACAATAACAGGTTCACTAATTAGGGGCTAATTATGCCAGACTCAGCGTTATAACACGAATGAAGAGATAAAGAAATGGCCATCTGAATTCGAAAGAAAGAGTGCCAGTGAAGGACAGGGAGAGAAGGTATAATCCTTCTGTTTTACCTTATGGGCCTTGTTTCAGGCTTCTTTCCTTTAAAGTAGGCATTGGCAAATTGTGCATTGGACTGATTACTTTTTTCCAGCTGCTAGGAACTGGTTTTAAAGAGCCTGCTTGTCCCTGCTCATGATTTCAGAGACTGATGGGTCTGGGGGGGCCTGGGTGTTGTCACACCACGCAGGAAGGGCTATTTAAGTTCTCTTATCAAAGAATGTGGTGACATCTGGGTGTTGATTAGTTATCAGGCTTCCTTAAAATCAGAAATATTGCTGCTAAGTTTGGATGTTTGGTGTAACTATTTATCACCTTTTAAATGGACAGCTTGCTGCACAGTTTGTTGAAGGGGAACAGATAACTCTTCTGAAAGTCTGAGGCAGCCTTGAGGAAGACACAGTTGTGCACTGTGCTGACTTTGCAAGACCTTGCATTATGGCGATGCCAACCAACGAAGCACTTACTCAAGCAGATTTCCTGTTGTTTCCATCAGGCACATAGAAGCAGAGAATAAAAGTAAAAGGCACCTCACCTTTCACATCCTACATAGAGTCAGTGCTTCTGAGCAGACCACCTGCATATACTGAACACTCCTGGGAAGGAATGGCAGCCCCCGTCTTGACCTGCAGGTGTGCTGAGTAACACATGTTCCTTTAACATCCATGCACAGTTCTTTGATCTCATTCCATCCCAGAGAGCCAACCTAAAAAGTCATAGCACAGCTGGCCACCTTTACTCACCTTTACTGACAATAAGGGACGGTGCGGCTGCACCTGTACTGGTGATGTGAAATGTATGATTATTTCTGTCCTGCCCAGTGGAAAACACAGAGGACAGAGTTTTCTTCATATCTTCCGCCGCTGGGCCTCTAGTCCCTTGCTTGTGCCTCCCATCCTGATTCCCTCCTTGTCTTCCACAGTGGCCCAGCTGAACTTAGAACTGCTTGAACAAAGGAGGGGAAATAACAGACTTTGCCAGGCAGTGCTACCTGCAGCTAGGCACTCCCAAACTCAGTACCAGCAGTTACAGATGAATGAGGGGAAAGTTCGCTTCAAGCAGCACATCTCAGAAGTGAACCCAGGCTTTATGCCATGTGATCCTCCCCAGTCAGCAGTTGTGCAGCAGTTGTGTTCAGTCAGGGAGGACTCAGCAGGTGGGGTTTGACCACATCTCTCCTCACTGAAGCAGAGATCAGAGCTGCCAGGGATACAACACTCAGAAAAGGGCTCATGTAGCTTTCCTTCACAGGAAAATGGCTGAGGAGGAAGGGATGTGCGACTTCAGAGTGTTTGCTCATTGAGAGCCTCCGGGCCTCTTTTTGCCTCTAGGGTCCTTCCCAGAGGGTAGAATGTTTCCTCCTGAGTGCAAATCCCAGATTCAATTGACATTCAGCCCACTTGGATTTTTGCCTGAAGCACTTCCTCTACCTCAAACAGTATATCTCAATCCTCTTCAAAAGTGGTATGTTGCATCAATGTCAGAGAAAGGAAGACCCAAAGGGAGCTTTGAGAGATCCCTGATTTCCTACATTCCCAAGTCACTCATGCTTCACTAGGGACCTGAACCAGTGTGAAGGACAAGGAATAGAAAAGCACACTGTGGAGCTCCCACAGGTGGAGCTGTGCCAGTGTCCCTGGCTTGAGCTTCATGGTACCACTACTGAATCTGGAGTCAGTGGGACAAAGGGGAGGTGTGGTAGAGTCTTGAAGGTCATGGTTGAGTGGGTGAGGAAGATGGTGTCCATGTATGCTGCGGAGGTGGCAGTCCAAGGAGGACACTGGGAAGGAGGAGGTGGCAAGTGTGCCGTTTTATACAGATGTTGGGGTGCCGGCTCTAGTAGCTCCTCTATATTTAAAGCATGAGAATAAAGATCATGTCACAAAATCTACCTGATCTTAAACAGGGGTGGGAAGAAGCAATGCTTATAACTTTTACTCCTCTCAGCAAACCACTCCTGGTAGCCCACACCACATGCATGACCAGCTATGAAATAAGCAACCATTTACTCATGCTTCTTGCATGCAACTGATGTTAGTGAAGCTGAGCCATCAAGTAAGGAACAATCATGCCTACAGCTCTGTCACAGAAGCCAGAAGGCCATCTGTCTGCCAACATCACGAATGAGGTATAACATTGATATTGAGAAAGAAAAAAAAACAAATTACTCGCCAGATATGCCAGATAATCACTGCCTTCAACAATAATTCAATTCACAGTGGGATAAGCCTATCCCTTCCATAGAATCATTGCCAAGTTCAATGAGGAAACCTCCCATGTCAGGCCTTCAATGCTGAAAGCCTTTGTACCTCACAGAGCTTTCACGTCAAGGGCATTATTAGAACATTGATGATATCATAGAATCATAGAATAATTTAGGTCAGAAGGGACCTGCAGGAGTGATATCGGCTGTACTTCTGTACTCCAGGTGATCATGGGCTGCAAGCAGATAAAAGTCTGGAGTGAGTATCCTGATAGTACTTTGGTCTGAAGCTTCAGGTACATCAACATAGATTTTGGTGAAAAGATTTAGATTTTTTTGTACTTCCTTTCACTTTCCCAGCCAGTCTTGTACAGTCCACACCATCTGCTGTCTGAGCTACTAGGTTCACAAACTGAGTGGGAAATGAGTCATACAACTGTGATTTGAGCTTCCCCTTGAAGTCCATGTGATAACCTGGTGAGTTACCAAGGTGCCAGAAGGGAAATTCTGCCCCCAATAGCAATCTTAAGCAAGGCAGACTGATGAGTACAATGCAACTTCCCCTGGTTTAAAGACCACTTAGAAGACAAGATCAGCAAGGCAAGATCTGACTCTGGCACTAGGTGGCTTGTATGTAGTAAAGGAAGGTAATTACATCTCCCAGGGAGAGAAAGAGAAGTACACACAAGCAGAAAAGTGAGGTGCCCTGTTTTGGACAACAAGACAGAATGCATGACAGGACAGGGAAGAAAGAAAAACAGAGTATGATGTGTAAAAATGGCATGCAGGATCAAGGCATGGTCTTTTTAAAAGACCTATCAGCTCCCAGTGTTGTTGACAACATCGCATGACAACATGTAGTTATGCCAGCAGAAAGGAAAGGCCACATGCTGTGGGTCCTGGAAACAGGCAGAGTGAGGAGATAGTTTGGGAATATCCTGCATGGGTATTTCTACCAGAACCTGCCTGTGCTGGGGCTGCAGGCTCAGCTTTCACAGCTGTTTGCCACTATTGATATTTCTTCTTTAAAAGCTTCCATGTTTCATAACCAGTAACTGAGCAGCCCAATTTTTCAATGCCAACTAACCCCCAGTTTCCTGGATAGATAACTGGGAGCAGCCTGAGAAACCTGCAATTTCAGATCTTCATTTTTTATGAATTGATGTATTCACACTGACTTTAATTGATCTGTATTAATTTCTATCAGATGATGATCGATCTTCCTTTTTAGGCAGAACCATATTTCTACCCTGCCTGTGAAATCTAGAGCCTGTAATATCTTCAGTTTATGCAGTGACATGGGACCCTCAAGGAAACTGTTTATTTTACATGATTTTGTATTTAAAGTGAAAAAAGAAAAAGTAAGTAAGTCAGCTACTTTGGGGCAAACAGTGCTGTGAACTTAGTGTGACCACCCTGCCAAATTTATTTCAGGATGATACATTTGCTCATCAATTATCACATTTTAGGTGAGTGTCATACTTTCCTTTATCTGCATGCTTAACAGGGCTTTGACCTTTTCGGCAGGTTTTCCATTGAATTGTTTCCTTGCATAAAAGTATTGGAGCCATGCCTCACTTTTCCTGAGAAACACCTCTGCAGCTTTCCTGACCCTACTGCCAGCTGGGAGAATAGATTAAAACTCCTGAGCTGTGAGTTACATTAGTGAAAACTATGCTTACCTGTAACAAAGCAAAATGTTGGCATGCCACATGAGGAATAGACCTCTTTCTACCTTAAATAACCTTTTCTTATAGGTGATGGAAAAAGCCCTAGCAGAATCATAGCAAGACTTGGGGGGAAAGGGATCTCTGGAGGCCTGAAGCTCACACAGTTACATCAGGCTTCTGAGGGTCTTGTCTAGGCAAGTGCTGAAGCTATCAAAGGCTCTGGATTTCATTGCAAAATGGTATCCATTGTAGGATTGTCATCCTACAGCTGAATCACATAACAAGCAAATGCACAGCAGGGCAACCATTAATTGAAAGTGAAAGCAAGGTCCAAACGAACCCTATTTCACTCCAAATGAAGCCAAAGATTTGAAATCCTACTTGCAGTGCCCTAAAGCTTTCATCAACTTCTTTGTGGCTAGTATTCAAGCCATCCCTTCATTGACTTGAAAGTAAAGCACAGGGATAACAGGGAGGTGAAGAGGGAGGACTCTCAGTACGTAACCTGAGTGAGAACCTCACAGCACTAATGTGCTAATCCTGCTGGACCATGGAAGAAGCCTTCATTCGATAGCCATGAGACTGATTTCAGTTTCTGGAAACTGAAATCTTCTGACTGAAATCAGTTGACTGGAAAATTGCTTTACAGTTAAGGATGTAAGGAATCTACCTTAATTAATGTACAACAAAGTCAGTGTTTTTAAGATGAGTTAGAGTGATTATGTCGGAGCTAGTAGATTATGTATGTACTATTACAGTCCTAAGCAGGAGCTACAGTCAAGAGTCAAGATTGCATGATGCTAGGAGCTGTACACATAAAACACACAGGGAGACATTTTCAGGCTTGTAGAAAACTCTTAAGTATTCAATTTGCCTTGATTTTAAATCCTTGTTTTCTGTCCTGCCCTTGCAAGCCACACTTTCCCAAAACCATAGCACCCAGCAACACCCAGTGCAGAGAGGGAATCAGCAGTCATGAATCGTGCCTGGATAAAACACAGAGACCTTTGACACAAGTGTGGAGACAAAACACTCTGTCCGAGCAATATAATTCATTTTTATTGTAGTGTTTTTGAAATCCTGAAATTAACTGATTACTTTTGCTTACATGTGTATTTAAAAAAAAAAGCAAAGCAGAAGGCTGGCTGAGCCTATGTAGATACGTATTTATGCCTTTGCTAGGAAGAGACTGTTAAAGATGTGCTCTTTTTCTTTCTAAATGCAAGCTTTTACTGAGCAATCCATTCTGCTGTTGCAATGACTTATTAAAAAGAGAGATACAGTGAAATGCTAAGCAAGCCCGAAAACCCGGAAAGCTGCTTGTACCTATTTATTTATTTATCTAGCATTTGTCTCTGCACAGGTAGCTTAACTCCTGCCTAAGAGACCAAATGAACTGCAGATGGATAGCTGATGACATTGGACCTAACAGAGCCTTAAAAATAAAGACATGAACTGTTTCTTTGAATTGCCAAGGAAATAGGACTTTCCAAGTCTGAGTTCAGTATAGATCCTAAAATTAGTCTTAGTCCAGTGTGTGCTAAAGCTATGAGACTCCAATGCTTTCTGAGTAGTGGTGAACTTAATGCATACGCTGGAAATCCACTGCATGAGGTTGTGTTTGGTGAATGAATTTTGCATCATTTTACTTCTTTTGTTGTCCAGTGAGTAAAGTTTTTCTTCTTTTCCTATTTAAAACACCTGAATTCATTCCCCATCTACTGCTTTTTCTCTGTCAATACAAAGCAAGGTATTGCTAGAGCTGATGCTGCCATCTCATCTTTTTTTTTTAATATCATGTTACTTATATGAAAGACCACAACTCATATTTTAAAATAAAAGCAAAAAGAAAAGCTGTCATGTTATTTTGTAAATTTTGGGCCTGTTTCTGAACTGCCCTTTCTATTACACAATCAAAGTTCGTTTACCAGAACTACAAATCCATTTTATCCTCTAACAGTGCCTCCCAATTCCTTTTTTTCCATAATAGCACCAATAACATAATTTATTTTATCTGTTTGAGTTTCAGCTATAAGTTTTATTGAATTATGTATGAAATTATTACCGATGTCAGGCTGTTACTTGCACCATTCAATGGAACTTCTTGCCAAGAGCAGTGTTAAATCTATAGACATACTAACGACAGGCATTAGTTCACTTCTTGACTTATGGATTAGGAGCACTGGAATGAAAGCCATCTTTCCTAGTAGTCTTTAATTCAGTTGTTGAACTAACAAGGAAAGTAAAGAGCAAAATTAGTTTGTCTTTGTAACTGGAATCAGTTAACCAATGGCAGAAGGAAACTTCTGTGTAACTTGCTACACACAGAAAAGTCATCACATAAGGCCTTTATACACACAAATCTTTATTTAGTGGGTCTGGCTTAGGTGTAGAGGCTTAAAGCCATGGGAGTGGTTGGTGATGACAAGGAGAAAGAACCAGGATGGAGAGGTTCAATTTGGACTTCATCTTCTCTGTCCCAACACTCTTCAGGCAGCACTCAGTCCCTGGCTTTCCTTCCCTTCTCATACCAGTCCATGTGCCCAGCTATTCCCTGTAACATTTATCTTTCCTCCATCCCCTCCCCTGAGCACTGGTCTCACCAGCTTCTTGTCCCAGAGTCAGTCGGAGCGCAGGAGAGATGGGCTCCCATCTCAAACACCAGGATACTGCTCCACGCCCACGAAGACCTGATGCTACACATGGGTGGAGCCTCAGAAAGCACTGTGGGGATTTACCTCTATGCTTTTACTGCTGTTACATTATGCCTTGGACCTGCTTTTGGCCACTGGCAGTTTAGTCTAACAGGAGCTGGTGGAAGGCTAGGGCTTACATAAAGCTGATAAGGGGGATTCAGGCTGGAAAACAGAACATCTGAACAAGAATTACTGTCCTTGGGAGAGAAGCACATCCTGGAGAAATATGTAAGCTAATTTAAATGTTTTGGGAACCATCTGAAACAACTAGCAGAAGTGTGACAAGAAGCACCCTCACGTGAACTATCCTCATTATAATACTAACAGTCACACCTCTCGAGCTGGAGACCCCGGCCCAAGCAGAGACCCTGCACCTCTGAGCATGCGCAGACTATTAAAGTAGCACTGTAGCTATAATCTGAAAAAAGAGAAATGTAGACCAATAGAAAACTGCTTTGTGTAATTACTTAGGCATATGCGTAACTAGACTGTATAAATACTGTACCTGTATGACCACTGAACTGTGCTAGCTTTGTGGAGCTACCACCTAGCACCCATCTCTGTGCAGACATGAAATAAAAATACCTCTGCCCTGTGTGTATATTGGCATCTCGCACACCGGGTAAACAACCTCACACCTGTAGGATAACAGTAGAAAGAAAGATAGTAGGGAAGAAAGACATTTGGGATGTATGTCTGTGCTTCTGAAAGTCTTGTGCCAGCCCCACTCTTGCCCCCATCGGTAAGGAACAGCCACCCATGCAAGTGTCCTGCTTTGTCCCATGGACTTTGGTGCATGTACTGAGTTTCCTCAGGAGTCTGTCCTCCTTTTGTCTTCTAAAACTGAGAAGTCTCTGTTCTGTATATACATCCTGGGGCTAGTTAGTTACCATCCTCCAAAATTCCTTTGCAGCAGACTGACTGAGAAGAGAGTCCTAGGCTGCACCTCGCTCACCTCCTGCTATCCAGACACATGCAGGACCTTAACCAAAATGCCTTCTGTGGGCATTTCTTCCTTTTAAAAATCCAAAGTCAAGTTGAATAGAAATGTTTTATATAATGATTTTATGAACAATTAGAAAACTTCATTATTAAAAGCTGTAACCATTTTGATGTTTTGATGAAATCCTATTTTTAAGGGGAAGAAAATCAGGCTGAAACATTTCTGTTCAGTCTGATCATTTAATTATGGTTTTATGTTTTGCTACATGAAGTTAATTTTGGTCACTTTGAATTAGTTGTTATGCAATAGGACTTTTGTATGCATAAACAATATGTCAGTTCTTTCTCCACTTCTCAAATGGAGGCATAGAAAGTCAGGAACCACTGCAGTAAATTCAGCAAGCATGTGTGAGAAGATGTTGATGACTGTAGGCTTTGTGAGAGACTGAAAGAGTTAATGTCTCAAACATTGTGCCGACTCGAGTCGCTATTTGCATGGCGACAGCAGGTCGGCGAGCACGGGGTGGGGGAGAGCAGGAGCGGGATGTGTGGGATGTGGACAGCGCGTCGGAGGACGCGTGGTTCCGGGTTCTGACGGACCTTACCATCTATGGCCAGCGGTCACACAGAGCTGATCTGAGGAAGGGGCTTGCAACCACCCGAGACACCACCCCGCTACCTCCTCCAGCGCCTGCGCAGAAGATTGAGAACTTTCTAGAACAAGAACCATGTAAGTCCTGAAGGGGCGTAGCTGGAGGCGGGGATTAGCTCATAAAAGACACGCCCCCAGGGAACTGTGTGCGTGCCCACTACTGGAGGATTGCTGTGTCTGTTATCGTCATTGTGGGAATCCAAGAGTGGTGATACTGTTTCTTTCTTCCTCTCTTTTCCTTTCCTTTCCTCGCTTCACTCTTCCACCATATATTCAGGTATATGAGTTTTGGATAAATTGTGATGGGTTGCCAGGAAAATAGCTCCATTGCCAAATTGCCTCTGTTCGTTCATTGGGCTTGCCAGTTCATTAAGTTTGTCCCTTTGTTAAATTCACCAGTTAATAAAGTTGCTACTCAGATTGTTTCTCCGAGTCATTGCCATGACTGTACCGGCCCTGTGGCTCTGCCAAGCAGAGATCAGCCTTTGTTGGTACACAAACCCTTGGGGAATCAAAAAGATGCACCTATCTTGCAGCCCACCAAGTGGGACGGGACAACACTTGACAGTGTGCATTATGCCAGAGCAAAACCACAGTGGATGGTGAATTTTGAACAAAAAAAGTGTGATGCCCTGGAGAAACCAGGTCCTAGACTTTGGGTGGGGTGGCAAAACTGGTCTGTGTATTTATACGGGGAAAGAAAAGGGGACCAGTTTTCCTCCATGCCCGTAGTCTTCCATGTAGACCTCTCTGGGCCAGCAAACCTTGGTATGATTTCACTCCCTCTGCTTTTCATAGCAGTGCCATTAGGACTAGAGTGATTTACACCAGCATTGTGGAGACACTAGCAACTGAGCAAGACAGGAGTATCGCAAGGTGTGGTGGTGGATTGGAAGAGTTAAAAGAGCTTAAAAGAAAGCTTAAATGGCATAGTTTTGTTGTCCATGCTGGTCTTCAGGAGCCATCTACTCCTTGACAGGTCACTCCTGGCATGCTGACATACTTGTCAGCCACCCATTACAGAGTGACAGCCAGCTTGCTCACTGGGAGGTCTACAGCCATCTGCAGTCACCAACCTCCCTGTGCCCTGCACTAATTAAGGAACCACGGGTGAAATAAAAGTAAATTTTTTCCACTTCTTTATAAAAAAGCAATGTTAAATTGATACTGGCAAGTGTTTTCTTAATGCCTTTTTAAAGCCAATTGTAATTAAAGATTTCAATAGCAAAATTATGTTACATTCAGGGAAAATGTCTTCAATAATGGACTGTACTCACCGCAGTACATTAGATAGTAGTATTGAGGAGGAGAAAAAGCAAAACAAGCTATTTATACTTTTAACAAATTTTTGTTCCTTTACAATTTAAGGGTTTCCCTGAGTTAATGCCAACAATGAAAATCCAACCATTTGTATCATGCTTTCATTCTTCTCTGGGTATCTACAGCAAATAGATGGGGTTTTTAACAGCATTAAGGACTTTCTTCTTGATTGTCAACTTACAAACAAGCCAGTAAGTATAAACTTGATTTATGAGAATGTAGCCTGAATAAGCATGGTTCAGAGCAAGGAAGCTAAAAGAGTCAGCCATGGACATACTGACTTCAGATGTGAGCCCACTTCAGGCATGAACCTATGTTCATATCTGAAATACTGTGCTGTTGAAAAAAGTTAATTGCAGTATTTCAGATTATATCATGCCAGATACAGCAAATTCTTGCCTTCTAGTGGTAGTGAATATGTCCCTCCATATTCTCATGTAAAAGTGGAGCATGTTTTTTCAAGCAAACTGATAATCTATGTTTTCCTCACGTGGAGAACCTTTTGAATGATACCATCGTTGATTTAGGCTAACTTGTAGTGGGAAGTAACTGGGTTGGGAATTATGAAATTAGGTGTGTTTCAAGTAAGTATCTCGCTGAAACCAATAAACGAGAGTAAAAGATGTGCAATGAGCAGAGGAAGGGTGAACTTGCCGATAGTTGGAAATAAATGCTCATCCCCCTTTTACAAAGGAGAAATTACAAATTAAATATGACATTTGGATGTTGAAGCAAAGGTTTGATTTCTGAAAAATTTATTGATTTCAGTAGTGGGATTCTACCTGTGGTTTCTCTGCTATTGTCACCATCCTGTCTAAAACCTGCCAAATCCCTGTCTGTTTTTCCAGTCTTGGCTAATTTAGATTAAATCAAATTATGTCATAGTTTTTCTCACATTCAAATCAGTGTTGATTTTCCAGACAAACTGCAAAGCATATTCCTGCAAACAGAATCTCTTTCTTCCCCATACAGGGAAACTTCAGGAACTTGGCATTATGGTGGACTTAACCACTTCTTCACAGTGGCCTTGAATCCTTTAGGATTGGAAATGTTACTAACAGAAGCACTCTGAACAAAAGAACTTCGTGCTTTGATATGTTGTGGATGCCAAATTTGCAAATTAATTTAAGAAGGCAATTGAACAAATTCATGGAACAAAATCCATCAGGGTTATTTAACACTAAGATACTGCTACTTGCTTAGCTGCGCATTGCTGGTAGCTGGGAAGGTGTAACTAGGGAAGTACTACTACATAGCTTGCCATAGTATTTTTCCCCTAGGCATCTGCTGTGCTACATTATTGGATGCATAATGCAGATCTAGATGATCCAGTGTGACCGTGTTAATGGAATCCATTCAGCTATGGTCGAGAGATACACAGATTATGAGAACACAAAATGGGTATATGGGTTAGTTATTTTATTCTGTTGCTCACATGCCAAAGTTAAGTAGACTTTCTTTAAAGGAAATAGAATGGAAATTCACTCAGGATAGACCCCAAAATTAAAAAGTCTGAAAAAGGTGGGATTAAACTCAGGGCAGTAGTTCAACCTTGACTGTATTCTTTGCTTTGTCTACCACTGTAATCATTCATTCCTAAGTCCTGGATGTTGGCTCTAGGCTGACCAGAGTGTAAGAACTCCCACTGGGCCCATAAGGGTCACTACAATGAATAGTGGTAACATGTTTTGCTTCCACCAGCTGTGATAGAATAAGAAGCAAAGTTATGTACTGAACACTATAGTTATTAAAATCACATTTGTCATGGGAAAAAAAAGAATGGAAAAATAAGAGATTGAGGACTGAAAGAGCAGCAGGAGACCAGGAGACCTATATTTAAGTCATATTTATCTATAATGTAGTTTATTTTCTTTTTTTAAAAAGAGATCTCCATTGTATTGGATTGGGAAAGGATGAAAAAAGACAGGTGGAAGAACCAAAAGCAATTCCAGTTTGTGGTATTACTTGCTCTCTTGTAGTCCCAGTTGCTAGTTGTCATATTTATACTGGGGCGTGCTGCAAGGACAGCTGAAAATAGGTCACAGGACATAAGGTCTACTGCATTGTTCAGATATACAGGCTTCCTCCACCCTGAATAGCTTGTTTATCTGCTTGAAAATAGTTTCCTTGGGGATGAGGTTATGCAAGTATTGAATCAGCTTTTTGTATGGCATTAAATTCTTTGACAGGCTACTTGTGACATAGTGTGACAGGTACACTTCATACACACACACGTGTGCGCACACATGCACACCCCCCGCCCCCGATAAAGATGGGGGCGTTTGGCATGGCGATCACCGGCTTCTTGCGCCTTTTGTGCTCTGCCATGCCCCCGGCACATACACACCTCTGCAGGGGGAGCAGGAGAGGCGGGGCCCCTTGGTCACCAGACGGGGTCCACAGCCAGTGAGGCGCCTTGGCTCGGAGAAGCTTCTGGATCCCAACCAAATATGACCACAGCTCAGAGCCAACCCAGGGTATAAATGGGCGCCACCAGAGACCCCCTTTGAGTGTGGTCTTCTCGGAGCAGCGGGCCTGTGTTTGGGACGTCTCCACTTGGGTTGGGATGCCGCCTGAGGAAGCTTCCTGGGACTGAGTGCCCTCACCTCCTTTGGTGAGTGATTTCTCCTGGATATGTCCTTGAGTGATCCCTCACCACCCCCATCCCCGGGGTGAGCGATTATATCTTCTGGGTACTCACGAAAGAGAGAGTTTCCCCCCTTTGTGAGTGAGTGTGTGTGTGTGCACTTTGGATCATCATTCTTGTGTGGAATTCTTGCTATGTAGTAACAATACCCCAACTGACACCTGGAACCTGTTACATGGTAAATGTTATCAGAGTGTTGGTTGGTTTTGGTTTACCCCTGTTTCTCATTGGTTTCTGTTGTGTGGTTTTGGCTGTTTTGTGAAATAAAGTTGTTTGAGTTTGTCCCTCATTTGAGTTGGTTTTAGTGTACCTCTGTGACACAGAAATGAGGAAGAAGAGGGAAACCAATGCTTCTAAAAATCTTCCACCCAGGTGGCTTGCTTATGAGCAAAGCCCAAACTGTGTCCACAGAGTATCTTCTAATTCTCTTTGATGATGAGGAAACCTGTGCTGAATAAAGTGTGCACACTCAACTGTAGCCTGTTTGCATACGTCCATATCAGTAATATTCTTAAGCAGGACTAGGGTGCAGGAAAGGCAGGAGATACTGCCTATATTTGTGACATAAAGCAGCCTTCAGACTGCTCTGAATTAAGCCAAGGATTGAAGAGGATGGAGAGGCAAAGCCATCTTAGAGCACCCCAGCTCTTTTAGGTCCTGCCGTGACACGCCTTTCTGTCCTTTCTTCCCCTGGAAATCTGTTTCACAGAGTTCCAAATTGAGGCAATGATGGCATAGTGGACAGCAGAGTGGGATAGCAGAGAGCTTCCCCCTTCCACCAGTGTGGGTAGGAATTACTGAGTGCTTTTCCACATCAGCTTAGTTTGTTAGATACTTCACCACAGATTTATGATCCTGGTTTTAAGTGAGTTTAAAATGTAACAGTACTAATTTTCTTGCAAATTACATGTAGAAATGCTGATGAGGCTTTTTTGAGAATAATTGCCTTTTTAGAAGGTATATATTAAAGAATGTCACAAGCATATTATACGAAGGGCAGATTCTTTTGTCTGTGCATGAGAGTTTAGAAATTCGGTGTCCGGATCTGAAGTAGTTCCCTTCAGTTCCTTCAGTCAGTGGGGTGCTACCCAATACAGCCAGTGAAGCTGAAGAGGTCATTCCTTCCTTCTTATGGGAGAATCTGGTCAAACAAATCACACTTCAGACATTGCTCTGCTGGTAACTAGCTCACATGTAAGAGACCGTGCTGGACTCCTTGAGTTGGAAAGAGAGTTCCCACCAGAGGTGTCTATATTTGCATGTGTTCCAGTGCTTTTTGCTCCGACTGTCTTTTTATCCACTTAGGTCAGCAGAGTATCCTGACCCAAAAAAAGAACCAAGGAGAAGGTGCACAGCATTCCCTGGCATCCTTGTAAGCTAGAGGTTTGAGCCTTAGAGAAGTATTACTGATGGATATTAGTGTGCTTCAAAGGCAGCTACACAGCATATATATTAGCCGTGCTTGGGCAGCAAAATTTTAAGCCTCACTTCTTATTCAGACCATGCACTAAGAGCCAGGGCAGACACAGATCTCCTTGCTGTGAGTTCAGTGCCACTGGGAACAAATGGTGGTAATCACACCTCATGTCTCTCACAGCACTATGATGAGAGCATTGTTCTCTTTCACTTAGGGCCTCTGACACTGTCATTATTCATATTCAGAAAGCAGCGTCACCAGAGGTGCATGCAAATACAACCTTCTCCAATAAAATTCTACTCTGTCATGCAGCTCACCAAAAGAAGATTGAAGAACAGAAGGATTTGATGTGTTTTGTTCACAATCAGGGCCATAAGTTCAGAGGGAAAATGTGGCCTATTGGCTTAGTTTAGGTTGATAAAAGTGATCATTGCTTTCACTAGATGAGATAAATTCAGCTTGTGCTGCCTTTGTGAAGTGTGTAAAAACACACTGGGCTGCTTTTGTGCCTCTCCTGCTGTTATGTTAAGTTGACAGTATTTGCATAAAGAGAATAATGGGTCTTCTTTACTTACCATACCCAGTCAGGCTCAAAGTTTCAATCAGTACAGAGGAGTAACCAGAGCTCTTTGTCTTTTTTCTCAGGTCTGATTCTCAGCTGACACCACAAAAACTGAGAAAGACAAATCTCCTGGAGTGGATGTTGTGGAGAGCAGGGGGTGATACCCTGCATAGCTGGTGGTGTTTCAGAAGATTAAACTATCTACATAGCCTGTAAAGGGCCAGATTTTCAGTAGGGGATGAGCACCTAGCAGCTCCTCTTTTCTTTCACACACTAAGGGCCTTGGTGCATTGGTTGAACTTCGTCTTCTGAGTGCAGAGTTGGTTTGAAGAAACTGGTTCACATAGCTTTGATGTCACTAGCCATGTAAGCAGGGTCTGCCCTCATGTTCACAGCAAATGGCTTTCCCCAGAGCAGTAAACCTGGTGTCAACTACTCAAATACCCAAAACACTGTTTAGGATTATGGAAATGGTGAAGCAAGGATAGGATTTTGAGAACTGTGCTAAATCCCATGGCTGTCTAGACACCTAATTCTCTCTGACATCAGGGGAAGCTGAGGGCCTAATTGAAACTGGGCCACCAAGTCTTCCTGTCATGAGGTACTTAGAGTCTGTACATGTGGTCACTAAAGAATTAGCCTGTCCTGAAGGCTGGGGTTACATTTAGGCTGCATAGCAGCTGGAAAGATTAAAAAGAAAAAGGCTGCAGGCCAAGGTGGGAAAGCCTTGCAAAGGTGAAGAAGTGACTGCGAGACATTCAACCAGAGCGAGAGAGTGATTGCGGGTAAGGAAGGTGAGAATGTGAGTCATTTTGTGAAATACAAAGGAACCAGCTGTAGAACGTCAGATAGGGACCCCTTCCCGGTCCTGGAGAAACAGAGCCCTAGTAAAGCTGCATCAGTCCTGCAGAGTGAACATGTAACCAGATGTGGCCAAAATGATTAGTTCGTTCTTTTGTAACTAAGCAACATAGAGATAGGAGCAGGGTAGACAATGCTTTAATGTTGTGTTTGTACACCTATGGCTATGGGTATGCTACTATGCCCAAACACAATAGGATGACAAGTAGTACGCACATGCTGCTATGCTCCCAGTACAGCCCCAGCCCTTCTTGACAATGAGTCGAGGGTAGTTAGAATAATTGGTTTGTGTTAAGGGTGCCAAATCATTGTTAGGGACCATGCACCATGAAGAAGAGAAGCAAGTTACATAAGCAAGGTGGGATTGCGCATGTCCAGAAGAAGGGGTCAACTGAAGGACACACCTGTACGACCACCAAGGACCACCAGAGGCCCCCACGGAACCCCTCAGAGTTCAAGGATGCAAGCGTAATGACCATGCAAATATGATAATTAGTTCTGGAAAATAGAATGAATATGCGTGATCATTCTGGGAAATTTGATGCATATATATGTGATCAGACAATGTAAGTTTTGGTTGATGTAACCTGTGGCATGCATGCTACGTGGAACGATGCCCCGTGCATCCAGCGCTGTAATAAAGAATGCCTGCTTCTTAATACTACATTGTTGTTAAGGAGTTTGATTCCCGATTTCAGTGACAAAAGTGTACCCAGATGTAAACAAAAATGATTAGTTTGTTCTTTTGTAACTAAGCAACATAGAGAGAGGAGTGGGGTAGACAATGCTTTAATATTGTGTTTGTACACCTATGGCTATGGATATACTACTATGCCCAAAGACAATAGGACGAGGAATAGTACGGACATGCTGCTATGCTCCCAGTACAGCCCCAGCCCTTCTTGACAACGAGTCGAGGGTAGTTAGAAAAATTGGTTTGTGTTAAGGGTGCCAAATCATTGTTACGGACCATGCACCATGAAGAAGAGAAGCAAGTTACATAAGCAAGGTGGGATTGCGCATGTCCAGAAGAAGGGGTCAACTAAAGGACACACCTGTACGACCACCAAGGACCACCAGAGACCCCCACGGAAGCCCCTCGGAGTTCAAGGACGCATGTGTAATGACCACGCAAATATGATAATTAGTTCTGGGAAATAGAATGAATATGCATGATCATTCCGGGAAAATTGATGCATATGTATGTAACTGAAGAATATATGTTTTGGTTGATGTAACCTGCGGTATGCACGCTAGGTGGAACGATCCCCCGGGCATCCAGCGCCGTAATAAAGAATGCCTGCTTCTTAATACTACATTGTTGTTAAGGAGTTTGATTCCTGATTTTGGTGACAGTTTTGGCGACCCAGATGAGACCCTGCTTCTGAATTTCGACGGATCCGAGGGATTGCGGGACCTCCAGCCGGCACTGAGGGATTCTCGGGGAGAACCTCCAGTCCCCGGACTGAAGAATTCTGAGCAAGATCCCCTGGAACAAGGTAATAAGGCATTCTTCTAAGGGGTAACAGAGCTCTAGGTAGGACATGGGTTAGAGTGCCACTATAGGATGTGGGTTAGAGTCCCACTAAAGCCTGCTCGTAAGGTGCGGCAAAAGCTATGCAGGGTTGGGCTAAAGAGGTACCTCGGTTGGTAAGTCTCTGCTAGGCGAAAGCCTGTGGAGCGGGGCCCAAGGGGGAGTCTTCAGCAGGGGCTTGAAGTCTCCAAGGTCGGGATTTCCAGCAGGGGGATGGAATCACACAGGGAGCTCCAACAAGGGTTGGGGTCCCTCTGACTAGTGCCTGTGATAGTGCACAATCACAACCACTAGTCTTTTGGGAAATGGGTACATTTCCGAGGGAAAAAAAAAAAAATCATCCCGCAAAGAACACCTTTGGGATGTATTTTAAAACATTGGAAAGATCTGGGGGGTGATCCTTTGACTTGGAAACAATTAATTGAATATTGCAATCATTGGTGGCCAATGTATACCTTGGAAGGTGGGGAGAGATGGCCAGAAAATGGGACATTGTGATATAATACCATCTTGCAATTAATGCTGTTTTGCAAAAGGGAAGGTAAATGGGATGAAATACCTTATAAGGTATTTATTTTTCACTTTGAGAAATCATCTGGAGTGGCAAAACCAGTGTGGGATTATCCCGCAAGATTCTATGGTATTGACTTCGGAAAAAACAGGGAAGGAATAAGAGTTTAAGATGATGTTGCTCTACCTGTAGCACTGGGAAAAGGTGCGTGAAATGTGGAAAGGAGGAGGAGAGAAAACAGGAATAGGTAGGGGAGGGTGAAGACGAGGACCACCAGGAGGAGCAGCACCTCCGTTTAGTACTCCCCAGCTGGCAGAAGATCAGTGTGCTGTGTGTAAGGAGAGGGGGCTTTGGAAAAAGGAATGTCCCAAAGTGAGAGAATTGGATCTTTCGCTACAGGCTGATGACTTTGAATGATGAGGATTGAAGGGGACTGGGGGAGTCAACCCCAGCTGAACCCCTGGTTACATTAAAACTGGGGAATGATGAAGTAGAATTTTCAGTTGATACAGGGGCAACATATTTGGTATAAAATATATGCAAAGGGGGGTTTAGTCATAAAACTATAAGTGTTGTTGGGGCAGCAGGGCAGAAGGAAAATTGGCCGTTTTTACAACCTTTGAAATTCAAGTTGGGAAAGCAATGGGTGACTCGTCAATTTTTGTATATGCCAGAATGTCCATCATCTTTGTTAGGAAGAGATATATTGAGTAAATTGAACGCACAAAATAATTTTTTAAAAAAAGGGGGAGACTCAGCTGTTAATACCTGAATCAAAAGCTGTGGAAGCGAGAATTTTTGTTACAGAACACACCAAGACCGAAGGAAGAAATTCCTGCAGAAGTGGCAAATGCAGTTAACACCCTTGGTATGGGCTAGTGGAATTCCAGGTCGGTCTAAATTGGAAGAACCAGTAAAGGTTTTTCTAAAATCTGGAACTAAACCGGTAAGACAAAACCAGTATCCTATTAAGTGGGAAGCTAGAAAGGGTTTGGAGGAATTAATAACAACATTTTTGAATTATGGATTATTGATAGAGTGTGAATCAGAATATAACACCCTGATATTGCCAGCGAAAAAGCAGAATGGCAAGGAATATAGGTTAGTTCAAGATTTAAGAGCCGTGAATCAGGTTGTTCAAGACATTCACCCAGTAGTAGCTAACCCATCTACCTTGCCGACATCCTTAAAAGAAAAACATAAGTGGTTTACTGTACTTGATCTCAAGGATGCTTTCTTCTGCATACCTCTAGACAAAGATAGCCAGGCATATTTGCCTTTGAATGGGAAAGCCCCACCACTGTACACAAGACACAACTCACCTGGACATGCTACCTCAAGGGTTTAAAAATAGTCCTACAATATTTGGTAATCAGTTGGCAAAGGAATTGGAAGTGTGGAAAAAAGAGAATTTAGAAGGAATAATATTGCATTGTGTAGATGACATCTTGATAGCAGCAGAGACTCGGGAGGACTGTTTACAAGTGACCATCAGCTTGTTGAATTTTTTGGGACAAGCAGGATACCGAGTATCAAGAAGCAAGGCCCAGATTGGGAAAGAGACTGTGATATATTTAGGCTTTGAAATTTCTCAAGGACAAAGAAGATTGGGAGCAGGCAGAAAGGAAGCAATTTGTCAAGTTCCAGAACCCAGAACGATACGGGAATTGCGGACATTTTTGGGTATGGTCAGGGGTTGTCGATTGTGGATCCTCAATTACGCAGCTTTGAAAGGATCCCAGGAGAATCACCTGTTGTGGACACCTGAGTGTCAGACAGCTTTTAAAAATCTGGAGAAGGCTCTGATGTTCGCACCTGTGTTAGGACTCCCAGATTTAGCAAAGCCTTTTGAATTGTTTGTACATGAGCAACAACATCTTGCTTTGGGTGTGTTGACTCAAAAATTAGGAACTTGGAAACGGGCTGTTGCGTATTTTTCTAAGCAATTGGATAATGTCAGCAAGGGATGGCCTGGATGTTTGCGAGCTGTGGTAGCAACTGTACTCTTAATCCAAGAAGCAAGGAAATTAACCATGGGGCAGAAAATTACGGTGTATGTCCCACATATGGTAATTTCTGTCATGGAGCAAAAAGGGGGGCATTGGCTGTCCCCAAGCCACATGCTCAAATACCAGGTCACTCTTTTGGAACAGGATGATGTGGAACTTAAAACTACAACAGCAGTGAATCCGGCAATATTTTTGAGCTCTGAAATGGGTGAGTCTTTACACCATGATTGTTTGCACGCTATTGAACAGGTATATTCTAGCAGACAGGACTTGAAGGACGAACCATTGCCTAATGCTGATTTGGAGCTGTTTATGGATGGAAGCAAGTTTGTCCAAAATGGAAAATGAGTGGCAGGGTATGCAGTGGTCACCACCACCTAAGTGATGAAAGCTGAAGCTCTCTCTGTGAATACATCAGGACAGAAAGCAGATTCATGCACATGGAGCTATGTGGAAGGAAAGAGGACTGTTGTCAGCTCAAGGATCGCCCTTCAAAGACAAGGAAGAAATTCTTCAACTCCTCCAGGACATCCAGCAGCACAAGGAAGTAGCGGTAATGCATTGCAAAGCACATCAATTTGGACAAACTGTGGTAAATGTGGGCAACCGATTGGCTGATAAAACTGCTAGAGAGGCAGTGGAGCAAAGCATCCTTGCCCTGGTACCAGTAAAACAGGTAAAACTTCCAACCCTGAAACCAAACTATGATAAGATGGATAGATTATTGGCAGAACAGTTGAGAGCAGTAGGAAATGAGGATGGATGGTGGGTAACACCCACGTGACAAGTTATAGTTACCCCACAAATAATGATAAAAATAGAAGGGGAAAAACAGAGAGAAACACGTTGGGGAATTGAAGTGATGATTGTGGATTTACAGAAATCAAGATTGCTATGTGCACATCCCAAATGTTACAGATGCTTTGAATGAACAAATGGGTGATATGAAGAGGGTGGCACAGCAGGCTCAAGGTTTAAGAAGTGAAATGCAAACAAGTTGGTTAGGCCAAATTTTGGGACATTTTGGATTTTCTCTTAAAGGATGGATAACTGAGTTGTTACAGACAGTAATCATTTTGATTATAGTTGTTTTGGTGATTTGTTTGGTTTATCAATGTTTAAAGAAAATGTTGACACATACAATGTGTGGGAACTCTGTAGTAATTTTAAAATCAGTGATGAAGCATTGTACACCAATGCCGGGAGAGAAGCCACCTGCTTATGTTGAGATATGAAAGATTAAGAGTGGAAGTATTGAAAAGATGATTATTTCAAAACTTCCAAAGGGGGGAAATGTAACCAGATGTAACCAAAATGATTAGTTTGTTCTTTTGTAACTAAGCAACATAGAGATAGGAGCAGGGTAGACAACAGTTTAACATTGTGTTTGTACATCTTGTAACATTGTGTTTGTAGCTATGGATGTGCTACTATGCCCAAAGACAATAGGACGAGGAATAGTACGGACATGCTGCTATGTTCTCAGTACAGCCCCAGCCCTTCTTGACAATGAGTCGAGGGTAGTTAGAATAATTGGTTTGTGTTAAGGGTGCCAAATCATTGTTAGGGACCATGCACCATGAAGAAGGGAAGCAAGTTACATAAGCAAGGTGATATTGCACATGTCCAGAAGAAGGGGTCAACTAAAGGACACACCTGTATGACCACCAAGGACCACCAGAGACCCCCATGGAAGCCCCTCGGAGCTTAAGGATGCATGCGTAATGACTACGCAAATATGATAATTAGTTCTGGGAAATAGAATGAATATGCATGATCATTCCTGGAAATTTTATGCCTATGTATGTAACTGGGCAATATAAGTTTTGGTTGATGTAACCTGCAGTACGCACGCTAGGTGGAACAATCCCCCGTGCATCTGGCGCCGTGATAAAGAATGCCTGCTTCTTAATACTACATTGTTGTTAAGGAGTTTGATTCCCGATTTTGGTTACAAAGGGACTCAAAAGGCAAAGGTTGATGATCCTTGGATTTGGTTTCTGACTCCTCTTCCCCAAATACTTTGTAAGCTTGATGGGGAAGAGATTTTTAGGACATCCCCAAGGGGAAAAAGATTACTAGGGAGCTGACTAGAGGAATGGAGTCATAACCAAACCTTAATCTGGGTAATAGTGAATGGTGGTGTAAATTCATCATGGCAATAAGAAGTCTTTGGGAAAAAAAGCTGGTGGTAGCCATACATGCCTCTAAGCTAAAAAAAAAAAAAGTATGAAAAGCATCACTTATATATGTGTGTGCACATACACGTTTTAATCCCCCTTCTCTTGCAGTTTTTCCCTGAGTTATCCTCCCTTGTACTTCTTTTCTCCTCTTTTCCTGTCTTCCCTTTATTTTTCTGTTGAATTTTTCTCCTTTAAGAGGCAAAATGTGCCCCCTGCAATTGTACTGAAGTCAATAGGCAGCTTTTCCTATTTATAGGCTGAGTAGAGATTTCAACATTTATGCTTTTATGTGTCTTTTTTCCTTTCAAAAGGTCTAGGGAAACCAGAATGGCCTGTACTTGAAAACCAGTGGAGTGGCTTTCATCAACAAGTGAACAGGAATTGTCTGAAAGAAGTCTGAAAGCTTTCAGAGTGGTTTTATGAAAACAGTATTTAGCAGGCAATTTTCATTGCCTTTATAGGGAGGCCACTCATGGAAATTACTTGGGCTCCTTTCAACCTTAGTTGCTGTGTTTATTAAAGCCCAGCTAGACTTAAGCAAAAAGGAAGAACAACACTAGATCTGAGCAGTACAAACTGTATAAATGTAAGGAGACCCTTCTGAACTTAAAAGGAGAAGGTGCTAAGTCTTGCTGCCCAAAAAGAGAGTTCAAACAGCCACATCTCCAGTACGGTAATTCTCTACATCTCTGGACGGCAATGACAGTAGTGTTTTAATGGCACTCATGGCATGGGCCTGGTTGCTGTTTCGAACAAGTAGCAGGATTTATGTTGGCATGGGTCTTTTCCAGGTCAAGTGACCCCTTGTGAATTCTTGTGGATGATCTGGGCTGGTTCAGGGGACACAAAGCTTCATCTTTTTCAAAGATTTTAAGGTTAGAAAGACCTTCAGGAAGCTTTAAAGAAGCTCAGCATGGAAGATCTGTCTATTTTGTATTTTCAGTCAGGCACTAGCTAGCTTTGCTAATGAGCCCTTTCTGAATCAGAGACTAGGTAACCATGTTACTGGAGTGCTGAGCACAAATAAAAGATCTGTAGAGGTGTAGCTCAATGCCTTGGTAAAGGACTGAACAAAGACCTACTTCATGAGAAGATAGTAATTTGGTAGGTAAGGTAAAGATCTGCAACAAAAGCTGCAGCTGTATTGCCATTGCTTTTTGCCATCTGGGCTGCTTACAGCCATTACATCTGTTTCCAAGAAAGTAAACAGTATATTAATAATGCATTTTGTGAGTCTGTCATGTTCCATCTCCTCCCTTAGCTTAGGGACAGGAGCACCTCTACCGACAGTTACAAATGGGCCTGCTGGACCTGTTCATCCCTATAATGTTAGTGGTTTGACCTTGATACATCTCCTAATGTCATTTCCATCTACTCCTTATTTCCTATCACTTAGATGTCTCTATTTAGCCTCGTGTACGTCTTCCTGTTTTAGTCATAAATCCTTTCCTTTGAGTTAGAAGTCGAAGGTATCTTGGTGTCCCATCTTATAAAGCATAGCTATGACACTGCTACTAAAGGATGCACTGTAGTAAATTTTCTGCCAGAGATTATTTGGGTAAAAATATATCTTATTTTTCCTATATCCATCCAGATATCCATTGTTAAAAAGGGATGGCATATAAATATTTGATTTATAGTCAATCTATCCACAGCACCAAAGTTGAAGTTATGTGCCTGAAGTACAATATGTCATTGAGGATGGTAAGCTTTTATCTAGCATACTTGAATTCTGTACTGCAGTGCACAGAAGCATGGCGGGGTGAAAAAAAGGTAATTAGAACTTTAGGTGCAAGTTTATCTCAATGTGTATTTTGCCACCTTCTTCCCATTAATGCAAATAGTGTTGTTGCATGCATACATCAGACAGTAAGGCCGCATCTTTATGGCTTTGGAGCTGGAACTAGCCTTGGCTTGAAGAAAACCTCTAAGGTACAAGAAAAGGCTGAAAATATTTTAAAAGCGATGTGAGACTGTTGGTGTATTCAGCCTATCCGCTGTTTCACTATTCTAGGTCTATCTTGCCTTCTACCCCATTATCACCTCTTTGCTTATCTCATTCTTTCTTAAGAGCATATGGGACATTGAAATTAAAACTACCTTATTCCTACCTTGAGAACATGTCCAAGTGAAATATGCACTCTGCTTTGTAACTAGTTTTAAATGTACTAACCTGGGCAGCATATCTCTTAGTATAAGCTAAGTGAAGTGTTATCAAGAGATCTACAATTTGCATGATAAGTACTTAATATTGTCAAAATACTTAGGAGGGTTCCTGCCATATTTTATCATTTCTGTGTGGTAATTTGTGTCATTTGGTGTGGTAATTTGTGTCATTTGTTATTTTGGAATAAGTCCTTTCAATTCATTGTGTTTGTGGTTGTGTTTTTTTTATCACCAACAGAATTGAGGTGTAGCTGCACATTGTGAATAAGAAAGGTCCTTTTTCCCATAATGTCTATGATGCATACATTAATGGAAATAGCAATAAGAATATCTGAATGCCAGTGTCATAACAGAAAAATAAGCAGGTGTACTGGGAGAAAGTTAAAATTGCCGAGTTACCTTACTGTTACATCTTCCTTAAGGGCTTATCCAAAGCAGAATGAAGTCAATAGGTAAACCCACTTGGACTTAAAGGGTTTTCAAATCAATCTGCTAATACCTCTGTTAGATCATGTCATGGGTTAGAGCTGATTATAATAACAACACAAAGTCTGCACTTACAGCTTCTATAATATCCTTCCTCTGTGGATTGCGGTGCATGTTACAATATTAATTCTCACTGTCCTGCTGGGAAAATTATTATTGTACCCATCTCCTCAGTGAGGAATATGCTGAAGCATGTTGAGAGTTAACTCGGAATATCCAAGGTCACATCATGGAATGGTGTCGCGGATGGAGTGAGCATGCACTTCACTTGTTAGAGAGAAGTAAAAATATAGTTTATTAATACAGAATAGGGAGTTAACAAAGTTCAATGCAACAGTGTTTTAACAAGATTCAATGGCGAGGTGCACTCGATTATTTACTGCATAGAGGACAGGGTCAGACAAAACTGTCAGGGAGACCCTCCCATTGAGTCATGAGGTTCGGAAAAAGATCTCCTTGCTTTCTAAACTCCTTCTCAGAGAGGAGTCTGCATGCGGCTAGATCCAGTCCTAGTCCCAGACTTGGTCAACGGTTTATATCTAAAGGATTATATGTGTGCGCAATCAATCCTCTATATCACTTAGCTAAGGTTTCAAAGTTTAGCATGCTATTAGTCACTTACCGAGGATCTGTTGTGGCAAGGAATCTCTCAACCTCGAGGAGTAACCTTGAGAGGCGTCCCTGCTCAAGGGGAGATCCTGGCGTGCAGCCCGCTGCCGTGCAGGAGAGCTCAAAGGGCTCTTGGGCTGCTCACTATTTATGGGGGATAAGATGATTGACTCATAGTCATATTTACATGCTGACCACAGGTTTTAGTTTCTTCGGTGGGTGCATTGCACAATAGCCCTAGGCTATTGTGTTGTTATTGGTCTCCCGAATCCACTTTGAGCTGATGCAGCCATCGTGACCAGATGCATCCATTACAATCACCACTGGTGGTTATCACCTAAGCAGGGTTGCAGGAGATAAAGGCCGGGGGCGGGGGAAGCACACCGTCACAAATGGGGAAAAATTAAGCTCGGAATGAGAAGGGCTGCTTGAATAGTTTATTCTGACAAAACCTCTGTAGTTTTTCAATGGAAAGCCTTTTTTTTTCCCCCTTTAGCTCAGGTTTGCCCCTGCCTTGAAGGCACTTTTAATTCAAAAAAAACCCTACTATTAGCCAATACCTTCCTCCCTCCCTTCTTTTCATAGTCGGCAGCTACTTGTCAGCATTTTGTATGGGTATGGATAAATGTTTTGCCTCTGATACCTCAGTGAAGTTGTCATTCCTAGGAAAATTGTGAGGTCAGGTTCAGGTTCATTACTGGTGGGTTCAGGAACTTACGGGCAGCTTTTTTTCTGGTAGGTTTTTGGGGGAGAGTACGTCTGGAGGGTACAGAAAATACTTGGTGCAAGCCCAAACATTTTCTCTGGATTATTTGCACTGATAGTACCTGTATCTGAGTCAGATTCTTTGTATTACCATTAGCTGATTTTGCCCAGAGAGAATTACATAAAGTGCCAGCATGATTGCTTTTCAACAGCCAGAATAAACTGAAAGAGAAGATAAATGCTTTCTCCCCAGTGAGTGTCACAGCATATGTCCTGCACTTCTGCAATATTAAATTCCTCTTCTAGGATCATAGTTACTCTCCTCTGGGTGATTCCTGGTTTCCCATGATGCTTGAAAGTTAAGTTGACATTCCTTAGGAGCTGGAAAGAGAGAAATATCTGAAATGGTTATATAAGCAGGAAGATTTTTAGGTGTTTTTTTCCTCTATGGCACTAAAAGGATTATCAAGGGCAGCTGGCCAATCCCATCACCAATTATGAAAAAAAAAAAAATTAAAATCTTATTTACAGAACTCTTAATGGTCATTTTTAAAAGGATGACTCTTTGATTATGCTAAATTAAAGTGTGAAAGCTGAAACTGTTGAAAAATGCAATAATTTTAGGATTACTCTCCTGCATTTTCAGTGTAGGATTGATACCAAAGAAAGATCAATAGGAAATGAGATTCTTCTTCTACTGTACCATTGTTATAAAAAGTAAAAGGGCAGTTACATATGCTATGAAATGAAAATGCATTCCTAAAGAATTCCTCCAAATAATCCTAACACTTGTTTCTGTATGGAAAGGAACAGGGTTAGTATCTATACAAACTCTATACAGCCAATATATGTCAGTCTTTTATTCCTAAAGGATGGTGGAATAGGAATGCTCCATTTTTCTAAAACGCCAACATCTACTTCAAATTAAGTTTGGTGGGAAAAGGTCGTTGAGGTGCCCCTTAGTAGAGAAAAATATTAGAAACTGAAGAACTCTTTATCTTCATGGGAACGTCATAGCAAGAACCTCAGTTCAGGAACCAAAGACAGACAAAGTTCAGCTGATAAATAAAAATGCATGTTTGTGACAGCAAGGATGATTGAGGAGGATGAGGAACAAACTCCTGAAGGAAGTTTTGTCTTGATCATCTTCAGAGATGCCTTTGTGGAAGGCAGGTTTGACACCAGCACAAAAGATATTGCTTGATGCAAGAGTGATGTACATGAGACTCTCTGCCTTGAAGTAAGATTGGATAATCATAAGGAGCATTTTTGTCTTTAAATGGTATGACTGATATCCCAGGCATGCACAACTCTGAAGTGGAGTCTCTTTGGGACTGGTCTACCCAGATTTTCAGGCTGGAGCTGTGCAAGGTGAGTGCAACAGAGATATTTTACCTATGCTGTACAATCAGCTGTGGAAGAGAGGATGGAAGTATTGTACCACCCTACATAAGCTACTCTCCTGTGGTGCCAATGACCATCCAAGTCTCACCCTTCATATCCTGACGGGAAGAGTCAGTGCACAGGAAGATGTAGTACTGTCTGTTTTCCTTCAGCAATGTAACATGAACATGTTAGTGATTATCTGACACCCCCATGTACTGTTCCACTGAAAAATTCGCCTTGTCAACAGACAAGTGTCAACAGAAAAGGGAGCAAACATGACTGCAACATAAGAAGGACACCAAGAAAAAGAGAATTAAAAAAATTAGTTCAGAAAGGGACTGTTGTTAAGGACCCTGTGCCTTGGCACCTTCACAGGCATGAGAAAGAATGTATGCAGTCAGCCCTCAGAGATGTTTGCAAGGAGGAAAATCTGTGTGTGCACAGAAGCAGCAGGGCAGCTTACACATTGTGGCTGCAGGAAGACAATGCACATCATCTGCATGAGCTGTTCATACAAAAGAGAAGCTGTGGTATTATGGGGTCTTCCATTACACTTCAGGAAGAAATTGTGTGCACGCTCACAGTGATAATTTGAGAGTCTTCAGGGTTCAGAGGACAGTGGTGTGTGCTCAAAAGAACAATGTGAGAATCTAAGAAAATATCTTTCCCCATCTGTTCTTACTGATCATGGATGGAAAGGTAAAGAGCGAATTGCATAGTGGGAGGAACAGGAGAATTTTAGAGTCGGTCTGCAGGAAAAGGTGGAGTGTCATGACTGAAAAGGATGAATATTAAAATTCATTTAAATCTATCTTGGAAGGCAACTCTTCTGTCACTCAGTTATGTCTCAGTAATGGTTCCTGGTAAGTCCTACAGTAAAACACTTCTCCCTTCCCCATATACCTCATACAGCATCTAAACCTGCTCTGACCCAAGGCACCTGGTGGCCATTTGAAACTGCATCAGCAGGGTGAAAGAAACAGCAGCAGGCAGAAAAAAGCTGTAAAAATATTCAGGGGAAGCAAATCTGTCACCATTAGTTTATTGTGCATTGAATTTATATGCCAGAGAGATGAAAAACTGCCAAAAGTACATCCTTGCCCTTCATTTTAGCAAACAAGAACATAGAAGAGTGATTCAGCTTTAAGAGAATGTGTCTTCAAAGCTTTGTATAAGCAACCCACTTACCTAATCTGGGATTAATTGGAAGAAAATGGCTTTTAAATGACTGTCAGCTTTATATGGCCTTTCTAATCAGTTCTCTCCTGTTATTTGGACGAAGATTTGATGGATGGGCCTATATCATCTTGCAGTAAAGTCCTATTTTACAGTGATGAGAAAGTATAATTTGTACTCGCATTGCAATGTGCAGATAACCATCTTTATAACTATATATGTCTACCTGTAGTATTTATAAAGAACAGCCTAGAATCAGGATCCTAAATCCATACTCAACCACTTCAGTAACTGACCTAATTATCGAACTGCTTCATGTAATGTTAGAAGATTCCCCCTGCTACTTACAAGTTATCTTCATGGGAATCCTGAGAAAGCTGATTATAGGGAGGGAGAGAGAAGCAGCAGAAGAGAGTAGACCAAACAATTAGAATTCCAAATGATGCTTTTTAATGGGTTAGTTTTATCATGGTGATGCAAGAGCCTTGTTTAATTTACAGCTGCATTTTAGTTACTATCATAGGTCCAACATAATTTTCTGATTTTATTAGATAAAGTATTGATAATATTGAGAATTAGATTTTAATCAAGAAAAGCTTACTCCGGGGCACTAGATTTCTGACTAATGCACCAATCCAGGAAAGCACTGAAGCATGTAATTTTATCCCTGCTTGGCAGTGTACATAAAGTCATGCTTAATTTTAAGCATGTGAAAAGTCCCATTGGCTGTTAAATTAAGCATGTTTATAGGTGCTGTGCTTGTATAGAGAATCCAGAAGAATCCAGTACATAAATTCAGTAGTAAATAAAATGAAATCAATTATAGAAAATAGTAAAAGTTACTAGTTTATTCTCTCCCATTCTTCTCACAAGTTGCCCAAGAGGCAGGTATTCTGCAGTCATGACGTTAACATCATTCACAATTTGTCTAGAAGGAGCACCAGTTTTGTACTAAGACCCTTCTTGTGTACAAGATGCTATACAAACACCAAACAATAATAATACTGCCCCAGGTAGTTTGAAGTCCATTTCTGTCTGATACTGCAGTGTCTGTCACCGCCATTGTCTAAAAGCAACTGAATATATGAATGAGATACTGGGGTGCTGGGAGCCCACTCAGGGTGTCCTACCTCCCCAGTGAAGCTGGGAGGAAGTTCATACATTTCACTCAAAGCAACCCAAGTTCTTTCTAATGTAGGGAGAGGCCTTTCATACAGACACTGCTGAAAACTTTATGCAAGAGCTTTGCATGGACTCCAGGTGTCTCCTTGCAGGTAGTTGTTTGCAAAATTGGGATCTGTGTTGTTAATACATTAGGAGCTTTTTTTAAATCCTGGTAAAGTCAGTGAGGGTCTTTCTGTTGACTCCTTAGGTGCTTTGTTTAAGGCTTTTGCAGGCCAGAGGTAGCACTGGGGCCAAAATTATAGTCCTTATCCTAGATGTTTTGCAAAGCTCTGCTGCATAAAAAGAAATGGCTTTTTATTTTAAGGAGTAATGAAGTGTTCTCCAAAAAGCAGAATTGGGAATTTAAAAAAGGTATTGTGTGTGTTAATTAGCACATGAGAGAAAGTATCTTTGAGGTCTGTCTTTCTTGCACTTCTGTATTTTTCTTAACAAGACATGGTTTTGCAACAAAAGCTGAATTTATATGCCAGACTGTGTTCTTAGCATTGCTGAAAACCCAAACATGAAACTGAATTCATATACAGTGTCTTACAAAACTTATTCAAAAAATTAACATGAAATTGCTAAGTACTGCCCAGATTAACACAAATCAGAGCTCATTACATGGCATTAGGAGCCAATTTATTGCAATCATTATGCCTGCTGTTGGAGAGAACCATATGCCAACTCCAGAAATAACAAGCATTCTGAATCAGGGTCATTGCTGTCATATTTGCATGTGAAACACATTAATTGATCTCCTGTGCTTATTGAAATTAAACCCATACTTTTTTGCTGCTCAGTGCTCTCTCAGAAATTTGTTGTGTGAAGGGACAGACTGGACAGACTGGTGCTGCTTTAGAGGAGTACTTATTCCAAACGATGGTATATTCTTAAGTAATTGAACACATTCTGCTTAACTAACTGAGGTCCTAACCATCTTTTGGTTTCCACAGTAGGAAGATACACAGTCATACATGTCAGAGATGTGAAATACAATGTTTTTACCCTTGTCTTCTTGTTCTGGTGGTCTTCCAAGGGATGTCCTAAGGAGGCTACAGCTGTACGAGCTAATGGGTGAAGAGCAAAGTGTTTAGAAAAGTTGGCCCTTCCATAAAGGTTTGCTGTGCCATGGAAAAAAGATAACAAATGTTATTGTTCAGTCACACAGAGTAAGAATGATAGCATCATGCCCTTCAACTGTAACTCCTGGGAGGCGCTGCTCCAGTGCAAATTAAAACAGTTTGGTAATCAAGATAAGTATTTCGCTATTTCAGTTTTTGTTTAGAACTTTCATATTGTCTATGGATAGATAAAAGCTGGAAGGAAAATCCTTATTTCATTTGAAGAAAAAATTTGTGTGGGAGAAAAATAACAATGCCCTCCCTTCCCTCAACCACTTTTGACCAATCGTGGACAAAGGCAGTGGGAAACTTCACATGACAAAAAAAGAAGCAGCTCTCTCTGAGCCAAGGGGAGGTTACAGGAGAGAAGATGAATGTGAAGTAACATGGTGGAAAAGTCTTTACAATACGATAATTCAGGGAGCTGATGTTAGAGATTTGGCTTTCTGACTTGGACCCTGTGAATATGTGGGAGGGGGAGATGAAATATTTTGAGAAGAGTAGAGAGGTGATTAAATTAGATGAGCCAGATATTGGAGTTGGAGGGGGAACCCTGACATGGGCAGGAAGGGTGAAAAAATACCTGAGAGAACCAGGGACTGTGAAAGGGATGTGTCAAGAGACAGTTAAGACAAGATGAGAGAATTAAGTAGGACATAAGAGGAGTAAAGAGGGCAGCTGTCCCATATTGTTTCTCCTGTAGTTGATGCCAATCAATTGAGCATGAAGAAAATCTTTCCCTCTCCCTCTTCCCCCTTGAAAAGGAAGAGGAGCCATCAAGTTGTCCACTGAGATAGTCCTTAAGGACTTCTGGGCTGGTTAAGGTTTTCCCTGTTGAGTCCCATGGGTTGCTCTAATCTGTACCTTCCCTGATTCCTACAGGCCAGAATGAATGGTTTGAAAATACAGAACAAGTATGGATTGCTTTGCTCCATGCTGCTTCTGTGAGAGCAGATTTTATGGAGCACATTCTCCAGGGTTTATAGCACCAGTACAAACCATTCCTGCCCTGTGAAAACAAGTCACATGCCTTTCTATATATCCTTTACCAAATGAAGACAGCATTTCTGTTGTAGTGTGTGAAATTTGAGTGGCTGTCACCCTTAACAACAAAACCAGAAGTAAATTAGAAATTAGTAGCTTGAACAAACAAAATCATCACACCAGCATGACCAAAATAGTCCAGAACGCCTTAAAACTTTTATCAATTAATGTGCAAATGATAGCAGTTCAATGTCAGCAGAGCAAACACCTGTTGTGCTTACCTAGACAGAGGGTAACTTCTCTGTAAGGATGTTGGTTATTAAAATCTTTGGAGATAACATTATCAGGAGCAGCACACAATGCTACAGCATTTATTGTTCACCTACTCTATTCTTGTCAGTGCAGAGAACATAATAAACATCTTGCTTTCTACATAGGAAGTCAGACAGGCTAAAGCAAGAATTTGAAAGCTGGGTGCTATTAACCTTCAGAAAATACAGGATATCAGATACATTTTAGCAATTGCATAAGGAAAGTAAGTCTGTGCTTGCAACCATGTTATTTTGCACTTCTTACCAGTAAATTTAGTTACTGATCTTCACACCCAGTCACTGAACTCAGCACTCCACAGACATGTGCCATCCCAACCAGCAAGTGATGTGTTAGAGATGGCAGAGACTGATGCATTATTATTCCTGTTGGGATGTGGGGGGTCTGAGTCCAAGAGATTAAGGATTATAGCCAGTAAAGAATTTTGATGCCATCATGACATCCAGAGTCCAGTGTGAGCATCCAGGCTCCCTGAATAATGTATGGGAGAACTGGGCAGCTCTGACTGGCATACATATCAGCTTGCGTGCTGAGCGGGGAGTCATCCACAGACAGCCGAAAAGAAGAGCTGCAAGGAAGGACAGCTGAAGCCCTAGATCTAGGATGCTGAACTAACCAGTGCTACCTCTGTAAGATCTGCAGCATAAAAGGCTCCTTATGGGGTCTTAGACAAAGAGAAGCACTGCTTTTGGATCTGCTTTGGGTTGAGTTGGGAAGTGTTGAGCTAGGAAAGCACAGAGTGTGGGCAAGAGCTGCTCTTCCAGTGGCTTTAAAGATCAAGAGAGAGATGCTGAGTGCCTTTTGCAACCAGCCATGCAAGAGTTCCCAGAGAGTAGTGCTGCAAATGGACCCCTTGATTCAGTCTAAATCTATGTCTGAGTTGCCTCTTTCTTTTTCCATCCTTTCCAATGTCTTTATGGGTAGGGTTACAAGTAAGGCAGTGATGGTATTCCCTGTAACGTCCAGCTGTGTGCCAGGATGGTGGCACGCAGGGTTCCTGTGAGACATTTTCTCTTCCAGACAAAGGGAAGGCTAATAACCTCAACATGCTGATAAAGGAGCTTACAATTTACCTTTAGTCCTGCTTAGCCTATATTACAACCCATTCTTGATAAATGCACCTTGTCTGTGTAAAGACTGAGATGAAATCAAGACATGTTTCAGACAAGTCAATGTTCATTTCCATGTTGATTTGATAGTTTGAGGCTACTACTGTTAGATTATAGGAAAATTCAAGGAAGCAGGGCTCTCTTAGTTCTGGAGGAAAAAAAAAAAAGAAAAAGCCAAAAACCCAGGACATGTGAGGCAGTCTGGCAGCAAATGCCAGGGCACTTCAGGGGCGTGTTGCTATCCTGGCAGGACAGAGGAAGGCATTTGGGAAGGGTTGTTCCAGTATATCTAAAAAGAGTTACATTAGCTCTGTTAGTAAAGTTATCAGTTGACATTGTGGTAACATTTCTTATCCTGCTTAATTTCAAAAGGTGAGTAACAAATATCTTGGAGAGAAGCTGATTTTAATATTTATGGGCAAATTACTTAACCAACTTGGGATTTGCTTCTTCTTACTTTTACCAGCTAGGTGAATATTATATAGTAATCATTTTACATCCATTTTTATGTTCTTCTCCTAGCATAGTTTCACAGTTGTTTTCTGTCCCTTGCTAGGTGTATGAAATATGGGACTGAGTACTCATCACATGGGTACAAGCTCTGTGTTGCTTGTATTCAGCCATGGATTTATGCCAGGAAAGGGCTTCAAGGTTCAGCTCCCTCTTTTTGTAGGTTGTTTTCTTCTACTCAGTTCCAGGCTATAGCAAGTGGAATCTGGCTGGAAAGAGTTATTAAAACAATGTGTGAATTCTTCACTGTACACAGACAGGAGTTTCCCTTTCTTGTTTCCTCAACAGCTGTGTATGGCCCTGCCTGATACAGTGCTGCTATGTACCTGGTGCTCAGGGAGCATGAAAACAAAGGGTTTGTGCCCAGGGTTTGCACACCTCCTGCATCTGGGACAACAACCTGATGTTCCTTCAGAAGACCAGAAGACCAGCATAACATAATAGCAACTGGGTAGGCTCAGAACAGAGGTCTAGCCTAGTACCTTACCTCCAACAGTGGCCATAAGCAGATGCCTATAGAAGAGTGAGGAATAGGGACAGTTTCTCTTTTCCTTCCCTCAGGGGGCTTGGAAAATAATTAATCCTCAAGCCTTTATATTGCCATTAATGCTCTGGAAAACTGTTAGGTCTCTCTTTTCCCTTTCAGCCTCTAAAAGCCCAGCCACTTCTACCTTTCCACTCATCTCATATTTTAAGCAGTTTCAGAGCTCTTATAACTCTGCATAGCAGGACGTGGGAGACTTCCCACCCGCTTGTTTGAAACAAACTGCAAGTGCTGGGGATCTTCCCAAGGGCCTGATTCTCACCTTACAGATTGCTCTCAAAAGTGGGGGTCAGGTAAAGGTAGGAGTCCCTGGTCAGAAGTGCTCACAAGTTGTATAATGCTTCTGTAAGAAGGGTGCTTTAAATGGAACACCTAGTGGCTCCCCAGCACTGAGGAAAGCAAAGTTACATTCTGTGTCTTATGAAAACACTCTTTTACTCTCTCTCGGTATGATTTTTTTTTTTTTGCTTTTTTCTGGAACATCTTCACTTGTTTTGCAGGTAGTTCACATTTAGGATACTTTTCTGCTGAACTGTCATCTCTTCCCTGGTGTACCTGCCTTCTCTATCCAACTCTTTAGTTCTACTGAGATGATTTTGGGAGAATCCCTCACAGTCCTTCAAAAGTCTGAACACTTCCCCGAATCATTTACAGCTCCTCTCAGCTTAATGTCTTCTCAAAACTTAATTAATGCTCTTTCTGTCCCATTAACAATGAAAATAATTAATATATAAAAGCCCAGGGTAGAGCCTTCTGATGTCTGTCCAGCCTGAGAGCGAAAGACTGGTACCCAATCTCAAAATGATTTTTCAATGACTTCTGCACCTGCCTGACAGTATTTATATGTAGAGCATATTTCCTTAGCTTGCTTATGAGAGTGTCATGTGGGACGGTATCAATAGCCATACAGAAGTCTAAGTAGTTCATCTCTACTGCTTTCTTCCTTATTCATGAGGCCAGTTACCTTGCCAAAGAAGAAATTTACTTATAAAGGCAAAGAAGCAGCAATACCCAGTAAAATCTCTCATTATCATCTTTATAAACTTAGAATACATATACAGCTAGATAGATATGTATCCTACCCACCATACCCAGTTCTCTGATGTTATTTAGCGTACATAAAGGAACAGCTGTTCTTGATAAAATATTAATTTCTCCCTCAAGTTTTGTTTGTTGTTTTGAGTTCTAAAAGTATTTGTAGTTATTTCAGCAAGTCCAGCAGGCCATTTGTTTTATGATTTCAGGTATTTATGCTGCTTACATGGTATTCATCAAATATTTTCTGTGGCGGCACAAAATATGTCTTATAAAATTGCATTCTCTTATCAAATGACAATAACTTAGGGTTGAAACTTACTTAGGTGAGGAATAAATTGAAACTAGCAGTGTTTAACATGGCACACAGTCCAAAGCTCTGCATCAAATTAATACTAAATCTATCTTTGATGTATACTTATGCTGTTTGGAGCACTGAACACCTATGTTTGCTTTTAACTGAGAAACAGTCCCTGCAGCTCAATCTTTAATGTTACCTATGATTCTAGAAAGCACAAAAAGAATTATGCTTTAACCAGTAAAAAAATCTGGAAATCACTTCGGGGCACAAATAGATTGCATAACAACAAGGGAATGAAAAGCGATTTCTTGGTTTATGTAACTCTAGTCTTTGTATTTTAGTATAGGAAAATAAGGCCAGGAATTGATCAGTTCTTTAAATGCTTTGAAAAATAGCTTACTGAGCAAAATAGCTGTTATATTTTATACCTTCTTCCACTGGCAGCCAGCTCAGGAGAGGGGGTGAAATGTGACAGAACTGAGTTTACCAGCTCTGCACAGGTCCTAGAGAGACAATGGAGATATGAAATTGGGGCAATGCTATTCACTATTAGGTGGTTGTCCATGGTGTGGAAAGTCCACCAAAGGAAGTGGGAAGAGCAGTCTTGCAACTCTCTAAACTGTAGTATCAGCCTTCAAAGCAGTTCTGTCAAAGTCTCCCGTGCCAAACCCTCAAGCATGGATGGGGGCTGAAGGTGAGCAAGATCAGAGTTCTGAGTCATGAAGGCTTCCAGCAGGTGTTTAGGCACCTCTTTCCTCTTAAATGGCAAATGTCTTTGTGTATAGATAACTCTGACTCTTGACACAACATGTACAGATCATGAAGACAGTGGGGAGAATACTGTAATAAATGGCAAAAATGAATCAACAGTTTCTTGCTAACGCAGCCCTTTCTAGAAATCCAGGGAAAAGCCATTTTTGACACGGATTGTAACACCTTTATTATGTGGGATGAGGAAGCAGATCACTTTTTACTTGCAGATGAGGAAACTTATTCCTGAGGGCTGTGATACTACCAGTGGTGGAGACCTTGGAACTGATTAACTGCTGAAAGGACATTAAGTATTTGAAAGAACATGAAGTATTTGAAAGAACAGAGATGGTCCCATTTTCCTCAGGCTTCAAAGTGTCTAGCTTACACACTGTGTTTGAAAAAAGATAAGAAGGGACTCTGTCTGTGTCAGTTAAACTTTAAAGCTATGGTATAAAGTTTCACCTAACACCTCTACTTTCCTCTTTAAATGTATGTTACATCAACAAGCAGGGAGTTGTATGAAGAACACCAATAGACTTATTGTTCAGTGAGTTTTGCTTGAAGTTATTCAAGATATTTCAAATACCATATACAGTATCATCTTTATGTTACATGTTGGGAGCTCTGTGGTGACTGGGAAAGAGTAATGTCTATTTATCAATATTTTACAGAGTTCTGAAAAACCCAATAGATCTGAAAATCCACATGCCATTAGCAAAGAGTTATGCTAGGATGTGTGGAAAGCATACACATGCATAATATTATCTTAAGATTTCTTTGTGCTGCTGCACATCCAGGACAGTCATAAGGTGTCCTGTTTATGTATGGGGTGAGGGTTAGCTGGGCTTGGAAATCTCGCAAATTACTAGAATTATCACCTTGAATCATCCTACAAAGTAGTTTTGATAGATGCAGTCAATGTTCTTTAGCCTGTACACTGCCAACTTTGCCTCCCGGAAGTGGCAGATCATCCACTGCTTGCTCTATTGTTGAGATGTTCACAAAGCTGAACTTTGAACAGTTAATTATACATTATTCTAGTAATTTTGTTAGTAATAGAGAGCCACCAATGCCATATTTACATGGTGCCTGTATTTTCAGATCATTTACAGTGAAAAATTAGCTACTCCTGGGCAGTTTTTCCTCTGCTGCGGGGATAGATGGAGATGGCAGCATTGCTAGGCCACCCTAGGGAGCTCTGGGTTAACATTTGGTGCAGATTATATCTTCTCATAGTTGAGATCACATCATGGCTCACAGGGTTTACATATGCTGTTAAACGGCCTATGTTTCTGTCTGAGTTTGAGTTCATTGACTGTGTTGTAAAACAGCCCTTTCTAGTACTACACCTGCAGCCTGACTGTGCTTGTAAGGCCTTTGGAGCTGAAGCAGGGAGGGAATGTTTCCCCCTAGGAGAAAGTCAGTTCCTGTCCATTATGCAGCTTAGAGGACAACACACCTGAACTGTCCAGCTTGGGAGACAGTAAAGGACAGCTTTCAGCCATGCGTGTCTCTGTGGTCACTCAAAATACCTTTCGTGCAAAATCAAACTGTTCTGCTAAACCCGTGCCAAAGTTGTTTCTCTTGTTAGTGGATCTTCCATCTCTGCAAGGAATGACTTAGGGACTATGCTCAGGACAATGACATCACCATTGTCTGTGTTTCTGGACAGGACGTGGCCCAAACATGCAATGAAGGCCTAGCTGAGAGCCAGAAGTCATTCTGTCCTGTGGTCCTAGAGTAACACACCTCTGCACTGCTACCTGCCCACCTCCCGAATTGCCCACATATCCTCAGGATGGTGAAGGAGACCAAATTGCCAGCTTCTTGCTGCTCATGTCATACTTTTTTAAGAGTTAGCCCTGGAATAAATGCTTAATAATGGAAACAACAAGAAGAAAATAACTTTATCTAAGGCTTATATGGTTTGGTATTTTGTAGCTGAGAGGGGAAAAATGAGAGAAAGCTGAAGTGGAAAATGACATTTGACGTCTGATCTCCTGATTGTGAAATAGAAAGGGATGGATGAAATTATTGGGAGGCACAAAGTTCAATTTCATATCACCTGATCTTAATGTAGCGACAGCTACTTGTGTGAACTTTGGTCTTCTTTTCCCTTGTTTCCCTCCTGCAAGATTGCAATCTCACACTGCAGCTCCTGCTCTAAGGCTTGCAGGGATTACTAGTGAGATATGGCCTTTTCTAAAATATGGAACAGATTATGAAAAGCAGCAAGAGAGAGTAATCTCAAGCATCTGTGCTTGGGAAGTAAAAATGTTTCTGAGCAAGAAAGTGCTAGGTATCTCTGGTAATCACAATTACAGTCATTTGCCATCTGTCCCATAGTAGCAAAGCATGGGACTTCGTACTTCATCTGTGGGTAGGAGGGGCTAGCTCCAGACAGGTCAATGAATGCTGCAGCAGTGCATTGCAGTGGCTGTGCTTTTTGCTGTCCAGCCCTTGTCCTGGATTTCCAAAGCCTGGAGTTGGCTTGCTGTACTGACCAGTGCAGGTAAGGGTTTCAAAACCACGCAGTATGCCTGGTCTGCCAGGTCAGGGCATTATCACAGTGAGAGGGTAGGAATTGGGGATGGAGGTGGCAGTGTGAGAGGTCTGGCACATATGCACAGGAATAGTTCAGTTTCCTCTTTTGCCTGAGGGAATTCAAACACAGATAGGTCATCACCAAGGACAGCCATCAGGCTGGGTAGGAAGCAGTGTAGGCTGTCCAGGGAGTGGGGTTTAGCCTTTCCTGCTGTAGCTGTAGATCTTCTTTGGCATACACTCACCTTCTGTGCATGTTTGAAGCCAGTCTGGTGACATGTGGGGTGGGAGACCCAAGCTTCAGTTTCCAGGATGATGCATGCATTTCACATTAGCTAGTCACTAGGAAATATTATCTATCCCCACTTTGAAAAAGCATTTGCTGATTCTGCATTTTGAGGGCAACCTGGTACTGCATAGTAAGTTCCGTTCAAGAAAGTTGCAGTGAGTTGCCTGGGGTTGATCTCCTGTAGACCTAGCAGTGAGCTAAGCTTTGAGTACCAAGCTGGATGCATTTTGAGAGAAGCAGGAGCAGAAAATTCAGAAACTTGTGAGACATTGAGGTGAAATATGAGGTACCTGTGGAGTCTGCACAAAGCCAAAGATGTTCAGACCCATAGCTTTAGAGTTAAGCACTTAGTTGTTAAACCAATATTGTAACCAGATGTGGCCAAAATGATTAGTTCGTTCTTTTGTAACTAAGCAACATAGAGATAGGAGCAGGGTAGACAATGCTTTAATGTTGTGTTTGTACACCTATGGCTGTGGGTATGCTACTATGCCCAAACACAATAGGATGACAAGTAGTATGCACATGCTGCTATGCTCCCAGTACAGCCCCAGCCCTTCTTGACAATGAGTCGAGGGTATTTAGAATAATTGGTTTGTGTTAAGGGTGCCAAATCATTGTTAGGGACCATGCACCATGAAGAAGAGAAGCAAGTTACATAAGCAAGGTGGGATTGCACATGTCCAGAAGAAGGGGTCAACTAAAGGACACACCTGTACGACCACCAAGGACCACCAGAGGCCCCCACGGAACCCCTCAGAGTTCAAGGATGCATGTGTAATGACCACGCAAATATGATAATTAGTTCTGGGAAATAGAATGAATATGCGCGATCATTCTGGGAAATTTGATGCATATATATGTGATCAGACAATGTAAGTTTTGGTTGATGTAACCTGTGGCATGCATGCTACGTGGAACGATGCCCCGTGCATCCAGTGCTGTAATAAAGAATGCCTGCTTCTTAATACTACATTGTTGTTAAGGAGTTTGATTCCCGATTTCAGTGACAAAAGTGTACCCAGATGTAAACAAAAATGATTAGTTTGTTCTTTTGTAACTAAGCAACATAGAGAGAGGAGTGGGGTAGACAATGCTTTAATATTGTGTTTGTACACCTATGGCTATGGATATACTACTATGCCCAAAGACAATAGGACGAGGAATAGTACGGATGTGCTGCTATGCTCCCAGTACAGCCCTAGCCCTTCTTGACAACGAGTCGAGGGTAGTTAGAAAAATTGGTTTGTGTTAAGGGTGCCAAATCATTGTTAAGGACCATGCACCATGAAGAAGAGAAGCAAGTTACATAAGCAAGGTGGGATTGCGCATGTCCAGAAGAAGGGGTCAACTAAAGGACACACCTGTACGACCACCAAGGACCACCAGAGACCTCCACGGAAGCCCCTCGGAGTTCAAGGACGCATGTGTAATGACCATGCAAATATGATAATTACTTCTGGGAAATAGAATGAATATGCATGATCATTCCAGGAAGCTTGATGCATATGTATGTGATCGGACAATATAAGTTTCGGCTGATGTAACCTGCAGTATGCATGCTAGGTGGAGCGATCCCCCGGGCATCCGGCACCGTAATAAAGAATGCCTGCTTCTTAATACTACATTGGTGTTAAGGAGTTTGATTCTCAATTTCGGTGACAATATCACTGACCTGCTATGAAATGCAATAAATAAAAAAATCCATTCCTGCTTACAGTCAATAGTGCAACTCAGCACCACTGTTGGTTGCAAAGTGAGGACTGGTTTTTATTGGTAAATACTGATTTTCAGGGGTTGAAACCTCTCTCAGTAGTTTCATTAAAACCTACATAAGGGAGGTTCCTTAGTCTGGAGATGGTATTTCTGTTCAAAACCAAAGAAAAAAAACTTGGCCAAAAGACAACTAAATGCTCTATTCATTGGGCCACTGGCTGTTTGGAGTTTGTGTTACTCTATGCTCAGAACATATCCAAAGTTTTTTGTGGTTTTAACCTGAATCACTTCTTTAGTAAAGTCCCACAAGCAGCCACACTGGAAGAGCTGACAGAGCTATGAACAGCAGCACCAGGAGAGGGGCAAGCTGCTGACAGAGAAAGTGAGACCCCTTCCAGCCCACTTTGTCTTTGGATAAATCTCTCGATTTTGCCTCCTGAATGGGAAACATTTGCTTAGCTGCAAGAAAAACTCGCACAAGTGGAGTGCAGCGATGGATGGCAATAAACTCTTCAGGAGGGATAAGCGAGGCAGGAGAGGTGGTGGGGTAGCCCTATACATCAGGGAATGTCTGGATAGTTTAGAGCTCGATGATGGTGATGATAGGGTGGAGTGTCTATGGGTAAGAATCAGGGGGAAGGACAACAAGGCAGATATTGTGGTGGGAGTCTGTTACAGACCACCCAACCAGGATGAGGAGACTGACGAACTATTCTGTAAGCAGCTGGGAGAAGCCTCACAATCACTAGCCCTTGTTCTTATGGGGGACTTCAACCTACTGGATGTCTGCTGGAAATACAATACAGCAGAGAAGAAACAGTCTAGGAGGTTCCTGGAGTGTGTGGCAGAGAACTTCCTGACACAGCTGGTGAGTGAGCCAACGAGGGAAGGTGCCCCACTGGACCTCTTGTTCATGAACAGAGAAGGACTTGTGAGCCATGTGATGGTTGGAGGCTGTCTTGGGCAGAGTGATCACGAAATGATAAGAGTTTTTGATACGTGGTGAAGGGGCGAGGGGGGTCAGCAAAACTTCCATCTTAGACTTCCGGAGGGCCGACTTCGGCCTGTTTAGGAGACTGGTCGACAGAGTCCCCTGGGAGGCAGCCCTTACAGGCAAAGGAGTCCAGGAAGGCTGGACATTCTTCAAGGAGGAAGTCCTAAAGGCACAAGAGCAGGCTGTCCCCAGGTGCTGAAAGACAAGCTGGCGGGGAAGAAGACCGGCCTGGCTGAACAGAGAGCTCTGTCTCGAACTCAGGAAAACGAGGAGAGTCTATGACCTCTGGAAGAAGGAGCGGGCAAGTCAGGAGCACTACAAAGGTGTAGCAAGGCTATGCAGGGAGAAAATTAGAAGGGCCAAAGCTGAGCTAGAGCTCAATCTGGCTGCTGCTGTAAAAGACAACAAAAAATACTTCTTCAAATACATTAGCAGCAAAAGGAGAGCTAAGGAGAATATCCAGCCCCTAGTAGATGGGGGAGGGAACACAGTGACCAAGGATGAGGAAAAGGCTGAGGTACTTAATGCCTTCTTTGCCTCAGTCTTTAATAGCAGGGCCAATTGTTCTCTGGGTACCCAGCCCCCGGAGCTGAAAGATAGGGACGGGGACCAGAATGGAGCCCCCATAATCCAGGGGGAAATGGTTAGTGACCTGCTGCACCACTTAGACACTCACAAGTCTATGGGGCCTGATGAGATCCACCCGAGAGTGTTGATGGAGCTGGCAGATGTGCTCAACAAGCCCCTTTCCATCATTTACCAGCAGTCCTGGCTAACTGGGGAGGTCCCTGCTGACTGGAGATTAGCTAATGTGATGCCCATCTTCAAGAAGGGCCGGAAGGAGGACCCAGGGAACTACAGGCCTGTCAGCCTGACCTCGGTGCTGGGGAAGCTGATGGAGCAGATCATCCTGAATGCTATCACACGGCATGTAGAGATTAACCAAGGGATCAAGCCCAGCCAGCATGGGTTCAGGAAAGGCAGGTCCTGCTTGACCAACCTGATCTCCTTCTACGACAAGGTGACCCGCCTAGTAGATGAGGGAAAGGCTGTGGATGTTGTCTATCTAGACTTCAGTAAAGCCTTTGACACAGTTTCTCACAGCATTCTCCTGGAGAAACTGGCTGCTCATGGCTTGGACGGGTGTACTCTTCGCTGGGTAAAGAACTGGCTGGATGGCCGGGCCCAAAGAGTGGTGGTGAATGGAGTTTACTCCAGTTGGCAGCCGGTCACAAGCGGTGTTCCCCAGGGCTCTGTGTTGGGGCCAGTTCTGTTTAATATCTTTATCAATGATCTGGACGAAGGGATCAAGTGCACCCTCAGTAAGTTTGCAGATGACATCAAGTAGTGAGGGAGTGTTGATCTGCTTGAGGGTAGGCAGGCTCTGCAGAGGGACCTGGACAGGCTGGATCGATGGGCTAAGGCCAACTGTATGAGATTCAACAAGGCCAAGCGCAAGGTCCTGCACTTGGGCCACAGCAACCCCATGCAACGCTACAGGCTTGGGGAAGAGTGGCTGGAAAGCTGTCTGGCAGAAAAGGACCTGGGGGTGTTGGTTGACAGCTGCCTGAATATGAGCCAGCAGTGTGCCCAGGTGGCCAAGAAAGCCAATGGCATCCTGGCTTGTATCAAAAATAGTGTGGCCAGCAGGAGTAGGGAAGTGATCGTGCCCCTGTACTTGGCACTGGTGAGGCCGCACCTCGAAGACTGTGTTCAGTTTTGGGCCCCCCACTACAAGAGAGACATTGAGGTGCTGGAGGATGTCCAGAGAAGGGCAACGAAGCTGGTGAAGGGTCTAGAGCACAAGCCTTATGAGGAATGGCTGAGGGAACTGGGGTTGTTTAGCCTGGAGAAAAGGAGGCTGAGGGGAGACCTTATTGCTCTCTACAACTACCTGAAAGGAGGTTGTAGAGAGGTGGGGGTCAGTCTCTTCTCGCAGGTAACAAGTGATAGGACGAGAGGATATGGCCTCAAGTTGCACCAGGGGAGGTTTAGACTGGATATTAGGAAATGTTACTTCACTGAAAGGGTTATCAAGCATTGGAACAGGCTGTCCAGGGAAGTGGTTGAGTCACCATCCCTGGAGGTATTTAAAAGACGTTTGGATGAGGTGCTTAGGGACATGGTATAGTGGTGGTCTTGGTAGTGTTAGGTTTACGGTTGGACTCGATGATCTTAAAGGTCTTTTCCGACCTATATGATTCTGTGATTCTGTGAAAAAAGGATCATAGATGTAAAAGCTCAGCATCCTCACACACTCCAGTTTTTCAGCCAGCTATTGATATCCAGAGAAAAACGTTTCTCAGGGATAAATGGAAACATTTAAATCCCAGTATGACTATTATTATTTTAACATGTATGTTGTCAAAGCAGAGGAGCTGGCTTTTCTTTTTCACGGAGATCTACAAAGATATAGAGAAATTAATAGCTGTTTTGTGTAATAGAAATGCAGCAAAGTGCTCCAAAGAGAAAATGTATTTTGTTTGGGCTCTTGCTTATAGGAATAGTAACATACAGTCTTTTTAGGAAGGAAAGCAAAGGAAACCTTTGCTTTCCTTCTCTGACTTTGATGCTAGATTGGAGCCTGCAGCATCTTTTTAAAGAGGCTTTTAATGGAAATGGTGAGACATCCTTAACTGCAGCAGATCAAGTGATTGCCCTCACAATGCAACCCAGCATGGGAAAGTAACAGTAGTTTAGGACACTAAAGGAAAGTGTGAACTGTCCCCAGAAGCCATTACATTAGTGAAGTTTATCTCAGCTGGGTAATTCACAGAAGTCAGGAGCTGAATGGAATTTACTATTGAAGCAGCAGCGGTATACACAGTGCTGTTTGTGTGCTCTGTATCTAAGGTGCTATATTGTGCTCAGAGATAAAAAGTCATCTTTCTTTCCTGTAGGAGACAAATTAGATATTAGCAATCAGACGCAATTGTTTCCCACCATGTAGGTAACTTCTTGTCTGCCTCTTGGCGTTTATTTTCATGAGCCTCAGCCTCCCAGCTTCCTTCGAAAAGCTGCAAGCAGCGGTCTGTTTCTCCAGCTTGGTAGAGCAGAAATATAAGGGCAATAGCCATGAAGACAGTCCCTCATCAGGGATCATGGTCACCTCACTGGAAAGGAAAGTGCTGGCTGTAAGAGGGGCAAGAGACAAAGGCTGAAGATGTCATTCTAGACAGATGGGTTTTCAAAAATCTGTTCCTTTTGGGAAGACTGTAATTTCTGGAGCAATTGAGTATTTCCCTGCTGTGGACAGCAATGGCCCAGCTTTGTAGTGTGCCAGCAATGACAAGCACTCCTTTAAGAGAACCTAAGTGATGAGACCTACAGTGCAGCACTTCTTAAAACACTCTGTTTAACCATGGCAAGTTGGCATCAGCCTTCTTCCTGTCACCTCAGTGGTTTCAGTCCTCAAGCCAGACCATGGTTTATTGTGTCCTGGACACTATAGATTTTGGAGTTTACCAAAAGCACTGCAATAACCAGCAGTCCATTTTCAGCACAGAGGCATTGTTGAGAAAACAAACCCCACTCCCTGAGGCAGCTAGAGCCTATTCGTTTCTAGTTTGGGGCCAAATAAGGGCACAGGGTGTCTGTGAGATTACTGGTCCAAAGACCCATTAAGCTGATGAAACATATCCTGCTGAGGTGGGAGCACTCATGTTTTTTTCTCAGAGGGTTTTCAGATGTACCCAGAGCTACTGAAATTCTCTGAGACACTTTTGAGAGGTAAGAAAGCACACAGGCATTTAGGCCAGATACTCACTTGAATTCTGTGAACCAGCACTCCCTCACATGTCCTCCAAAAACTGAGAGCAAAGAAAGGTGCACTTATAATCTTCACTCAAAGTGAAGGTACTGCCAGTGCAGCTCATTGATGGAATCATTCAGAACATTGCTGCCAGGAAGGCAGTGGATTTTACTTTAGCAATGTGACTGATCTGGGCTAGACTTAATTCTGTTGTCCACCACAAATTGATATAATCATGATGAATCTCTTTAAAGCACTACATCTCTATTCCCTGCTGCAAAATGTGGCCTGGGAAATTTTCTCCTCCTTCTAGCCTATGTAAGTTATACATATTTCAGGGACAGACCTGCATCTTTCAGCAAGTGCCAATCACCACACTGTTTCAGGTTCAACTGGAGTTGGCTGAGGGTTCTCATCTTGAAACTCATATAAGCCTCTAATTCGTTGTAGCACTACTGTTCTTAATTGCTAATGGTGATTTGAGCTCCATTAATCAGGATTTGTTTGGTTTTTATCCATGTATCCAAACAATTATCATTCACCTAAATGAATGAGAGGAGAGTCAGGGAGGAAGGATTTGCATGATTGAGTAATTGGTATCTGGGGCACAGCTGCAAGTGCCACATAATAGCTGTCAGTGTCATGTGTAGGCAGATGGTCTCAATGTTTTGGAGTGGAGATAAAACTGTGACAAAAGGATTGGCATGGTGTGAACAGAACACCACAATTCTTGGCTGGCAATCAGAGCAGCACTGTTGTGCTGTCCTACCTACAAGATGTCTATGACTGTTCCCTGCATCTGGAAAGACGCTGATGCCTCTAGAAAAGAAAATTGAGAGCTGAAAGCAGCGGCAGAGAGATCTATGAAATATATGTGCTTTTCTCCCATAGCCTTTCAGCTGCCTAGAGATTTTTTTTGTTTTTTTAATTTTTTGATGTTGTGGAACCAGCTTGAAGAGAAAGATTTTGTTCTGAAGACTGAGGGTGCTTTCTAGGGTTCCCTCAAGGTATTGAAAGGAAAAAATACCTCTTGTGAGTTCATTCATTATTAGCTCCCATGACATGCTCAGAAAGTGCTTTCAGCTAGAAAAGCAGCTAGGCCAGCAATATGACTGGGATTACTGCATCCACACTGTTTAGATTCTGCACTCTCCCGTCATACTGCTGTGGCAGGTGCACTCACCCTGATAAAAGACCCGAAGGCATTAGGACCGCTGCGTCCTTACTTTTCGTGCTCTTACTTTCATGCCTTTACAGGCACCCGTCCGGACCAGCATGTACACACCTTGGGTAAGGAGTAGAAGTTGAGCCCCTCAGCCAGTCAGAATTGACCACAGATCAGATTCGACTAGGGTATAAATGGAGCCCCGCCAGACGACACATTGACTCGGTCCTCCTCGGAACAGTTGGGGACTCTCCCCTTGGGTCGGGATGCCACCCAAGGAAACACCTCGAGGTTGAGAGCCCTCATCTTATAAGTGAGTGATTGTGTGCATTTTGGATCCTCATTTGTAAGGCTGGCTGTGCAGTATTAATTCCTTTGTACATTATCCTGAACCTGTGGTTTACTGATGTAGTCGAAGTGTTGATATGAGGCTTATCAGAATCATTCTAGTTAGCTTTCTACTAAACAATTTTGGTTCAAATAAAGTTTATTTTGTTTATCACCTGCCTAATTTGATTTTGGGAGCCTCCGTGACACTTGCCTCCAGAACAAGCTGTATAATGGGAACTATAGATTTCCCTTGTTCCTTATTTGTGTTACAAAGAAAAACGCTGAAGGTAATGTGGCACTAGGCATGCTACTATAGACCTGTGTAAGACCTTGGGCTTGCATAGGGTGATTCTAGACAATGGGTCATTCAGCCTAGCTCATTCCAGTAGTCATGAATATCTGTATTGTAAAGCAGAGCAGGCAGCAGGCTGCAAGCACTGGTTTGGGGAGGAGTGGGAGAGGATGGCTGTTCTTTGGTACCTAGTGTGAAAGCAAGTTAGCTATTGACACCTTCCTGGCTACCCAGACCTGGATGGGTACATTTCAGGAGTCTGAAACATAACGTCAAATGTGATGGGTATTTCTTTAGTTTCCTCATAGTGCTGAGTCCCCCTGCTGCTACTTCATTAGTGCTGTGTTCCACTGTAACACCTATTACTATCACAACTACTGCATACCATACACCCTGCAATCCCATTTTTATTGGGAGGGAGAAGATAAAGGGCTTCAAGCCTTTAAGTCCTTGTGGCTTCAGGGCTGGGCTGATTCCCATTGGCTTCTGTATAGCACAGTCATTGGACAGACCTGTTTGTCAAGCCTTCAAGCCCATGTATGGAGAGGAGTTCTTTTCACCAATAAGTGAGAAACTCAGTGTACAGGAGACAAGTTTCCCTCCATAGGCAGGTTTTCCTACAGAGGCAGATAGCAATGAGAAGTGTGTGAATCATTTATGCTGAATGAGATCCTTTACCTCTAATTCCAAGCCCACTTACATCAACAGTGAAGCTCAGTGTCTCATAGAGCTTAAACATTTTCCAGTCAAGAGCTTCCTTTTGGCTAGGGAGAATAGCTTTGCTCCCTCCCACATACACATCAGTGCCGAAGCTGAAAAGGGGAAAGGAAAAGGAAAGGAAAGTGTTGTGAGCAGACAGGAGCCATCTATGATATCTGGGAATACACATGGTCAGAATCAGCCAGCAGCTGAATCCACCAGTGTAGGTGTCTGCAAAGAGACCCCAGTCAGGCAATTGGTGGAGTAGGGGAGGGGGAACATCCTCACACCTTCATCCAAGCAAGTGATTCAAAGAAAACATCAGAGATTTTTGAGGGAAAATGGGGGTAAAATGGGAGTAAAGCAACTTTTTTTTTTTTAATACTTTTACACTTCAGTAGACTGAAGATTTGGGAGCAGAATGTCCAGAGCTGGACCTGAGTATTTTAATTGTCCTGCTTTTCCATGGGGAGATAAAAGCTCTGACTGTGTCCTTAAGTGACTGATTCAGGAAAGGAATCTTGATTCAGACTACCAGTAATAAGGTTGTTTAGATGTGCTTCTCAATCAGAAATGATCACTCCTTATGCCCCTCCTGCCCTGGTCCCAATATTGTTTATTTACATATTTATCTTTTTATTTGCTATTTATCTTGTCCTGACTCCAGGTTGTGAGCTCTCCAAGTGGAATAGTCTGTCCTTGTTTCTCACACATATGGATGTAGATCTTAAATACTTAGATCCTGGTTTTCCCTTGCTAAGGTCATGAAACCTGACTTGCACTCCTGCACATTTTAGAGACGTATTTTGTTGTAGTTGTTGACAGTATACCAAACAGCTTGGTAATTCTTCATTTGGGATGCCACTTCTTGGGGTGGAGGTTGGATTAAAACAGAACTTGATGTTAATTCTGGCTTAATTCCTTCCTGATCTCTAGTTTAAACATTGAGGGGTCACCATAGTTTGATAAGACATGGCAAAACATCATTTACAAAACAAAATAGTATGTCTGGATGCCTTTACCCTTGGATGAAGTTAGTTTGCTCATAAGACCAAACATTAATTTAACACTTATTTAAGGTTAATGAAAGATCTTTTTAGAGATAATAATTTACAACATAAACCAATACAAGTAAAGAGGCCTTAAATAATTAAGTAGATTTGTGAAACTGAACTGTTAACATTCCTGCAACATGAATAAACAAAACTGATATTAATAATTTGGAGTCAGAGTGGTTCTGCACTCTTAGAATCCTAATTATGAGCCTAACAACAAGATAAATATTCCCTTCCTCTTTTTAAAACATATAACTCTTTAGAAAACAAATCGTTTAAGATGCTTATATGCGTTAGTTGCCAAAACAATTTTGAAAAAACATATTCTGATTATCACCTGTTTTGCTGGGCCTGAAGTAGGCAGTCATGAAGTAAAAGCTATAGCTCATCCTCAGTCACACTGTGCTTTCTTTAAGATCTGTGCACATATTTGGACTGACTTACCTAGCAGAGCTACTTTCTGTTCCACATCCTCCAGCACGTAATTCAAAGGTGCAGTAAGTCTCACTTCAGTCCTGGGCTAAAATGAAGAATGTGGCGTGCAAGTTTCTATCTATCTGCTTTTCTTCACAAAGCTGTAGCTCAGTTTTTGTGACTCATTCAGGACTAGCTGTATTTCTAGTGCTTGCTCATGACATTAAACAGTAAGATAACTACAGTGTGGCAAAAACGCTCTGGACGGTTAGTGTGGTAGTGTTGTGGCTATGAAGATCTAAGAATGTAACAAAGACAAGGTTTGACAGAGAGGCAGCTTCCTTCACAGTGCTAATTAACATAGTTGGAAAAAGCAGACAAACTTATTTTCAAGAGAAGCAAATCAAACTTACAAGTCAAATAAGAGTTGAGAATTGTGACACTCAGGTTACTATCTGAGAGAAAAGAAGTAGGTAATTGAAGACCAAAAGAATTGTGGTGGTGATACCACAAACAATCAACTTTCTCCAACGTATCCCTTGCCAAAGGGTTCACCCAACCTGGATGCACCTCATTAGGAAACTGATTTGGCTACTCACTCCACTCAGTGGACATTGCTAGGTCCTACCTTTCCAGAACGTGGTACTCCATCCCCAAATGACAGAGTTGCCCTAGTATATAGAATTTATCTTGGACTGGGAAAGCAGATCCAGTACAGCCAATAGAGGTAATTCCTCACCTAGTAGAAACTCCCACCATGATGTTGAAATTCACAGGATTAGGTTGTTTTGCACAAACTGAAAAGTTGGCCCTGACGTTTCTCATTTCTGAGAAGAAACGGAAGAGTAGTCTACAGCTGAACATTACCAAAATAAGTAGAAAATTTGTCTCGTTCAGAATGCCAGAGCACAAGGGAAGCTTTATATTGGATTATGTTTGGTAGGTGAATTATTCAGAATTTACAAAGATTTCACTAGAGTAGCTGAAAACCTGTCTATCTGTCTGAAATAGCTAAAAGTTCATGGCATAATGTTTAGCTGGCATAGGCAAGAGGCAGAGTCAGAGACAGTGTGACTAGTAAGAGCTGGCTTAATAACCAGCATCACTTTTCAGTCTTGTTCACTGCAGGATACTCCCTGCCTTCCACTGCCATCCCTGCGTAGATTCAAGTGAGAAATGTGTGCCCAGCTCCAGCAGATACTTCTCAAAATGCCACACTGAAAATCCCATCCATCACTTTTAAAGTCCTTATCAATCATCTGCTTCCTCCTTTGTGAAACTGCCATGGACCTCAGCAGGAGCAGAGGGTTGCTTAAGGTAGGAATATACTGAATATGCAATGATATAAGCAGGATTAGTCAAACTGGTGTTTTTCAAAAAAAAGCTAAAGACAACAGAGAAAGCAATCATGATAGGCAGCTATTACAAGATTTCTTCTATTACCTTGGTAGTTGCACAGTGACTTTGGACTAATGCCAAAGTATTTGCGGCTGATGTCTGGGTAGCCAAATTGTGTTGCTACTGCACAAAAGTAGAATGTGACTAATGATTCCAGATGGCATTGAAAAGGAAACTAAAGGTTTTCCTTTGAAAAGGTTGGATTTCAAAGCTCCCAGACAAGACAAGTCTTCCTTGCAAAGTCTTGGTTAGCTGTCTTTAATCTGAAGCAAATTTTGTTGAGAGACAAAAGCCAAGCAAAGTACATTTCAGTAGATAATTTAGCATCTCATTCACATGTTTTCCATGTCTCACTCATTAAAGTGGTAGAGACTTGGCACATCTGTGATCTCACATTTCAAAATACAGAAACCATTCAGTGGTTTCATTAGTAGGTGATATTAGAGGATCATTGTAGAACACATCAATTAAACTAAATTACATTTCACAAAATCTGTTTCAGTACCTCCACTTTGATTCTGAGTTTAAAAAAAAGCTATTCCTCCATTAGAAACTGCTGGGAAAAAAAAAGGCACATAGGTTACTCACAAGGTACATTTTGAAGAAAATTTAATTAAAGATAACAGCAACCAAGTAATAATAGCTCATAATTCAGCATATTAATGAACAAGATAAAGCAATTTGTGTTCTGCTTTCATTATGTTTGTTTTCCAGAACAAAGCTGCTCTCCTCTCTCTCCATGCAGGAATGCTGTGGCTGTGAGCTGATAAACCATGCTCTCCCACCTTCTTTTGAAATGACAGAAGGAGGAGCTCACAGCAGGGCAAAGGAGGCCAATGGTTCTGAAACATTCTCTTCTCTGCATCCAAGTGTTGGCATATGAAGTTTGAAGGAAAGAATGGGAGGGACTGTACTGAGTCAGAGCAAACACCCTTGTAGCTCAATATCCAGCCTCTGACAGTGGCCAAGAGAGTCACTATTTACCCCTGCCTTCCTCCAAGGGAGCATACAGGCACTACCAGGCTGAACAGGTATTTACAGAAATGTGTATGGAAAGGTATACAATAATGATCCGGTTTTGGCTGGGGTACAGTTAATTTTCTTCATAGTAGCTAGTATGATGCTGGTTTGGATTTGTGCTGAAAACAGCATTGATAATATAGGGATGTTTTCATTATTGCTGAGCAGTGCTTACACAAAGTCAAGGCCTTTTCTGCTTCTCACACCATGCCACCAGCTAGTAGGCTGGGGGTGCACAAGAATTTGGGAGGGGACATGGCCGGGACAGCTGACCTCAACTGACCAAAGGGGTATTCCATACCATATGATGTCATACTCAGCATATAAACTGGGGGAAGAAGAAGAAAGGGGGAGACATTCAGAGTTACGGCATTTTGTCTTCCCAAGTAACTATTATGCATGATGGAACCCTGCTTTCCTGGAGATGGCTGAACACCTGCCTGCCGATAGGAAGTAGTGAATGAATTTCTTCTTTTGCTTTGTTTGCACACACAGCTTTTGCTTTACCTATTAAACTGTCTTTATCTCAACCCACGAGTTTTCTCACTTTTACTCTTCCTATTCTTTCCTCCATCCCACCAGGAATGTGTGGTGCTTAGTTGACAGCTGGGGTTAAACCACGACAAAGAAGTATAATCAGAAAATGTCTGTAAAAATGCTGGCTGATGATGCTGTCCTGCAAGGGAGCAGATTTGTGAGTTGGTCTTTTTAGACCAGCTGATACAAATGGAGGTGAACGAGTTTCAAGATTCTGAATTCCTTCATCAGGGCCTGACAAGAAGGAGCGTAAGCCAGGCTAAAAAGCAGATCAGATCTTGGTGTTATATAACTATATGAATATATTAGACTGCTGGATACAACAGGATAGTTGTGCCTGCTGAGCTGGAGAAAATCTTAAAAACCTGAGAGGTAGTAGGCACCATGTATGAGAGAGTAGCAGGAAGAACATAATGAGGCACAAAACCCATGCCTCTGTTCATTGTTTGATTTTTAGCATTAAGTAGTTACAGATTTTAGTTTTCAGCTGGAGAATGAAATAATTTTGTATGTCTCCCTTGTAGCTAAGGACTGGGAGGTTAGAGATAAAGTTCCTTTACAGATCATTTGGAGGAACTCATTGCTAGGTAGTGGTTGGCTAGCTTTGCTCACATAGTTTCCAGAAGGGCATTTAGTCACTGAAAGAATGCTTTGGGATAAGGATAAGCATGTCTGGTTCCAGAGATTTTGATGGCTCCACTGGGATAGCGTATTGATTTTGGTGGCGGTGGAGCTGCTCTACGGTTGTTTGCTTTTGTTGCTTTGACGTGTTCTGATTTAGCCATTCTTATTCTTTTGACAGTATTTCCTCTGGTGATAAATTTGGTGAGGTTAGGAATATCGAAAGACAGCAGGAAGAGTTCTGAAGACATTTCTTTCAAGTTCTGATCTTCTTTTAACACGTTGTGATCGTTTAAGGACTTTGAAGATTCCAATATAGGCAAGCCTGTACCATGCAGTGTTAGCTGATTTCTTTTTGCCTTGTAATACCTGGTATTTGTGGTAATCCTTCAAAGATTCAGTCTGTTTCTCAGAAGCAGTATTCTTTACAGGTTTGTGGTCAACTTTAGCTTAGTGAGATGGATATCAGGAGGGATTTCCTCAGCACAGTTACAACAATACTGAAAGGTTTGGCGATATGTTACAGCTTTTGAGGATGCAAAGTTGTTTGCTGGTGTTGTGGAAGCAATTGTGTTGGTTTGCAGGTTTTTCTGTGTTCAATAATTTATAGATTTGCTGTTGTATTGTCAGACATAGAGACTTGAATGTAGATATCAGTTTCATAGTATTCCAGAGACAGTTTGATGAAGTGTTCGTTTTTATTAAATTTGTAGTAGAAATTAGTGAAGTAGAAATGTGTTTCCACTTAAGTATTGGTGGTGGTATACACTTGTGATAATGCTTCCTGACTCTTTCTCTGTAGCAATTCTCATCATGCTGTGCTAAGTCTGTGAACCCTTTATAAGTGTCTCCTTGGTGTTTTGGCAGTCACCACAGATGAGAAGATAAGTAGAAGTGCCTTCATCTTGCTAAAATTATTTGAGGCAGTCAGTGAAATTCTACAGTCATTAGATTGTTGTAAAGCTTTTTCTGAGAACAAAATTTAGGATTGTGGAGAGGACAGACTAGTGCCAAACCAGAGCTCTAGCTGTTTACATAAACTCAAATATTGACTTGTCAAGTGGTGTCCTTGTGGAGAGCACTACTATCAAGGCTGTTCATGAGTTCAGTATTTTCATGTTTGAAGAGAGATTATCTCTGTGTTAGTCAATTCCTCTTCTTCTTGAGTGTCTCATGGTTTTAGTAGGATTTATTGCACAGTGCTTAAATGTATTCCCCTGTTATTTTTCTGTAGCTGTTGTAATATGAGAACAGTTCTGTGTTGAATTGGCCTCTTTTGCAGTAGAGTAAGCAAACTAAATAAACCCACAGGTTTTCTGACATCCTCCTGCATCGCATGATCAAAAGTATATGATGGCCATAGAACAAAGTGAGACTACTGGCATTTTTCATGCAGAAGCATAGGACACAGAGGTCTTGTACCTCTTACCCCGATTTTACCTTCTGTAAATCCATGTGTAAGTTCCTGAAAGCAGATTAAAGAACATAATTTTGGAATTCCACTTAAACACCCTCAAATGTCAGTGTGTGAAGGCAGAAACCACCTCTGCAGAAGAGAGGATATTGCCAATGCTCTAGAGCATAGTACTGAAGAGACTTCGTGCACTCGTATGTGAGTGTTACCCTCTGCCCTTTACCCAAGAGAATGTGATCATGCTTGCCCCCTTTTTGCTGTAAAATTCTCCAAAAGCAGACAGATCTCTCTCTGTGTCTTCTCTTCTCACTCTTTCTTGTACCCAAGCCAGTCCTCACGGACCTTGAGTTAGATATGCCCTAACTTTGCACAAGTCTAGTTTAACTTTTCTGCATGAAATGACTGACTGCCAAATATTGCATCACAGCCCTGCTGAACTGCCCAAGGATGATGCAGCATGCTGGCATGGGCAGGCATGCAGAGGTTAGGCAGGAGTGACCTTCTCATTCCTACCTTTCTGGTTTTATGCTGGCTACTTGACACTCAGTGAACTGGATAGAGGTGTAGAGTTTTTTGAGAGATATTTTTCTGAGAAAATCAACATCAGTGAAAGTCTACTTTGTACAGAAGGGAATTATGCTGTTTGTTCTTTATTCCTCTGGGTTGCCATGTTGGTCTTAAATAGAAAGGGACTATCTAAAATCAGTAGTCTAGCTCAAATGTATAATGACTACAACCTGTCCTCCGGGTTTGTTTATTTTAATCAACATGAGCAGTAACCCTCTCTTGCTGTCTGCTTAGAACAGCATCCTGCAGTTGTTACTTTCACGTCAGAGACCTGACCCTGTGGATTGCCTAAATGGGACAGATGGAGCTTGTCTAAGGCTGTGTTTATCAGCCCTGTCCCTGGCAGGCCTCCTATAGACATCAGAGCAGACAGTCTAATGCTCTGTGTTTTTGTAAAAAATGAAGGAATATTGAATTTCATGAAAATGGTATTGACATGTTTACACATAGAAAATAGATTGTCAGATTTAGTAATAAGGAGGTTGCTCTGACCTCATAAACCTTTTGCCTGCCAGGCTGTGAGAGATACCAGCAGCTTACACGATGGAAGTACAACTTAAAGTGACAAGGCTTGCATAGAAAGAAAGGAAAATATGAAATAATCACTAGCAGAGTCAGTCACAGGTCTTCATTTTCAGATTACAACTGATGCAAAGTTGCAACTGATTACAACTGATTACAACTGATTACAACTGATTACAACTGATTACAAGTTGCAAAGTTACAACTGATGCAAACATAGGTATTAGCATAGAGGTCTAGAACTGCATGATAGCTCCCCCTTTGTGATTGACGTCTGCTTTACAGATGCAAGCAGTTTCCACAACTGTAAAGCTGCTAGATAGACACGTATTGAGACAACAATGCAAGAAACCTGTAAAGGCACAAACAACAGTGAGAAGAACTTTGTTTAATCACTTTAAGTCAGTCAGATGGGCAACGTCCTTCTCTTATAGCTGCATTGCCTTTCTTTCTCAACCCAAAGCTCACTGATGCCAACAGAAAACTTCCCATTGGTTTCAGATCTTCAGACTGGGGCCATGGAGATGATTTCTCAAAGCAAGAAGCTAGCTTGCCCTCCCTTCCACTGTCAAGTATTTTATGTTCAAAGAGTAAAAAGTGTCCTGGTGTTCTGGGCCAGGTGCTTAGCCAGGCTGATGCAGTGCCTCTTGTTTGACACATACATGAACTTTACAAGTTAAGCACCTAACCCTCGATACTTTTGATTGAGATTATGTCATCTATTACAGAAAATTATCAGAAAAGTAAATTTTTTTCTTTACAATTATTTTTAAAATCAGACATAGATTTTAAATGTGTGAGCTCTCATATTACAGTAGGTGCACATACAGCTGTGTTTCTAAAACTACCAAGATGTCCTGTCACATATCTTATTCGCCTTTTTATAAGGATAATCTGCACATCTTGAGCCTGATTCTTATTTATAATAAAGTTTCTTTCTACTCTGGTGGCTAATTACAGAGTATACTTAGAAAAGGGCCTTCATTGTTGCCAGAATTGTCTGAAAAGGCCTAAGCAAAAATGAGAATAGGTTATTTCTGATTCATCCTTGAGCAAATCATTACAGACTTGAGAAATGTAGGGCCTTCATCAAAAGTGATGGAAAAGAATTATGCACTTTTACAAAACTATATTTCTGCTTTCTGCTATCTTTACTCTGCAAGTTATCTTATTGATTTCAGAGATTAAATATGAGTGAATGAAGCAGAATCTGGTGTGAAGACTTGTTGGTTTTTCAGAATCACGATCATATTCCAAAGTTGTAAAATTGCTTCTGTATCATACTTTTCTGAGACCAGAGGCACAGCAGGGGAGCATGGTTTAAGTCAGGAGGTGGTACTGGAATGCCACTCAGGTCCCCTTCCCTTCCCATCTTCCAGCAGACAGAGAGAGATGTAATATAAAACCCACAAACTCCTCCGTTATCCAGTCTGTCAACTTGGTCTCACACTTCAGAAGAAAGGAGATCTTTGTGTTAAAAGAGGAAATAGCAAGAGCAGAGTTGGGCAAGGTGGATAGCTGTGTATGGTGAAACAGTGAGAATGGTGCAGTAACCCCTCTGCAAGAAGATGACCCTGTTGTGGTAGGTGCTTGTACCACCATCTGGTAAACAGTATGTCCTCTGCATTCAAGTTCTGGCTGTTCATAATAAGAAAAAGAAGGCTGGGAAGAGAAAATTAAAATTAAAGGACACAAAATGTCTTGGCTTGTGCCCAACTTTATATACAGATCAGTGCTAGAACTAGGTTTCAAACAAAAGCCTCACTGAAAATGAGATAAAAAGAAACAGTGGGATGATTTCAGTATATAGAACTGGTACGAGTGAAGAAAACAGTGACGATAGGCAAGATTAATCTTCTTGAAACAGCTATTTAACTTCTATATAGGCAGATTTTCCAAAACACCTATGCAAATCTTTTGATCCTAAAGGTCTTTAAAAACCTGATGGCCGGTGCCTATGCTCATCTGGAAAATGGAGCTATGTTCTTAGCCACTTTTTTCTTTATTTTTATTAATTTGAAGTGATAGTGAGTTTTAAAGTAAGAGATCAAGATCTTGTATGTTTAGATGTACAAGGCAGGGATTTGACCAGAAATGAAAAATAGTGCAGTAGTTAATGAAGGGAGGTCAGTTCCTTTCCTCCACAAAATGGAGTGTTACAAATTTGAGAATCTCTGTGCATTTGTAGTAAGGCATGTGATGTTGCTCCTGTGAGGGGAATGACAAAGGGTAGACTTAAGTTATTAAGCGCCATGATATGCAAGATAATCAGGATCTCTGAAACTATTGCAGTGTCATTATTCATAGGGACAGTTTTGTAAGGATTGTGGCAGGTCAGGACAACCAGATGATCAGGCCCAGCCAGCATGGGTTTATGAAAGGCAGGTCCTGCTTGACTAACCTCATCTCCTTCTATGACAAGGTGACCCACTTAGTGGATGAGGGAAAGGCTGTGGATGTTGTTTATCTGGACTTTAGTAAAGCCTTTGGCACCATTTCTCACAGCATTCCCCTGGAGAAACTGGCTGCTCATGGGTTGGATGGGTGTACTCTTCGCTGGGTAAAAAACTGGCTGGGTGGCTGGGCCCAAAGAGTTGTGGTGAATGGAGTTTACTCCAGTTGGCGGCCGGTCACAAGTGGTGTTCCCTGGGGATCAGTACTCAGTACTGGGGCCAGTTTTCTTTAATCTCTCAATGATCTGGATAAGAGGATCAAGTGCAGCCTCAGTAAGTTTGCAGATGACACCCAGTTGGGCGGGAGTGTTGATCTGCTTGAGGGTAGAAAGGCTCTAACAGAGGGATTTGGACAGGCTGGATCGATGGGCTGAGGCCAACTGTATGAGATTCAACAAGGCCAAGTGCCGGGTCCTGTGCTTGCGTCACAACAACCTATGCAACACTACAGGCTTGGGGAAGAGTGGCTGGAAAGGTGGCTGGTGGAAAAGGACCTGGGGGTGTTGGTCAACAGCTGCCTGAATATGAGCTGGCAGTGTGCCCAGGTGGCCAAGAAGGCCAATACCATCCTGGCTTGTATCAGGAATAGTGTGGCCAGGAGGACCAGGGAAGTGATCGTGCCCCTGTACTCGGCACTGGTGAGGCCGCATCTTGAATACTGCGTTCAGTTTTGGGCCCCCCACCACAAGAAAGACATTGAGGTGCTGGAGCGTGTCCAAAGAAGAGCAACGAAGCTGGTGAAGGGTCTAGAGAACAAGTCCTATGAGGAGTGGCTGAGGGAACTGGGGTTGTTTAGCCTGGAGAAAAGGAGGCTCAGGGGAGACCTTATCGCTCTCTACAACTAAGTGAAAGGTTGTAGCAGGTGGGTGTTGGTCTCTTTTCCCAGGTAACAAGTGATAGGACAAGAGGAAGTTGCCTCAGGTTGCACGAGGGGAGGTTTAGATAGGATATTAGGAAAAATTTCTTCACTGAAAGGGTTATCAAGAAGGCTCTCCAGGGAACAGCCTGTCCGGGGAAGTGGTTGAGTCACCATCCCTGGAGGTATTTAAAAGATATGTAGATGTGGTGCTTAGGGACATGGTTTAGTGGTGGACTTGGCAGTGCTAGGTTAAAAGTTGGACTCGATGATCTTAAAGGTCTTTTCCAACCTAAATGATTCTATAATTCTATGATTCTAAGTCTTCCGTCAGCAGAAGTGTTTGAGGTTATTAGCTCAGATGAGTCTTTGCCTTAAAAATATCTCTTAGTCAAAGCAAAATGGATTCAGGAGCAAACTTTTGACTTTGATAATATATGAGATCAGACTAGAGAGTGGAACCTTCTGGTCCATTTTTGAATTTGAAAATAATGGTAAACATCCTAGATGCTGCATTGGGGGTGTAACCAGATGTAACCAAAGTGATTAGTTTGTTCTTTTGTAACTAAGCAACATAGAGATAGGAGCAGGGTAGACAATGCTTTAATATTGTGTTTGTACACCTATGGCTATGGATATACTACTATGCCCAAAGCCACTAAGACGAGGAATAGTATGGTCATGCTGCTATGTTCCCAGTACAGCCCCAGCCCATCTTGACAATGAGTGGAGGGTGGTTAGAAAAATTGGTTTGTGTTAAGGGTGCCAAATCATTGTTAGGGACTATGCACCATGAAGAAGGGAAGCAAGTTACATAAGCAAGGTGGGATTGCGCATGTCCAGAAGAAGGGGTCAACTAAAGGACACACCTGTACCAAGGACCACCAGAGACCCCCACGGAAGACCCTCGGAGTTGAAGGATGCATGCGTAATGACCACGCAAATATGATAATTAGTTCTGGGAAATAGAATGAATATGCATTATTATTCCAGGAAATTTGATGCATATGTATGTGATCGGACAATATAAGTTTCGGTTGATGTAACCTGTGGTATGCACGATAGGTGGAACGATCCCCTGTGCATCTGGCACCGTAATAAAGAATGCCTGCTTCTTAATACTACATTGTTGTTAAACAGTTTGATTCCCAATTTTGGTGACAGGGGAATGCTGTTAATGGCTAGCTAATCTGCCTGAAAACTTACTTCCTTGTGAGTAGAGTCGTTTACCCTCAGTGAAGCGGTAGTTTTGGTAAAACTTTCCCTATTTTGCACTTCCTCTCAAGGTAATAAACACAACTATCACCTTGATAGAGTTAGCAACTTTTTTATCTTAAGGACATTTAGATAAAATAGAAAGGAGGAATTTGCCAGTAAAAGCACCTTCCAGTGAGTCTTCCTTATTTTTTGTACCTAGCGCAATACCGAAGGAAAGGTTGGTGGAAGTAAAGATCATGACATTTAGAAGCAAGTTTTAGCCAACTGCTGATTTTTGTGTTACACAGGTATATGATGGAGTGCACTTAAATGTGCTCTAGAAGCAAAGACCTCTTGAGAAATTACTGCACTGTACACTTACACAACTATTAAAAGCCCTCACCATTTGGATAGTAAAAGACTCAGTTCTTAAACCTGCTTGCCTTTAGCATCAGGAAGTCATATCTATCTCCAAAAAAATTATAAGCAAGTTTTATATTTTATGGCTTAAAGGGTTTTGTCTTCAACCTTGGCTCCTTCTACAACAATCTGAGTGACTACAACAATCTTCCTGTGCCTCATGAATGTCAAGGAGCAAATTCCAAGGACTTTGGTTTCTCAGACTCCTTTTTTTAATTCCCCTTTTCCTTCCTACAAAACAACTTTGAAGACCTCATGTGCCAGGTTTTTCTTCACCCTTTAATTCTTCCAGTTATTTTTTTTTACTTTTCTTTATTTAAGATACTTTGATATTTTTTCTATGTTTTTTTCTCAGCTCCTATTTTTTGCCACCTCCCCCAACTCAAAACAGCTCATGCTGCCAGCTTCACACAGATACCTATAACTAACTTTTTCTTTACAAATAAAAAATTGTTCACCCTATAGCATTAACATTTAGGAGTAACTGTACAATAAACATAAACATGCATTTAATGGGGAGGGGAACCTTTCATAAGGGTCTCTTTTATTAGAGAAGAAATCTTTATCGTAAGTATTTAAGTGACTGTCTTGGGATTGATAAGGTGTTTTCCACTTGGGTATACATCTCAGTCTGTATCTCACTTCTAAACAGATATTGTAATTTTCCACATATGTCATGACATTCATTTTTTGCTCTTATCTGGTGGATGTCTGGTAACTACTTAGAAATCTCAAGTTCAGCAGTATCTTTACAGTATAGTAGTATTTCCCACAGACAAAACAATAGACATAATTTCACTGTCTAATTCAGAGAGTGCTGATACTGTTTCCATGTCCTGGATGCATACTTCATATTGCATGGATTTTTTTTTAACCTGACACAGCAGGCAATAAGATATAAACAGTCCCCAAGTCTCAGTCGATTTTACTATAAAAAACATATAGGAGAAAACTGCCTGCTGCTTTTTTTTTTGTCCTCAACACTAACATAAACCTTGCAAAGCACAGGGAACAGTTTTATTTTAAGGCCATGAAACAAAATGCAATAAACTAGAAGGCATAATGTGTTCCAGGGTTTGTAATCAATGCATCAAGCCTTGTTTACTGCCATAGCCCTTTTCAGTCAAATTTTTGTTAGTTTTCTCCTAATGGCCTCCAATCTGTGAAAATGTTTAAAGAGACGCAATCTGATATAAAAAAATCTGCACTTCAGATCTTTCTGTTGGGTATGTAGTTTCATTGGAATGGAAATTCTCTGAATGATAATGTCACTTTTGGCAATGTTTTGGCTAATTTTGATGAGTAAAAATGAATAAGCCTATTTTACTTCCAAAAGGGCATAGCTACTCACTGGTTTTGCAGGGTGAAATATTTTTTCATAATGGAGATACGTTTCAGTGAAGAATTAAATAAAAAATACTTGGGGGAACATCTTCTCCATAAAATTGACACACTTTTTTTCATCTTGGGGAAACAAAAGCAACTGTTAAGAGGGTTGCATTTCATGCAAGACATATGATGTAATTTTCATGCTCATTCCCTTTCAATAGATATATGAATGCTCACTTTCTAGGGCAAATTGTAAATGTGTCAACAGTAGCATGAAATATCTGCTTGAAAATATTGCTGTATATTCATCTGTCTCTTCTTGGGTTTTGTAGCTCTGCCACTATAAATTGTCTGTCTGTCTGTCTGTCCTGCATATGAAGTACAGATTTCTGGAAGTGAGACCTCTTCCTTAAGTAACTACAGAGAGGAACATGAACACAAAATGTTGAGCTGATGTAAAGGAATACAGTCGTATTTCCTTGAAAGACAAAAATGGGCTTAATGTTGTTTCTCCATGTATTCTGGTCTGATCTCCAAAAGCAGGTTTGTTTCTAAGTAATGGTGTAACAAGCAGATTCACTTGCTTATTGACATCGGACATCGCACAGGGGCAATCATTTTACTTGGAGACTACCCAATTTAAATTTCTTGCTATCTCTAATGTCTCTCTTTTTTTGATGCCTTCTCTTGACTAGCAAATTGTCAAATAATCTCCTTGGACTTCAGAAATGCATTTGAAGCCAGGACAGAAAATGATGCAGTGAACCTCTTAGGACAGACTCAAATGACAGACAGTAATACTAGTTTTATTTCACCTACATTTTTTTAAGTTACAGAAGCTGCACATAGACAACTTCTGTATGATTTTAAAGCACAAAAGCAAAGCATGAACCTGAAGGTCGAAGTGATTTTATTACCATATAAAAGAAAACTGAAATAAAGAGGGAAGGCTGCTACTTTATTTTAAAAAAATAAAATTAAATGGCACACAAGCAGTCCCACAATACATCACTGCCTTGAAAGCACAAGGCCTTTTGTAGATGTATGATAACAACTTCTGGTGATAAAAGCAAAAACTGTACTGTACAACTTCTGGTAATAAAAGCAAAAACTGTACTGGTTTTGCAGATGACTTCAAGCCATGGCCACCAGATATTCAAAATATTAAAAAATCTGAAAAATCCCCTATTGTACTAACAAGTGGTGATTCATATGAAAACTACATTGTTCATTGTTATCCAAGACCAATTAATTTTCTGAAGCTAGCACACAGTGTCTCTGTGTAGGAGATTCAGTCAATGCCATAATAAAGTTACCCAAGACCGTGACTCATTTCCTAATTATTCTTCTCTCAGTACACAGAGGATATTCCACTACATCTTAAAAAAAAGAAAGAGCAGTGAAGCAAACGTAGGAAAACATGCTGTATTTCCCTATGATCTGTTATTGTATGACCAGCCCTCAACTCAAGAGTCCAGAGCAAAATCTATCTATTGTACAAGGCCTGTTCAACATTGGTCTGGAATAGAGCTGTGGAAAACTTCTGTTGTAAAACCTCCAAACCTAACCAGAAGTTGAGGATTCCATGAAACAGCAAGACCTTTGGTTTGGGTCCCTGATGTAGGAAGTTTGTACTCTGGGAAAGTGGATGCCATGAAAAGACAGGCAGTCACAAAACTTCTGGACATGCTCAGCAGCTAAAACCAACTGCTGCTCTCCTGGAGGCTGGAGATTTCTACTAACTTGTCAAAGTGGAAGTTAAGCACTTTTGTAAATGTGGTTGAAACAGAGGACTAGGAGCAATGTTCTAGGGGAAGGAATTAATCTTCTTAGGAGCCAGACACCAGGGTGTCACATCTGGTTAGCCAATGCAGAGAAGGGACTGGATTTAAGCAGGTCCCTGTGTGACAAGGGACAATGTTGAATTTGCTCTCAAAAGCCATGAGTGTTTCTAGCTCTTTCTGCAAAGAACTCTTCCATTTGCAAAGTTACAAGCAATCAGGAGTGGAGATATCAAACTGCAATAGCGGTTTTGGTTTGGGCAAAAATCCGTGTAGTGTTAACTTGGCTTCTGAAAAGACAGCTTATTTAATTTGGGTGTGCAAGTCACAGCCTCTTTCTTTTGCTGGCCTCCAGCTCACGCACAGTGGGAAGAATTAATTACATTAATTCTCATGTACTCCTGGCTGATTAAATCCATTTCAAAGCAAAAGGTATGCTCCTTTCACGTAGCAAGCTTACATTACTCAATTTTTAATCATCTCGAAAGAGCAAGTTCTTAGCTACAAGAAAAGAATGAACTGGGTCTGTCTCGGAACAAAATACATCTCCCACAACCTTCCTTTCTCCTGCCCCTTCAGGACCAAAGCAAACAGAGTATGACTTGTGCCTTTTGATTTCTACTGAATGAACTTGGCAACTTTGTGTCAAAATTTCAGAATTGCTTATCATAAATTAAACTGACAAATGTAACAAGAGTTAACTGAACGCTATCTAATCCCGCAGTGATCAACAGACTATAAACTCCTTGGTACACAGCCATCCCTCCAATGTATTTAGAGAGTGTTCAGCACTTCACTGGAGCAGTATCATCTTACATCAACTCAGATCTGTCCCTATAAGAAGGCACCAGAACCCCAAAAATGCCTTCAGGATCAGTTGTGCAATGCCAGATATATTTAAATGAGATACACTTCTTGGTGCTATTAAGACCTCAGCCTTGCTCCAGCTTTGCCATTCCCAGTGTTCTTGGTACACAATAAAAAGGAAACATTCATTTTCACACTTAGTGTTGAAAATGTCAGAATAAATTATGAGACATGGCAGATGTCAAGCATTATCAAGGAATAATGGGTGTCCCATTTGAGGAGAACGCACCTTTTTGAAAAGGCCTCCAGAATGATGACAGAAGTTGCTTTAGGTCTTGGGTAGATTAGCCTCTCTCAAGCACTCAAGAGTCCCTTCTCTGCAAACCTGCTGAAAGGAGATTAGGCAATGACTATACAGCATACAGCATCTAGCTTATGTAAGCATCAGATAGGACCGTTTAGGTTTCTCCTCTGGAAACTGCAAGAACAGTATAAATTTGCAAATACATCACCCTCATTAGCAAAACTCCCATTTCTCCAAAGCAATCTTCCTATGAGCATTCTGGCACTGTGCTGCTTTGAAGCAGTCCTCAAAGCCATTTGCTGCTCTCTGGGCACCTGAGCAATGGGTTGAGCCTTGCACAAAAAGCAGAGGTTATTAGTCTTGTACTGTCAGAGTAAATGTAATTTTTGGCCTGGAGAGCAACAGTAGTGCAGTTACAATGCAGAAGAGAGGCCTTATCTGAGAATGGGGAATCCACAGGGATGATCTGGAGGAGTATACTTCACTGTAACCTCAATCCTCATAGACACCAAGGACTGGGGCAGGAGTGTGGGCAAGACATTGCCATTTTACTTGGTGTGGGAAAGTAAGCCAGTGTTCCCCTTTGGGTTTGCAAGCTCTGAACAGCCCCTTGGATCTCAGAACAGATGGATGTAGTCTCTCTGGGAAGTATATCTCAGTCCCTGTTGTTCCCCCTGTGTTTGCAGGGTGCTCTAACAAAGCCTTCCTCTGTATCACACACATGAATACACATGGTGAAAGCAGTGCAGTAGATTTGAAGACAAAACCTCTGTGAAAGAAAAGAAATATTTTTTTGTGGGGGAGAGCTGCTGTTTTAGGCTCTTTGCAAATCCTGGAAGACACCACTGTGTTGTTTATGCTTTATGTTTTATAGTTCACTTTTTCTCAACAACTGAGCAAGCTAAGAACATGATTATATTGGAATGGAAGCTGCCATGCTGAGATTGTGGGGTGACTCCTTTGGCACAAGTTGTGGCTATGCTGTTTCCCACACCAGCCCATTAAAGGTCTGTTCCTTTACAGTTGAGGATGCAGTTGTGTCAAGTGAGCTGGCCCTCCTGTAGACCTTCAAAAACTCTTCCATGGTGTCTTGGTCTGGACTATTCAGGCTAGTACATGAGGTGAAAACATGTTTGCTATCTAAAGAACAGCCTGCAGAGCACATTTAAGTTCAACAGTATGAAATGAAAAAAAAGGGAATTTGACATTTATAGACATGACCATTAGACTCTGGGAGAAGTTAATGGTAGCACAGCACTAATTAGAATTCTTCTTAGTTCGCCAAAACAAGGGATATATGAGTAAAGAGCCACCTGCTGCCTCCAGAGTCAGTTTGAGAGGCTGGAGAAATAAAAACTTACTCATAACATATCTCCTCTAATGCCTTTTGTCTCAGAAAGTGAGCTGAAAAAATAACCTCTCTCCTTCTGCTATTATAGGTGGTGACTTCAGCTGCTGGAGATAACTTGGCGGGATTGGAAAGCTGTCCTGCAGTGGCTGGTGAAAGCCATCCCATGAGGTGAAAACATCCAGATGCAGCTTAGATCTGCAACACTGTTTTCACTGTACTTCCCAAGAGCAAATAAGGATTCAATTAAAGGCCAAAGTGCACCATCTCTGCTGTCTTTTGACAGCTGTATTGTATGTATACAAACAACGAACAACTCCAGCCTATCAGTGGAAGACTTTCAGACTAGATATAAGGAAGAATTTTTTTATGATGAGGGTGGTGAAACACTGGAACAGGTTGCCCAGAGAGGTGGTAGATGCCCTACCCCTGGAAACATTCAAGGTCAGGTTGGACAGGGCTCTGAGCAACCTGATCTAGTTGAAGATGTCCGTGCTCATTGCAGGGGGGTTGGACTAGAGGACCTTTAAAAGTCCCTTCCAACTCAAACTATTCTATGATTCTGTATAACTGCTCTGCAAAGCAGTGCTGTCAGGTTCATTTGGCAAGCACAAACAGTGGTGCATAGAGCCACAGAGCCATAATCTGGCTACAGGTGTCAAATACGTGTTTTAGGGTGGGGTTTTTTGTTTGTTTTCCTGGCTTTTCCAAGGTCATCCTTGCTTTTTATTTTGATAGTCTTTGACCTAGAGCCGGGCTTCTTGCAGTCAGATATTGTCATCTGTTTTTTGAAGCTCACACCGTCGCAGCAGCATGAGGGCAGCAGAGGTCCGGTCAGCTGGGTGTCAAATACACTCTTGAGCTGGACTCACTGAGAGAGATGGTACAGACAGAAGTGGTTAATGAAGAGCCTGCTTGAGGGGGATGAGGCTTTGCATTGTGTGAAAACAAACATACACAAAACAAACAAAGCTTTGTAGCCAACTGCTGCACTTTTCATTGCAAAGAATTCATTTTAAACTATATCAGCTCCCTCAGTTTACAGCCATCTCAGAGTTGGACAGAGTGAGGGTTCAAATTGAAAACAAGCTGTGTATTAAGGTGCTTGCATAGGAGCCCTGACTTTTCTCAGGACCAAAGGCTGTATTTGAAGGAAGAGAGACACACTTTCAAAGGAAACTAATGAAATTTAGCATATTTATTAGGAAGCTCAGACTGTATTACAAAATACTCCAATCATCAGACTCAGAATTTCTCTGTTTTCATTGGAAACTCTTTAACAGGTTTATGGTCCTCTGGCACCTCTCAAGGTGTCAGTCTTGTGTCTGTCTTCCTCCTCTAATAGAACTACTCAGGAAATAATTTTTTGTCCTGAAAATTCTGAGGAAATGATCTCTTAAGGAATTATTTCAATATAAAATAACAAAGTAAGCATGATTTGGGTTGGAAGGGACTTTAAAGGTCATCTAGTCGAACCCCCTTGCCATGAGTGGGGACATCTTTCACTAGATCAGGTTGCTCAAAGCCCCCTCCAACCTGACTTTGAACACTTCAAATGATGGGGCATCCACAACTTCTCTGGGCAACATGTTCCAGTGTCTCACCACCCTCACATAAAGAATTTCTACCTTATACCCAATCTAAATATTCCCTTTTTGAGTTTAAAACCATTGCCCTTTGTCTACAGGCCCTGGTAAAACATCTCTCTCCATCTTTCTTAAAAGCCCCCTTTAAGTATTGAAAGGCCACAATTAAGGTCTCCCCAAAGCCTTCTCTTCTCCGGTCTGAACAACCCCAACTCTCTCAGCCTTTCTTCACAGGAGAGGTGTTCCAGCCCACGGATCATTTCTGTGGCCTCCTCTAGACTTTCTCTAACAGGTCCATGTCTTTCTCGTGCTCAGGGCCCCAGAACTGGACACGCTACTCCAGGAGGGGTCTCAACAGAGCAGAGGGGGAGAATCACCTCCCTTGACCTGCTGGCCACACTTCTTTTGATTCAGCCAAGGATATGATTACCTTTCTGGGCTGTAAGTGCACATTGCTGGCTCACGTCTAATTTTTCATCCACCAGGTATCCCCAAGTCCTTCTCTGCAGGGCTGCTCTCAGTCCATTCATCCCCCAGTCTGTACTGATACTGGTGATTGCCCCAACCCAGGTGCAGGGGCTTGCACTTGGCCTTGTTGAACGTCGTGAGGTTCACGTGGGCCCACTCGTCCAGCCTGTGAGGGTCCCCCTGGATGGCATCCCTTCCCTCTAGCATAACAACTGTGCCACTCAGCTTAGTGTCATCCACAAACTTGCTGACAGTGCACTCAGTCCCACTGTCTATGTCATTAATAAAGATATTACACAGTACCGGTCCCAGTACGGACCCGTGAGGGACATTACTTGTTACTGATCTCCATTTGGACATTGAGCATTTGACTGCAGCTCTTTGGATGCAGCCATCCAGCCAATTCCTTATCCATCAAATAATCAATCCATCAAATCCATCTCTCTCCAATTTAGTGACAAGGATGTTGTGTGGGACCATGTCAAAGGCCTTACAGAAGTGAAGGTAGATGCCATCAGTTGCTCTTCCCTTATCCACCAAAACAGTCACTCCATCACAGAAGGCCACTAGGTTGGTCAGGCACGATTTGCCCTTTGTGAAGCCCTGTTGGCTGTCTCTAATCCCACCCCCCCGTCATCCATATGCCTTGACATAGCTTCCAGGAAGATCTGTTCCATGATCTTACTGGGCACAGAGGTGAGGCTGACTAGTCAGTAGTTCCCAGGGTCCTCCTTTTTAGCTTTTTAAAAATGGGCATGATGTTTCCCTTTTTTCAGTCAGTGGGGACTTCACCTCACTGCCATGACTTTTCAAATATGATGGGAAGCAGCTTAGTCACGTGACTACATCAGCCAGTTCCCTCAGGACCCTGGGATGCATCTCATCAGGTCCCATGAACTTGTGTATGTTCAGGTTCTTCAGATGGTCTCGAAACTGATCTTTTCCCATGATGGGTGGCACTTCGTTCCCCCAGTACCTGACTTGAGATTCAGGGACTTGAGTGGTGTGGGAAGGGCAATTGACAGTGAAAACTGAGGCAAAAAAGCTGTTGAGTACCTCAGCCTCTCAGTTGTCACCAGATCCCTTGTCTCATTTATCCAGGAGTTACAATTTCCTTTGTCTTCTTTTTCTGATTAATGTACCTGTAGAAGCCCTTCCTACTGTTCTTCACATCTGTTGCCAAGTTTAACTCTACCTGTGCCTTAGCCTTCCTGATCCCATCCCTACACTCCTGGGCAGTATGCCTATATTCTTCTCAGGATGTATGTCCTACTTCCACTGCCTATCCTTTCCCTCTGGTGTTTCACTTTGACCAGGAGGTCCTTACTCAGTGATGCTGGTGTCCTGCCTTGTTTGCCTGTTTCTAACACGTGGGAATCAAGAGTGTTTGTGCCCTAATAAAAATGTCTTCAAATAGCTGCCAGCTCTCTCCTACTCCTTTATCCCTGAGGGCAGTTTCCCAGGGGATCCCATATGACAGTTCCTTAAACAACTGGAAGTTCATTTTCCTAAGATTTAGGGCCTTGACTATACTTTTCACTTAGCCTATATTCCTCAAGATCATTAAATCCACCAGGGCATGATTACTGCAGTCCAGGCTACGACCAATCTTGACCTTCCCAATAAGTTCCTATGCGTTGGTGAGCAACAGGTCTAATAACACATCTCCTTTGGTTGGGCTTTCTGTCACCTAGATTAGGAAGTTATCCTCAGTGCACTCCAAGAGTCTCCTATACTGCTTGCAGCTTGTTGGGCAGCTTTTCCAGCAAATGTCAGAGTGGTTGAATTCCCCTAGTAGGATCAGAGCCTGCGAGCATGATGCTTCTTGTAGTTGAAGCAAGAACACTTCAACAACATCTTCCCCTTGATCTGGTGGCCTGTAGTAAACACCAGCCATGAGGTTACCTTTGTTGGCTTGGTCTCTAATGATGGTCACCGATAAGCTCTTGACCTGTGCATTGCTGTTTTTCAAAGGAAGCTCTGTGCAATCAATCCATTTTTTAACATAGAGGGCAACACCCCCACCTTTCCTTCCTTGCCTGTCCCTCCAAAACAGTTTATAGCCATTGACTGCAGTGCCTCAATGATGTGATTCATCCCACCAAGTTTCAGTGACAGTAAAACTTGTGAGCATAGCTTTCCAGTTGCACAACAGCTTCCAGCTCCTCCTGTTAACCATGCTGCATGCATCGGTATAGAGATGCTTCAGTTTCACTATTGACTCTCTCACCTTTTTGGTGGAACTTTTTGGGAGGGTTGGGGAGCATTCCTCTCTACTCTGGTAGGAGCGCTCATCCACCCTGTTGTTTGTGACTACACAAGTGTCATGGCTTTGGAGCCCACTCCCCCAAGTTCATTAGTTTAAGAACTTTTAATGGTGTTGGTTTGCAAGCAGTGAAACCCCAAGTATGATTTTTTTAGTACCTCGAATTGTATGTCAACACTACTTCATTTCACCAAAGGTTTTGATCTCAAAAGATTCTGTCTTAGGTAAATAATGCATTTCTTTAGGAAAATTACCCATTTTCAGTACAGTTGAAGTCATGTAGTCCTGGAACAGTGTATCTGTGTAACAGAAACTTTGTGATGCTTGGGTTTTTTCTGAAATTTCTGGATTCTGGAATTTAATGATAAAATGAGAGCCTTTTATTTCTCATTAGGGGAAAGATAAAATTTCTAGCTCTTATAGAGAGAAAGGGATGTTGCAAAACATGACTTCCCATTCCTGAAGGAACTTGAAGGAATATAAAAAGAATGATAGAGTTAAGTAATTTATACAGCTTCTGTATCATCCGATTAGGGCAATACCATGTCACGTCTCAGACAGTGTCTAGTAGAGAACCATATCTGGGGATAGGCAAAAGCAGGCTGGCTGAGACTCATGCCTTTGTTATGGCAAATATCAAGTGTCCTGGTTTCAGTTGAGATAGAGTTCATTTTCTTTATAGTGGCTGGTATGGGGCTATGTTTTGGATTTGTGCTGAAAACAGTGTTGATAATACAGAGATGTTTTAGTTGTTGCTGTACTAGTCAAGGACTTTTCAGCTTCCCGTGCTCTGCCAGGTGCAGAAGAAGCTGGGAGGGGACACAGCCAGGATAGTTGATCCAAACTGACCAAAGGGCTATTCCATACCACATGACGTCATGCTCAGTATATAAAGCTGGGGAAGAAGAAGGAAGGGGGGACATTTGGAGTGATGGCATTTGTCTTCCCAAGTAACCGTTACGAGTGCTGGAGCCCTGCTGTCCTGGAGATGGCTGAACACCTGCCTGCCCATGGGAAGTAGTGAATTAATTCCTTGCTTTGCTTTGCTTGTGTGCGCGGCTTTTGCTTTCCCTATTAAACTGTTTTTATCTCAACCCTCAAGTTTTCTTACTTTTGCTCTTCCGATTCTCTCCCCCATCCCACCGAGGGGGAGTGAGTGAGCGGCTGCGTGGTGCTTGGTTGCCGGCTGGGGCTAAACCACGACATCAAGTAAGGAAGAAAGTAGAGAAGGTGGAAGAAGGATCATTGCTGGTTTTGACTAGGTTTATGTCTGCCAAAAGTTACTACAGTCCTCACTCTGGCTGCTTGAGATCAAGTCATCCTGAAACCAGTTCACTGGCATGATTTCTTTGCTGCCGCATAGAACACATACAGTTTATGTTAAGCCCAGCTTTGAAAATGACAGTGAAGACCCCTAAAGAGCCCTATCAAGGACTGTTTATGCTGGCATTACATTTCCTATGGATATTTTTGCTGTAAAAAGCATCATTTTTTTTTCCTTCTTCTTTCAAATATTGATGATAAATTTAATGCTTGGCAGAGGGGTCTGTGACAGCCAAGGCAAAAGAGCAAGAAGCTAGAAAAGATACAAACATATATCAAAATTGCTTCTTTATGTAACATCAGTGCTATTGCTGTCATGCTTTTAGAAGCCATCCTGACATGTCGTAATGAGAGGTGAGGAGTATGGTGGAAGGGACAGTGAGAATTGCCACCAGTAAAATGCAGTTGTCCTAAGGGACAAAGTCAGGGGAACCAGAAGGTGACATACACAAAGTTACCATTATATTTCTATCTTTTTAAATTAAAAAAAAACCCACACTCAAAACCTTCAGCACAGCATGTATAGATAAAAGAAACAAGTTGTTTATTTATTCCTTGCAAAGGAATGTGATTAGCCCTTCAGGCAGCAACTATGCCAACTAAACTTGCACACTGTGGTTAGTGTTACTGGGAAATTAAGTCGAGAGGCCAAAGAGTATTTATGTGTATGTATGGATAACATGGAGCTGAGTAGGTTGTGGTGCCCAGGCAAGACTCTGTTAGCACAGCTTTGAGATACAGTGGTGCTAATTCTAGTAAGCTGTAGGTAGTAGTTTCTTTCTGAAATTGAATTAACCTTGGAATACTTGATTTTTGCATTGCATCTGCATAAGATACTGATGACTCTTAGCAGCACTGTGAAGGAAAGTGTTTCAGGTGCCAGCTCTGGACGTCAGTCTAGATCCTCTGCCAGGACTCATTTCTCCTATTGTAGAACAGCCTACCCTGGTGGAACAAGGCAGAATGAATCAGATCCCCAAATATTGGAACTTCCTGAGGAATTTTCATTTAGCATCTATGTAATAATTCAGCTCCTCCTGCTGCATCTGTGAGAAGAGAGATATCACCTCTTAATTACAAATAACTGCTTATCTTGGCCTGTGGTTTACATTGTGGTTTCAGACATTAGCTTCAGGACTGGCAGTGTTGTTGCATATGCAGATATCCAAGGCATGTTTGGCTTTAATTACATAAAAAACTGGTCAATATTTTTCCCAAATTCATGATTTTATGTGTTGGTGTTGCTTTGGAACTACGATCTGCAGTGAAAACATTGGTCCTATAATGAAAATACAGTCTCACCAGCAGACTAGAAATCATGGAGTTTTTGTGTGGCTTTCAAATGTGCAAAGTGGTAGGGACAACATTCTTTCCACAGAATGGTTCTCTTTGACCCAGTGTGCACTGCTTACACAGAGAATAGGAGTTCTGTTCCTGGTTGTGTTAAAATTGGCCTTTTTGATTCAATTAGGTTGGATACGAGAACTCTCTGAGAAGCAGTAAGAAATATGCCTTTGTGTTCTGGGTGTTAAAGTCACAGCCATTGAGGGAGAGAGGTGAAAGGAATATGAAAGTATTTTTGTGCCCTGAGAATTGCAATATCTGATCTAAATCTTTTCCTATTCTAAATATGTTAGATTACCTTGTCTCCACTGGAAAATGAAGGATCTGTTACATGCCCTTGCTATATTGCCTAAGTAAATGAGCTTTCTAAATCATCCAGTAAAATCTGCTTTGTGCTGTGTCGACATGCAGTTGGACGGAGATATTAGGTCTATATTACCCTGGCTTTTATATCTGGGGAGGGGATTGATGTAAGGGAGAGCTTCAGAAAAGTTACAGGTCTCTCACCACAAGATCCCAAAAACACCTCCAGCACAGAGTCCACATTGATATGTGGGGAAATACAGCTTCCCATCTGCTGGGTAGCTGAGTTCTCTGGCTAATGCCCATAGAGATACAAGAGAGAAAATCAGATTAAGCCTTCTTTTGTTCCTGGGTTGCATTGTAAAACTCTACCATCAGGACTAATTTTCAATCAAAAAAATGTTCAAATTTATTTTACAAAAGATTCTAGCTTTCTATAGAATATGCAGAAGATTCTGTTTCTGACCAAGAAATCAAATTACCATAAATATTATCTGCATTTTTATAGTAAAACAGTGGGAGACATCAACTCTGAAGTGGCACTGGGAGTTACTATACATGTGTCTACATGTTGTCCTTGTAGGCCAGACTCTCCCATGATATATGTCATCATGAGATACAGAGTCGAGAGGTAGAAAGATTAGATTATGAGATGTCATGGGAGACAAAATCTAACGTTTGGGACCAAAGCTCCTGTGAAGCTCCTTGTAGTACTTCAGAAAAGATCTATATGGAAATTAGCTGAAACAGTCAATGTTTTCTTTTCTCATCCATGAGATTGGGAGTGGAGGTGGGTGCTTAGCAATGAGAGGAGCTGGGAAAAAGGTCTACTGTGTGTTTCAACCATCCTGCTATCAGAGAGAGGACCTCTGAAATATCCAAGTCATGGACAACAGCCAGAACTGATATGGCCAGCGAAGGGATCACATCACTTGCTAAAAATGAAAGCCTTCTGTCCCTGTCATAATTGCCAATGTCATTGAAATTGGCCTGGCTCTATTTAATCCTTATAGGTTTCCCCACTCCTCATTTCTAAATTGCCATTTTTGCCTTTTACACTAAAACTAAAGGCACTTTGAACCTTGCATTTTGCATAGTGAGTTATGAGACATTTTAAATTGGGGTGTATTGAGGGATAGTTTACCTCTGGCTCTCACAGATTTGATCTAAGATTTCTTCCATAAGCTGCAGCAGAGTGAGAAATTTGCAACTTAAAAGGATTGAGTTATATTTATGTTCTGACATATCCTCAACTGTAATAGACTGAGAAATGTTTTATCTCTAGCACTCGCACTTTGCTATGAGATTTGCGCCTTTTAAAAGGGACTGAAATTCCTCTGCATTTGTAGCTTTTCTCTCTCTAATAAATGGCTTGAGTTTCTGAGATCTTGGATGAATGCCACAGTGAGGAAGTGTTAAAAATTAATAATATGTGACTCTCTGAGGAACAAATAAGATGCTGACCTCTTTTTATTCAATATACACTAATAGAAAGAGTCATCTGGAAAGAGAAACGCAAAACAGCCTTAATTTGAGAGACAGTGTGCTAGTGAGGTCCTTCGGTCTGCCATCTCAGTGGAGATAGGGGATGGAGATCCATGTGGCAGCAACGATGCAAGTGTTATTGATGTGTTAGAAACCATGGAAGAGCCTGAGGATGGTCACGTAGGAATTAGGGCTTCTCTCTCCAAAAAGGTGGCAGGATCAATAGCCCAACTGAAGTGCATCTACAACGTATGCAGCATGGGCAATAAACAGGAGGAGCTGGAAGCCATTGTGCAGCAGGAAAACTATGATATAGTTGCAATCACAGAAACATGGTGGGATGACTTGCACAACTGGGGTGCTGTAATGGATGCCTATAAACTCTTCAGAAAGGATAGGCATGGAAGGAGAGGCGGTGGGATAGCCCTGTATGTTAGGGAGTGTTTTGACTGTCTAGAGCTTGATGATGGTGATGATAGGGTTGAGTGTTTATGGGTAAGAATCAGGGGGGAAGGCCAACAAGGCAGTTATCATGGTGGGAGTCACCCAACCAGGATGAAGAGGCAGATGAAATATTCTATAAGCAGCTGGGAGAAGTCTCACAATAGCTAGCCCTTGCTTTTGTGGGGGACTTCAACTTACCAGGTGTCTGCTGGAAATACAATAGAGCAGAGAGGAAACAGTCTAGGAGGTTCCTGGAGTATGTGGAAGATAACTTCCTGACACAGCTGGTGAGTGAGCCAACTAGGGAAGGCATCCCACTGGACCTGTTGTTTATGAACAGAGAAGGACTTCTGGGTGATGTGATGGTTGGAGGCCATCTTGGGCATAGTGATCATGAAATGAGAGTTTTTGATTCTTGGAGAAGTAAGGAGGGGGGTTAGCAGAACTGCTACCTTGGATTTCCAGAGGGCAGACTTTGGCCTCTTTAGGAGCCTGGCAGAGTCCCTTGGGAGGCGGTCCTGAAGGGCCAAGGAGTCCAGGAAGGATGGACATTCTTCAAGAACGTAATCTTAAAGGTGCAGGAGCAGGCCGTCCCTATGTGCCAAAAGATGAGCCAGTGGGGAAGAAGACCAGCCTGGCTGAACATAGAGCTTTTGCTAGAACTCAAGAAAAAAAAGAGAGTTGATGAGTTTTGGAAGAAGGAGCAGACCACTCAGGAGGACTACAAGTATGTCGTGATGTTATGCAGGGAGAAAATTAGAAGGGCCAAAGCCCAACTAGAAGTTAATCTGGCTACTGCTATCATAGACAATAGAAAATGTTTCTATAAATACACTCACAAGAAAAGGAGGGCTAAGGAGAATCTCCATCCTTCATTGGATGCGGGGGGAAACAGTGACAAAGGATGAGGAAAATACTTGTGGAATAATTGCTGGAGGTGACTTAGAAATTAAACTTATATTCACACTTTTAGGTAAGGCACAGCTTTGAAGAAGCTTCCCGGGTGGAGTGCAGCTGACATGTAAGGAATCCATTCCACGGAAGTTCCCTAGGCCTGCAACCTTAGATGTCGGCAAGGCCAGGGGAACTTGGTGTGCCGGCTCTAAGAGGAACTGCTCGGAGGGTGGAGTGGTGTGGAGATACCGTGGCCAGGCTCTGTGATAATATGGGAACTTGAAGGTATCATGGAACGTATAAGCTGTATATTTGCTACCCTGGGCCAACAGTCTGTCATGTTCTTGACAAAACGCTGTCCTTTTGGTGAACTTTGCTCATTATAACATCGTTATAATACCAAAACACACCTCCATCCCAAAAGCTACCCACCTCCAAGGTGCGACCACCCCTCACTGAGCTTGTGCTTTGAATTTTCCTAGTTTATACCTTTAAAAGAGAAGCAAGAAAAACTTTACACCAATCCTAACAAAGGTATGTATGACTAGAGTCACTCAAGCTCCACCTGAAAGGTGAAAAATAGTGTAAAATAGCTTAAGAGAGAGAGAATGTTAGGGAAGACACCATCGCATACCACTCTGACCTCTGGGATCAGTCAAAGGGCTGAGCCTCTCTTTCCCTGCATCGGGATGCCTTTGGGTAAGATTCGAACACTTGGTTATACCAAGTGCCTCCCCAGGAAACTTAGAAATCTCTTTAGGTCGCTTTGTCATCTTTTAACACGTTTGTAGCCAGCGGTGTTACTCATACTCTTGGTATTTGCACGTGCTTTGCAGACAGTGAATTTATCACCGGTAATCTCAAAGAACCTGTGTGTCTGTTGCTTTAATAAACTGCACTCTTCATTGATCTAGGCATGGTAGTTCTCATTGAATGTGACCAGACTCTTTAAGTGTGGCTGTGGTAATTCATGCAACACGACTAGACTGGGGGTGCATCACGTTATTTGTGAATCCGTAATCGTGAAAGTTCAGTACACTGAACGCGACCAGACTTATAACATTGTCAAATTACTTTAATGCCTTAATCAACTTTGCAAAGCTGTTTCAGTGAAAGCCCTGAGAGGGCTCTGACAGGCAAACGTTGACTCTGATGGGTGGCTACCTGTACCGTCCTTAGAAAATAAACCGTTGACCAAGTCTGAGCTAAGACTGGGCTTAGCCACACGTAGACTCCTCTCTGAGAAGGAGTTTAGAAAGCAAAGAGGTCCTGTCTGAACCTCGTGACTCAACGGGAGGATTTCCCCCCCCAGCCACTCCTCAGACTCCTACGTGACAGTAACTTTTAACGCAACGGGTACTTAATGCCTTCTTTGCCTCAGTCTTTAATAGTAAGACCAGTTGTTCTCGGGGTACCCAACCCTCTAAGTTGGAAGACAGGGACGAGAAGTAGAATCAAGCCCCCATAATCCAAGGGGAAATAGTTAGTGACCTGCTACACCACTTAGACACACAAAAGTCTATGGGGCCGGATGGGATCCACCCAAGGGTACTGAGCAAGCTGGCAGAAGTGCTCGCCAAGCCACTTTCCATCATTTATCAGCAGTCCTGGCTAACCGGGGAGGTCCCAGTGAGCTGGAGGTTAGAAAGTGTGACACCCATCTACAAGAAGGGCCAGAAGGAAGATCCGGGGAACTACAGGCCTGTCAATCTGACCTCAGTGCCAGGGAAGGTTATGGAGCAGATCATATTGAGTGCCATCACACGGCACATATGGGACAACCAGGCAATCAGGCCCAATCAGCATGGGTTTATGAAAGGCAGGTCCTGCTTGACTAACCTCATCTCCTTCTATGACAAGGTGACCCACTTAGTGGATGAGGCTGTGGATGTTGTTTATCTGGACTTTAGTAAAGCCTTTGGCACCATTTCCCACAGCATTCCCCCAGAGAAACTGGCTGCTCATGGGTTGGACGGGTGTACTCTTCGCTGGGTAAAAAACTGGCTGGGTGGCCGGGCCCAAAGAGTTGTGGTGAATGGAGTTTACTCCAGTTGGCGGCTGGTCACAAGTGGTGTTGCCTGGGGATCAGTACTCAGTACTGGGGCCAGTTTTCTTTAATCTCTCAATGATCTGGATAAGAGGATCAAGTGCAGCCTCAGTAAGTTTGCAGACGACACCCGGTTGGGCGGGAGTGTTGATCTGCTTGAGGGTAGAAAGGCTCTAACAGAGGGATCTGGACAGGCTAGATCGATGGGCTGAGGCCAACTGTATGAGATTCAACAAGGCCAAGTGCCGGGTCCTGTGCTTGCGTCACAACAACCTATGCAACACTACAGGCTTGGGGAAGAGTGGCTGGAAAGGTGGCTGGTGGAAAAGGACCTGGGGGTGTTGGTCAACAGCTGCCTGAATATGAGCTGGCAGTGTGCCCAGGTGGCCAAGAAGGCCAATACCATCCTGGCTTGTATCAGGAATAGTGTGGCCAGGAGGACCAGGGAAGTGATCGTGCCCCTGTACTCGGCACTGGTGAGGCCGCATCTTGAATACTGCGTTCAGTTTTGGGCCCCCCACCACAAGAAAGACATTGAGGTGCTGGAGCGTGTCCAAAGAAGAGCAACGAAGCTGGTGAAGGGTCTAGAGAACAAGTCCTATGAGGAGTGGCTGAGGGAACTGGGGTTGTTTAGCCTGGAGAAAAGGAGGCTCAGGGGAGACCTTATCGCTCTCTACAACTAAGTGAAAGGTTGTAGCAGGTGGGTGTTGGTCTCTTTTCCCAGGTAACAAGTGATAGGACAAGAGGAAGTTGCCTCAGGTTGCACGAGGGGAGGTTTAGATAGGATATTAGGAAAAATTTCTTCACTGAAAGGGTTATCAAGCAGGTTCTCCAGGGAACAGCCTGTCCGGGGAAGTGGTTGAGTCACCATCCCTGGAGGTATTTAAAAGATATGTAGATGTGGTGCTTAGGGACATGGTTTAGTGGTGGACTTGGCAGTGCTAGGTTAACAGTTGGACTCGATGATCTTAAAGGTCTTTTCCAACCTAAATGATTCTATGATTCTAATTGTCAGCAATCTCCATCTTTACAAAATCTAGAGGTTGTTCATGCTGCCATAATTGTTTTTGATAAGACAACTGGTATTTGGAGACTGGTATTAAATCAAAACCAAGTGAATCTTGTGATAATTTTACTATAATAAATCAAGATGTGCTGGTCAATATTTCAGGAGCTGTATCTCTCAGATTACCTTGTAAATATGCACAGAGGAAATGAAGACATGGACTACAGAAGGTGATAACTGACCCCCAGAAAATGTTGATGTAATTCTGCCACAACGTTGAAAGACTAGAAAATGGTGAGGATTTTCTTCTGGCTGAGTCTGCATGTAGCAATGAATGTGTCTTCTTCTTTTACACTAGATATATCATGCAACATTTAGAGAGGGCAACGTAGTGTTTGATGGAGGATGTAATTAAGGATAAATCAAGTAATTCAGCAATATTAGTTGCTTGTGTGCACCTTGAAGCTCTGACAAAAATGCACATATAATGCAACTTGCTTTTCCCTGTGGTGCTTTCAGGAGCTTAAAATAGCTCTGACTACCATTTTAGGACTGGGAAGGATGCTGCAGGGATACACGTTAATTGTCTTTCAATCCACACTTTTGATCACCAGTTTTGATCAACCTGCAATTACTAGCAGCAAAATAATTGGTACCTGTTAACAGCAAACAGTGGACCTTTTGTCTAGATTAAAGCCATTGACATAATACAGAGCCCCTGCCTTGGCAAGTATATGTGGGAATGATCATAAGTTCCACTTCAGTTTTGGCCGCTTGCCCATATTAGCTTTCTATGTTCAAATAAATACCAAAAGCTGTGATAATTAGGTGGCTTGTCCTTACTAATGCTGCAGCTCTGGGTTAACTGGGTAGGTGGGGTAATAGACCACATGACTAGAAATGGTGACAAGGCCTTCATTGTCACTTTGCTAATGAATGCCATAATTGTGTCCAGAAGATAAGACACTTCATGAAAGAGGAGGCAGAAGTGAAAAGGCCAAAGCAGAAGCCCCATGAGAATCTCCAGTAAAGCTTGGCTGCATTAAACATCAACCATAGGAACTGCAAAGATGAGCTGTGCAAATGAAGGGGTTTTCAGGCTTCCATGGTTGTGAAGGGTTATCTGAGAAGGATTATCATCTGATCAGGCACTCCCATGCTGTCCCACAAAATCTTATCTTGGGCAAATCCTCTTGCTTCTTTCATGCTTCAGGTTTCCCACATGTAAAATCATGGAGTTCTTCATGTGTTGTGCTATGATGTGAAGGTTCATTAAAGCTTTATGTAGGCAGCACCAGACTTTTAAAGGAATTTCAACTCTCCGGGAAGTGATCAGGACACCAAAATATGCTGTGTTTTGGTCTGAAGGCAGAAAATACCTACAAAATGTTTATTTCCAGTTATTTCATTGGTCTGGGTCAACCAAGAACAAGCTGCTCAATGGAACAAGTGGTAAGTATAAGGACCAGTGTTTGTGCAGAAAGCAATGAAGTCTACAACCATCCTATCTGACCTGCTCTTTTGTTCAGAGCAAATGCTATTGAGCCTTGCCTTGTGTTTCCAGATTGCTGAAGGCTTTTGAGAACCTAGCTCCAATTGCGAATCAATGGGCTGTGATGAGTCCATCTGAGTATGTGGGTCTAGGTTATGGGGAACTTGCTTGCTTTCAGGGAAGCAGAACAAACCACAAATGAAAGTGGCAGTCACCAAAAATAGGTTGAGACCAAGAAAAAGAGAGCAGGGAAGACAAAGGGGCAACTACAGGAAATTGGAGACATTCATACACAGATGCCAGCAAAAAAAGGAGAGGGACAACCTTACTGCAGGGGGGCTTTTGTGGAGATGAAAATGCTAAGAAACAGCACAAAGACAAGAGAGGGTCTTCTGTGCTTGGGAGGAAAATTAGGTCTGGGTATTTTAAGCCAAAGACTTGCTTGGGATTTGTAGACTTTCTAGGGAAATTGTGCCATCACAGGCAGTTGTGAGTCCTGGGAGGGTGCTGGAGGGAACTTTTAGTTTTGGAAGGTAGAAATTCCCAGATGAAATGGCTGCTTTAGATTTGATACTAATTAACAGGGAGGAATTTACTGTGAATCCAAAAAGGACAGGTAAGTAGGATGAAAGCGATCATGGGGATTGAAAGAGAAGAAAGTGCAAGATAATTAAAGTTAAGCTTAAGGAATTGGTAAGTACTTAGGAAAAGCCATTCATTCTGAAGAAGTCGATGGCAAAATGTTCAGAATGGAGAAGAACATTTAGAGATGATTGTGGCTACAACAAGAGGTCTTCCGTGACCTAAAAATGAGCAAGAAATTGGACAGAGTGCAAGGGGACACTAAAGGAAAGAGGAAAAGGTTATACAGACATACTGGGAATGAGAGAAAAGCAAGCTCAAACATGGGACAGGAAAACTTCTAAGATTTTCAAGAACTGGTTTTTGATCATCAGGGATGTACTGTGAATCCTGCATCTTGCCTCAAAAGAAGATTGGACTTGGAAGGTACTTGCAACTCCCCTTACAGCTCACCTTTCTCTGATCTATGCAACAAGGCAAATCAGGATTTTTGCTATTGAATCACGAAGCAGCAGTAATTATACCACCATCTTTTTTACAAATGAAGTCTTTAATGACTTTTTAAAAGATTTATTTGATTCTGAAGATAGCACTCATTGACTGAATACCAAATTTCTGAAAGCGTAAATCGGTATGCTCAGTAAAAGACCCATATTTTTTGAGGGAGGACAGGACTCATAGTTTTGAACAGAAAACACTGATCGTTGGATGTGAATGTGAATTAATGCCTGTTGCTGCTTGTCAGCAGTTGGCAGCCAGCAGCTGCCAACTGCTGAATGACAACTGGCTGCCATTCACCCATTTCCAAATGTGCTTCAGAACACGAAGTCCTGACAATGCCCAGCTTCAATTCACAGTGGGAGAAATTGTGTGCCCCAAACCTTGAGTTCTTCCTGCTGAGATCACTGGGTTATTTAATTTTGCTTCTGCACACATTGCTGCAGCATTTGATCTTTTCCATGGCATCCTTTAACAAATAACTTTTCTCAGTTACTATGAGCAAAACAAATAGCCACTGGCTTGCCTTTCATGTGTTTTGTCAGTTTTCAGTCCTCTGTATCATACTAAATTATGTTTGTATTAGCCCTCCTCTCTGTGCCTATTTTCCTTCTTTGAAGAAGCATCTTTCCTGTCTTCTTGGATGCCTTTGGGTCTAAATGCTTAAATATGTCTAATCTCTTAATCAAACGAGGAAGATTTTGATTCATAACTAGTCATAAAATTAGAGTTTCTTAACAAAATGTGAGCTTGATTTTGGATCTTTCCCCCCATGTAGCCTTCAGCTTGGGATTTCATTTTGCAGACTCATGTTTAATCAATCTCTCTTTAGTGCTAATTCTGGTCTACATAATATCCCTTTTGCAAACACAAGGCAATCAGTAACATTCCACAAGTGGTGCCTCTGAAAGGCAGCCTTGATTCTGCTGCAGTTCTCCCTTATAAACCTCTTGGTTGATGCTCATCCTTCCCTTCTTCCTACAATACGACCTGCAGCAGCAAGCTCTCACTCTAAAAGCTTTGTTATCAAGTAGGGGTGATTTTCTTTAGGGGGGGGTGGGGGGTGGGGGTGGGGGTGGTGTTTGTTTTTTGTTTGGGCTTTTTTTTTCTTTTTAAGAAAGTTGCTTGCCAGCTTTTGACCTTGATATGTCAGAAGAAAATCAGAATTTAAATATGTTTTGCTTAAAATCTCCGAGCCCAAGAGGCTTAAATAATTGAACCTGTAATTCAAGCAACACAATCAAATGAAATTATTTACTGGGGGACAGGCTAATGGAATATGAAATTTGGAATATGGCCTGTCAGTACAGAATCAGAATTCAGTTGTGGGACTGAAGCACTTTGGATGTCTAAAGTCATTCTGCAGCAGTAAAAAACTGTGAAAGCATCCCAGCCACATATACTGGGGCTTGAGCTGATTTGTATAAATGGAGAAACCTAAAATAGCTGCAATCATCCTATCAGCTTAATTATTTGAGATACATATTTATTTAAATGCTCATGTACATGTTCACACATGCAGATGTATGATACACACACATTGAAATTTTATTCAACCTTTTGGAAGATATTTACAAATGTTTGTAATTAAATAGAATAAAAGTATTACTGTCGCAGATGGAGTGAGCGTGCACTTCACTCATTAGAGAGAAGTAAAAATATAGTTTATTGATACAGAATAGGGAGTTAACAAAGTTCAATGCAACAGTGTTTTAACAAGATTCGATGGCGAGGTGCACTCGATTATTTACTGCACAGAGGACAGTCTATCTTGTATCCCGTTACAATCTATCTTGTATCCCGTTACAATCTATCTTGTATCCCGTTGTTTCAGATTCTCTGGACATTCTTAGTCCTCTGGGACTACTTTATAAATGAAATTCCCAACTACTGTTGCTGCAAAGCCTGCACCAGTGTTACAAGTTTCTCGTTGTAGCTCTTCTTCTACAGTTTGCCAGATTCTTCTCCTATAGGTATCTTATGCTGTGACTCCCATGACTGTCTAATTTATTTCTTAATTTTTAATAACCCCTCCCAAATGCCTTTAACTCCAGTTCCTATTTGATCTAGAATTATTGCTACTATAATTGCACCAAAATAGTATCCTGGAGCTCTGAGGCTAAGATCTGTCAAAACCAGGCATTGAATACCAACCTTTTTGCTACTGACTGTTGTACAACAAAAGGCATAATCTGCATTTGTTTTTTGAAGTGAACTGTATATCAGACTTAATATCAGACTTATTGCATCCATTCTACGATTCTCTGCTGAAGCTTTGTAAATGCTTTTGACAGATCTACCAAATGCTTTTGAGAGGCAACTTTTAGAGACAAGACTTTTCGCATGCTGGCTTTTCAGTGTTGCTTACTGCTGGGAGATGCAGCTGAAATCTCTGTTTAGAAGTTCACCCATTATCCATCGTATTTTTTACCATTTTCATTTAAACTGGAGGCTTCATTTTACCCATAGCAACACAGCTGTTTTATCTCAGACTCTGCTGAGCCTTTTTAACTGTGTGTGTTGGTTTCTGATGGGCTAACGGTATCTCTAGTTGTGTTCTGAAAAATACTATTCACTCAAAACAGGCTTGTGAAAAGGAACATGGTGCTTGTTCTTCATTGCTAATTGGACAGAGTTCATGTTGCTGTAATTGGGGTTTCACTCAAAGGCTACTAATGCTAAAAGGGACTATTGATTATAGATTTCAGCAAGCTTTTGATCAGGTGTTCTATCTTTTTCTCACATATTTGCAACCTGTATTATTATCAAACACTTGAATTAGAACACCATCTTCTCAACAGCTTCTAGAAGTGCGAAGGCAGTAAGAGAGGGTCAGAGGAAATAAGGCAAAAAAGACATTGTGATTTTTATGTGCACAGGGATTGCGAACAGCAGCCGCCATTCATAATGGCAGGCAGCTGCAATCATACCACATTTTATGCTAGTTACACATGTGGATATCTTCCAGCTCATTAAGGATTTTAATGTTTAATTAAATCAGCAATTAATTATTCATTAGAGATGAGTGAAATTCAGTATTTCTATCCTATGAGAAATTCCCATGTTTCAATGTGGATTTTTGTGCCAAATTGATGTGAAAGGATCATACTACTCAGAGATAGGGTATCAGGCTTGTGATATGAGTCCTTGGGAGTCAGCCATGTATGTCCAAACCTATGTCTGATGCTTGAATACAGAGTGGAGTCTGGATATTACTGATACTAATATCAGTCTTCAAAACTTACTAACTATGGGAGCTAGGAATGAACATTTTGCCCCTTATGAACAGGAGTTTAACTTCTGAGTTCATTTATTCTTTTACCTCTATCTGAAGCCCTGTAGTCTGCTTGTGACAGAAAGCAGAGTAAGATGGTGTTCTTAGGGAACACATTTGTCCAGTGGCTGTCCAGTGGCTGTTTGTTTGCTGTCCTGCTTACTTAAAACAATTACTATATTTGGGGTTAGAAAGGTCTTTTGCCCTCTTCAGTAGCATGAAGGACAGGCCACTTCCTGAGACTCTGGGACTTGTAGTAACACCATGTCTTTTGAGCAGGGCCCAAGGCTGCTGGCAATATCTCAGTTCCTTGTGACCCTTTCCTCCGGTGTACTATGGCTGTGGCTTTTGAAGATGATGTGTGAGGGATTTCCAAGTTGTCTGGTGTCCTGTGTCTGGAGGGACAGGATGAATCAATGATCCTAACAAATGTGCTCTGGTGGAAAACTGAAGCTTAAAAAACACCTCTAATAGACATAGACATAGACTGACAGCCCAAGAAATGGAGGGCATGAAGTAATTTCTTCCTGGCTGCTTAGTGTCTTGGCACAAATGCCTCATGAGCCCCACCAAGGCAGGAATGCAATCACCTGCCCAAGTGTAACTACATAGGTGAAACTACCAGTATATTTAACTAAGAAAAAGCAGATAATATTCCCAGGAGTTCTGGGCCCAGTGAAGCCCTGTCTTGCTGCAGATTTGTGTCCTTGCTCTAAACTATCTGAGTTTTCTGCTACTGATAAACGGTTGAGTTTGTAACCAAATGTAATCGAAGTGATTAGTTTGCTCTTTTATAACTAAGCAACATAGAGATAGGAGCAGGGTAGACAATACTTTAATGTTGTGTTTATACATCTATGGCTATGGATATGCTGCCATGCCCAAAGACAATTGGACGAGGAGTAGTACGGACATGCTGCTATGCTCCCAGTACAGCCCCAGCCCATCTTGACAAGGAGTTGAGGGGCAGTTAGAATAATTGGTTTGTGTTAGAATAGGAATAAGGGTGCCAAATCATTGTTAGGGACCATGCACCATGAAGAAGGGAAGCAAGTTACATAAGCAAGGTGATACTGCACATGCCCAGAAGAAGGGGTCAACTAAAGGACACACCTGTACGACCACCAAGGACCACCAGAGACCCCCACAGAAGCCCCTCGGAGTTCAAGGATGCATGCGTAATGACCATGCTAATATGATAATTAGTTCTGGGAAACAGAATGAATATGCATGATCATTCTGGGAAATTTGATGCATATGTCTGTAATCAGACAGTATAAGCTTTGGCTGATGTAACCTGCAGTATGCACACTAGGTGGAACAATCCCCTGTGCATCTGGTGCCATAATAAAGAATGCCTGCTTCTTAATTTTACATTGGTGTTAAGGACTTTGATTCCTGATTTCAGTGACAGTTTTGGCGACCCAGATGGGATCTTGCTTCTGAATTTCAACAGATCCGAGGGATCACAGGACCTCCAGCCAGCACTGAGGGATTCTTGGGGAAAACCTCCGATCCCCGGACCGAAGAATTCTGAGCAAGATCCCCTGGAACAAGGTAATAAGGCATTCTTTCTGAGTATACCGGTAACAAGGGCTGGTGGCCTGCCTGTAAGGCTCAGCAAAAGCTACACAGGGTTGGGTTAAAAAAGGTACTAAGGCAGCTAATCTCTGCTAGGTGAAAGCCTGTGGAGCTCTGGCTAAAGGGTCGGGGTTAGAGTCCCCAAAGGGGTTAGAGTCTCCTATAAGGTTGTGGGTTCAAGTCCCACTTCAGGGGTTAGAGTCCCAAACTCTAACTGGCTATTGGTCTTTGAATTTGGTCTTTGAATTTTGGTCTTTGAATTTTGGTCTGGATAGTGGAACTACAGATTTGTTGTGCGTTTCGATATAGTTTTTATGGTTTTGTGTTGTCGTATTGGTCTTTCAATTTTGGTCTGGATATTGGAACTATGGATTTGTTGTGTGCTCGGTTCTAGTTTCTATGTCTTTGTGTTGTTGTATTATTTTATAATGGGAAGTCAGCAATCGCTGGAAAGGGGGGATCCCAAGAACATCCCCTCTAGGCTGTATATTAAGGCATTGGAAAAATCTAGAAGGAGATCCATTAACTCAGAAACAATTGATTGACTATTGTAATCATTGGTGGCCACTGTATACTTTAGATAGATAGTGGGGGAAAATGGCCAAAGAATAGTACATTGAGGTAGAATACCATCTTGCAATTAATTCTGTTTTGTAGGCAGGGAGGGTAAATGGGATGAAATACCTTATGAGGTATTTATTTATCTCTTTGAGAAATCATCTGGAGTGGCAAAAACAGTGTGGGATTATCCCGCAAGATTCTATGGTATTGACCTTGGAAAAAGACAGGGAAGGAATAAGAGTTTAAGATGATGTTGCTCTGCCTGTAGCATTGGGAAAAGGTGTTTGAAATGTGGAAAGAAGGAGGAGAGAAAGCAGGAATAGGTAGGGGAAGGGGAAGAGGAGGGCCACCAGGAGGAGCAGCACCTCCATTTAGACCTCCCCGGCTGGCAGAAGATCAGTATGCTGTGTGTAAGGAGAGGGGGCTTTGGAAAAAGGAATGTCCCAAAGTGAGAGAATTGGATCCTTCTCTACAGGCAATTAAGTAGATGACTCTAAATGATGAGGACTGAAGGAGACCAGGGGAGTCAACCCCAGCTGAACCCCTGGTTACATTAAAGCTGGGGAATGATGAAGTAGAATTTTCAGTTGATACAGGGGCAACATATTTGGTATAAAATATATGCAAAGGGGGGTTTAGTCATAAAACTATAAGTGTTGTTGGGACAGCAGGGCAGAAGGAAAATTGGCCGTTTTTACAACCTTTGAAATTCAAGTTGGGAAAGCAATGGGTGACTCGTCAATTTTTGTATATGCCAGAAGGTCCATCATCTTTGTTAGGAAGAGATATATTGGGTAAATTGAACGCACAAAATAATTTTTTAAAAAAAGGGGGAGACGCAGCTGTTAATACCTGAGTCAAAAGCCGTGGAGGCAAAGGTTTTTATGTTACAGAACACACCAAGACCGAAGGAAGAAATTCCTGCAGAAGCAGAGGATGCAGTAACGCCCCTGGTATGGGCTAGTGGAATTCCAGGTTGGTCTAAATTGGCAGAACCAGTAAAAGTTGTTCTAAAATCTGGAACTAAACCTGTAAGACAAAACCAGTATCCTATTAAGTGGGAAGCTAGAAAGGGGTTGGAAGAATTGCTAACAACATTTTTGGATTATGGATTATTGATAGAGTGTGAATCAGAATATAATACCCCAATATTGCCAGTGAAAAAGCAGAATGGCAAGGAATATAGGTCAAGATTTAAGAGCCGTGAATCAGGTTGTTCAAGACATTCACCCAGTAGTAGCTAACCCATCTACCTTGCTGACATCCTTAAAAGAAAAACATAAGTGGTTTACTGTACTTGATCTCAAGGATGCTTTCTTCTGCATACCTCTAGACAAAGATAGCCAGGCATATTTGCCTTTGAATGGGAAAGCCCCACCACTGGACAAAAGACACAACTCACCTGGACGATGCTACCTCAAGGGTTTAAAAATAGTCCTACAATATTTGGCAATCAATTGGCAAAGGAATTGGAAGTGTGGAAAAAAGAGAATTTAGAAGGAATAATATTGCAGTATGTAGATGACATCTTGATAGCAGCAGAGACTTGGGAGGACTGTTTACAAGCGACCATCAGCTTGTTGAATTTTTTGGGACAAGCAGGATACCGAGTATCAAGAAGCAAGGCCCAGATTGGGAAAGAGACTGTGATATATTTAGGCTCTGAAATTTTGCAAGGACAAAGAAGATTGGGAGCAGGCAGAAAGGAAGCAATTTGTCAAATTCCAGAACCCGGAACGATAAGGGAATTGCAGACATTTTTGGGTATGGTCGGGGGTTCTCAATTGTGGATCCTCAGTTATGGATTGTTAGTGAGAGCTCTTTATGCAGCTTTCAAAGGATCCCAGGAGAATCACCTGTTGTGGACACCTGAGTGTCAGACAGCTTTTAAAAATCTGGAGAAGGCTTTGATGTCCACACCTGTGTTAGGACTCCCAGATTTAGCAAAGCCTTTTGAATTGTTTGTACATGAGCGACAACATCTTGCTTTGGGTGTGTTGACTGAAAAATTAGGAACTTGGAAACGGGCCGTTGGGTATTTTTCTAAGCAGTTGCATAATGTCAGCAAGGGATGGCCTGGATGTTTGCGAGCTGTGGTAGCAACTGTACTCTTAATCCAAGAAGCAAGGAAATTAACCATGGGGCAGAAAATTACGGTGTATGTCCCACATATGGTAATTTCTGTCATGGAGCAAAAAGGGGGGCATTGGCTGTCCCCAAGCCACATGCTCAAATACCAGGTCACTCTTTTGGAACAGGATGATGTGGAACTTAAAACTACAACAGCAGTGAACCCAGCAATGCTTTTGAGCTCTGAAATGGGTGAGTCTTTACGCCATGATTGTTTGCAAACTATTGAACAGGTATATTCTAGCAGACAGGACCTGAAGGACGAACCGTTGCCTAATCCTGATTTGGAGCTGTTTATGGATGGAAGCAAGTTTGTCCGAAATGGAAAATGAGTGGCAGGGTATGCAGTGGTCACCACCACCCAAGTGATGAAAGCTGAAGCTCTCTCTGTGAATACATCAGCACAGAAAGCAGATTCACGCACATGGAGCTATCTGGAAGGAAAGAGGACTGTTGTCAGCTCAAGGATCACCCTTCAAAGACAAGGAAGAAATTCTCCAACTCCTCCAGGACATCCAGCAGCCCAAGGAAGTAGTGGTAATGCATTGCAAAGCACATCAATTTGGACAAACTGTGGTAAATGTGGGCAACCGATTGGCTGATAAAACTGCTAGAGAGGCAGTGGAGCAAAGCATCCTTGCCCTGGTACCAGTAAAACAGGTAAAACTTCCAACCCCAAAACCAAACTATGGTAAGATGGATAGATTATTGGCAGAACAGTTGAGAGCAGTAGGAAATGAGGATGGATGGTGGGTAACACGCACGTGACAAGTTATAGTTACCCCACAAATAATGATAAAAATAGAAGGGGAAAAACAGAGAGAAACACGTTGGGGAATTGAAGTGATGATTGTGGATTTACAGAAATCAAGATTGCTATGTGCACATCCCAAATGTTACAGATGCTTTGAATGAACAAATGGATGATATGAAGAGGGTGGCACAGCAAGCTCAAGGTTTAAGAAGTGAAATGCAAACAAGTTGGTTAGGCCAAATTTTGGGACATTTTGGATTTTCTCTTAAAGGATGGATAACTGAGTTGTTACAGACACTAATCATTTTGATTATAGTTGTTTTGGTGATTTGTTTGGTTTATCAATGTTTAAAGAAAATGTTGACACAGACAATGTGTGGGAACTCTGTAGCAATTTTAAAATCAGTGATGAAGCATTGTACACCAATGCCAGGAGAGAAGCCACCTGCTTATGTTGAGATATGAAAGATTAAGAGTGGAAGTATTGAAAAGATGATTATTTCAAAACTTCCAAAGGGGGGAAATGTAACCAGATGTAACCAAAATGATTAGTTTGTTCTTTTATAACTAAGCAACATAGAGATAAGAGCGGGATAGACAATACTTTAATATTGTGTTTGTACACCTATGGCTATGGATATGCTACTATGCCCAAAGACAATAGGACGAGGAGTAGTACGGACATGCTGCTATGCTCCCAGTACAGCCCCAGCCCATCTTGACAATGAGTCGAGGGGCAGTTAGAATAATTGGTTTGTGTTAGAATAGGAATAAGGGTGCCAAATCATTCTTAGGTACTGTGAGACACTGAAAGAGTTAATGTCTCAAAGATTGTGGCGACGCAAGGCCACAATCAATGGTGACCGCAGGTCGAGCACGGGGTGGGGGAGAGCGGGAGCAGGATGTGGAGGATGTGGAGAGGGCATCGGAGGATGCGCGGTTCCGGGTTCCGACGGACCTTACCATCTATGGTCAGCGGTCACACAGCGGTCACAGATTTGATCTGAGGAAGGGGCTTGCGACCACCTGAGAGACCCCTCGTGACCACCCCACTCCCACAGAGCCTGCACAGAAGATTGAGAAGTTCCTGAACAAGAACCATGTAATTCCTGAAAGGGCGTACCTGGAGGCGAGGATTAACCTATAAAAGACATGGCCCCAAGGAACCACATGCAGGCCCACCACTGGAGGATTGCCACGTCTGTCATCATCATCGCGGGATCCAAGGATGGTGATACTTTTCCTTTCTCTACCCTCCTCTCTTCTTTCCTTTTCTCTCTTGTCTCTTCCTCTACTCTTCCAATATATGTAAGTTCGGGATAAATCGTGACGGGTTGCCTGTAAAATAGCTCCATTGCCAAATCACCTCTGTTCATTCGTTGACCTTGCCAGTTCGTTAAGATTGTCCTTTTGTTGAATTCATCAGTTAATAAAGATGCTGGCCAGACTGTTCCTCTGAGTCATTGACATAACTCAACTGACCACACGGCTCTGCCAAGCAGAGATTGGCCTTTGTCGGTACACAAACCATCGGGGAATCAAAAAGACTCACCCATCTCACAACCCACTGAGTGGGATGAGACGGGGACCATGCACCATGAAGAAGGGAAGGAGTTACATAAGCAAGATGATATTGCGCATGCCCATAAGAAGAGGTCAACTAAAGGACACACCTGTACGACCACCAAGGACCACCAGAGACCCCCACGGAAGCCCCTCGGAGTTCAAGGATGCATGCGTAATGACCATGCAAATATGATAATTAGTTCTGGGAAATAGAATGAATAGGCATGATCATTCTGGGAAAATTGATGCATATGTACGTAATCGGACAATATAAGTTTTGGTTGATGTAACCTGCGGTATGCACGCATCCGGCGTCGTAATAAAGAATGCCTGCTTCTTAATTCTACATTGTTGTTAAGGAGTTTGATTTCCAATTTCGGTGACAAGTTCACACTACCTTTCCTCCAGGTGAACATGTTTGCCTCTGCCTGACTCTCTGTTTTCCATAGAATTTATAGAAACTTTATATTCTACTTCTCCATCAAATCTGGTTGAGTTTGGGCAATTGATTCCAGAATTACAAGAGAGGGAAAACTGACAGAGTGGAGTCACAGAAGCCCTGTTTCCTGGAGAAAAGGGTAAATAGAAAACAGGGTAAAAGAATCCTTGATCCTGGTAGCTATTGACTCTTGCTGTGAATGTCCATAATGAATAACATGATACAGTAGGGAAATGCATAGAAAAGTGCAGGAAAAGCTACCTCCACTGTCAGGCTCTCATACAACAGTCAGACCCATATGCAGTGCCAGATGAGATTGATAAAAACAATTATTAGAAATTGCTGTTTTGAGGTCTAGCTACCAGGAAATACTTGGCTGTCATTTGGCTACACAGGCCCAGGTTCTTACCTGCGTACACAGAGTGGTAACTTATGGTGAATTGTCCAATTCACTTCTGTGGGACCAGCTTTTCTGTTTGCATTGGAGTGGTGGTAAGGAAACCACCTTGGCAACCTATGGTGTTTCATATTGGCTGAGTAGAAATAGGGATTTTTGTATACGAATAGTTATATATTTGGGATATCAATTATGTAATTTACCATGTCAGGATGTAGCCTATGGTTGGTGTTACTTGGAAATGCTAGCACCTTGTTCCTCACTCTCTGGGATTTTGTGTGATGTTGGCCTCCATGCTCTGACTGTTAATCGCCAAAAGACAGGCAGTGATTCAGTGGCTGAGACATGCAGTGCCTGCAGCTCTGAATAGATTCATGTGATCATAGCTGGCAGTGCTCCGGAATGTCAGGTATTTGCAGAAAAAGGACAGTACTACACATCCTTTCCTGCCCCTTTTCTAGTGCAAGCCATCAGCAGCCCTTTTCCCATTCTTTAGAAGTTCATTTAAATGAATAAACCTCAAAACTGTGAAAACTCAAGAAAAATTCCAGCTACCTTTGACACTCTGCCAAGGCCCACGGTCTTAAAAAACCCCTAAAGATAATACTGCTCAGAAGTATGCAAGTTTTAAGACACTGAAACAGGATCAGAGCGCAAGTTTGGCCTGAATTATTGCAGTATTTTAAAATACTTCTTCACAGCTGCTAGCAGCCTCCTACTAAGGACAGTAGGTCTTCTGCATCTGGTTGAGGTATTCAGCTGCAGGTACACTGGAGCACTCCCAGCAAACCATCAGCATTGTATTTAAATTTCCACTGAAAATTAGTTTCTTCTTCTTCACGTGCTCCCTCTTGCCACTGAGATGATTTAGTATGCTTTGAGAGAGAGGGGGGAATTAAATTACTTCAAGAAACAAGATTGATGGGCCTAAGGAAAAAAAGAAGATTGAAATTCTCAGCTGTTCTCCAAGGTGATTAAACTCTAATTGCAGGCAGTGCCTTGTGTTGAAGCTGCAGGCTGCACTAGGATGGGCCTATAAGCTCCAAAAGGGACTCACGTAGCTGTAGCACGTATATTTATTGCTTTAGGCAGCCCTGTATCAAGTGGGCACAACTGAATAATGGGAAGGACTGACATTGTAATGATTCCTGCTCTCTCTCATTATTCCAAAACAATAGGAGACACCCCTGAGGTGTCTCCTCACATTGTTTCATTACAGCTCCCAAGCAGGAGGTTGGCTACCTTTCATCTGGCGCTATTCATTTCAGTTACAGAAATGGCATCCCTAGTTATCTCCATTTCCTAGGACATCTGCCTGTAGAGCAGTTTTGGGGCTGTCTTCTCTCAGGGCTACAACTTCCTGGAGCCAGACTTCAGTATGAGCTAGCGTGGAGTGAAATCTTCACTGCCTTACCCAGCGAAGCCAACCTGCAGAGTCTCAAACCAAGCCTACAACTTGCAGGAGTGACTACCCTTTCTGAGTGCCTAAAGCTGGGGATTATCCCCTGCTTAAGCCTTCAGAGAAAAATAAGTTGAGGTTTACCAGTTTCATGAGGAGAAGTGTCAGAACAATGCTATCAACTGAATATCCCAGCCCACTTTAATGCTCTCATTTCTGCTCTAATGAACACAGGATAGTCAGAACAACTGTCCAGTGTGGTCTCTGTTTGCACCAGAATGGTAGGGAAAGACACACGAGCAAACAAGAAGACAAACATTTCTGAACCTAATTTATCCTAGAGATACATCCTTTTGTAGCAGGTATATGCTTAATTTTGCAAAAGGACTGAACTATTGCTAATTCTGCTTTCAGCAAAAACAAACCTAAGGTTGCTGTCATTCTAGTTTGCCTACAAACACTTATGAGTACCCAATTAATTTCTCTGGCCTTTCAAGGCCTATATATTTATTTCCTCTGGTTGTTGCATGTACACAGACTGGAATGATGAATGCTTCCTGCAGTTCATAAAAAGGTCAGGCAACTGAACCCAGTTTTAAATTTTAAGAATTAGACTTCTTTTCTGTTGGAAAAAACCTGCCACAAACAATTTGCTTAGGCAGGTTCTATGATATCAAGGGGAAATACATGTTTGATCATTTTTTCCAAATGGATAATGAATTTTAATTGCAAATAACTTTTAACTACATAACAATATTTGGGCTTTCTTCCTTTGTAACATTCTTGGAATTAAATGGTCTGTATAAGAAAAGAACGGGAGCTGCTGACTTCTTTTGAATAGTATCATTCACGAAGTTACTTAAATGGAAAAAGTGGGAGACTGGGTTTCTTATTTCTGAATGGGTAAGATTTGTGCAATACTTGTTGACTGGGTAATATCAGAGCAAAGACTTAAAGAATTTACCTTGTCAAGTCAGTTTGTATAAATAATTGTGAAATAAAACTGGAGAGCAACATGGTTGTTTTATTCGAAAACTGCAGTTACTCTTTGTGGATATCATGAGTGTTTAAAATGATTATACATAATAATGAGTTAATTTGTGGACATTGTGGAAATTTCAATGGTGCTTAACAGTGTATGATCACTGAAGAGTTTTCAGGTGCCTCTTAACAGAGGGATTGAAAGAAACAGAAGAATAGAGAGAAGGAATGTAAAAGTAACTGGTGGTCAAGTCTCAATTTTTCTGAAGTAGCAAGTGTTTTAGTTTAACATAATTCTTCTAGGGATTGCAGTGCTGTAAAAGCAGCTGCATTTGTGAGAAATCACAGCCCTGGCAGAAAGTATAACAATAATACATAGGTATCAGCTGGCCTATAGAAAAGGCCCCTTATGTGTCCATGGCTTCTGTTTGCAGTCAGGTCATGAATATTGGTTTAAATCTTTTTGTAAGTACTTGAACCTTTAATCTTCACATTTTTAAAAATTGCATGCCCCTTTAAAAAAACAACACCTTGAGTTACAACTTTCTGTAAACCCAGGGCTAAAAGGACACAGCCAAGCATTTTTCATCGTTTCTGAGGGATTTGGTTTATTTTTTCTTTTCTTTTTGCCCCTTGTAATTCCTTGGAAGATTGTAAGAGAAACTGAGGGGTTTATGGGATATTTTGCCTTTCCTCACAGTCAAATGCATATCTTTGGGGTTACCAGGGTGCTTGTGAATATCAATAAATTGCAATCATTTCTCTTTCTAGAGACCATATTTTGAGCAAAATAAATAATAAATTATGAACGGATGCTATTAAAAAAAATCCATCCTAAATATTGGGTATATAAATGTTCTTGGGAGGACTATTCAAAAGTATTCTGTTAAAACAATTCTTTTGAAGGACAAAAAATGAGTTTTCAGTTAGTTGACATTATACCCAAAAAGGATTTTCTGAAGGAAAATTGTGTTGTTATTTTATTTGTGGGAGCATAATACCAAACACTGAAAATTTAAATATCTTGGTTCAGCAGCATTCTGTGGGGCTATAGGAGTAGACACAGTCCTTTGGGTTGCATGGAGTCCAGTCCATGGAGGAAAATGAGCCTGCAGGATCAGTTCAGGCTATGGTCTGTACATTCTTGGCAGCATTTCCAAGCAGTATATCTGAAAATACACTACTTGGGAGGCCAATTCTGTATATCTTTGTAGGTGCATATATGCCAAAACATTAGCAATTCCATGAACAAAGAGGATTTTTCCTTGTTTTCATGATTAAAAAAAAACATTTTCTGAATAGCTAAGGCTGGCCTTTTATTTCTATTACATTGGTTTGTAAAGCTGAGAAGGGTCATTCTGTGCTAGGTGCTATACATTTTGACATTCTGTCCCAAAGAACCTAGTCCCTAATTTTAAGAGTGGGACAGGAACAGGGATGGATTTAGCAGGTCAACCAAGCAGTTTGGCAACAGAACTAGAAACAGACTGTAGATCTCTTACTTCCCAGCTCAGTTGTTTCCCACCTCTTCCATGCCATCAGCCCCTTCACTGGGACACCAAGTGAGGAGACAGCAAAGACCTGAAATTTGTGAAAGTTTCTCTTTCTTAACAGGGTAGTCCCTTGAGGATAATAGGAGAAAATGACCACCATGCAAAACTGCTTCCTACAAAACCTTCCACCACAAATATTGCTGAAGGAGAAGATGGTCAGGATAGGGAATGATGTTAGCTTCCCCTGCCCATGATGGCTGTGACTACAACGTGCCAGTCATGTAGAATCAAATCATCAGACCCACTTGCAGTCCCTGTTAAATAAGAACAATTGAGTATTCACACATGTGATCAGTGCTGCTAGTGTTTTGAAAGGCCAAAGGCTGCTACTCCCCTTCTCCTGCTAGAGGATGGGCATATAGATAACTGCTCAGTTGAAAAGATGTTTCAGTAAACAAACTTGATGGATTGGGGTGGCAGGATTTAATTTAAGGGCAGACATAGAAAAGTGTGCAATTATTAGTCAATTACTCATCCATTAATAGGCTACTACACTGAACTATTAATCATTCATGAACTTAATTCTTTCCCCTCTTGTTCTTTAAAGGGCAGCTAACCCTTTTAAAGAGGGAGAAATGCAGTACTTCAGGACAGTGAGAGTCCTGTCATCAGTAGGGATATGTTTTGAACTCCCACATATAGAGGCATTTATGGATTACTGTTTCTCAAGCCAGTGCTGTAATGCACTGCATTATTATTTATCATGTTTATGCTCTAACCTTTTAGTCAAGTGTAGGAACTGTGAGGTGGCTATTTGCAGTGCTGTTTTCTGTTATGGTTTTATATGCTTTTCATAATTACTGTCACATAGCTCACAGACTGCTTGGGATTGCCTGTTCTTTGGGCTTTCTGTGCCCTGGAGGAAACAGCAGTCAAGTTCCTGGTAGATGTACTTCCATGCCTATCTGGCTTTAGCCCTTTGACATCTGTTTTTATTCTGAGAATCTTTACATTTAAACCTTAAAAAAATCACCTCCTCTTCATTTTAAGCCTGAATGAATTAGTTCAGGGGAGAAGAAAACTGAAGTGAACTTTCATTCCATCTCTAGCTGCTCTGGAAAAGCCAACTGGTTTTGAAGCCTGCAAAAGGATTATCCTTATACCTAAAGGAAAAGGTTTTTCTGTTCATCCTCATATTGGGGGAGTAGGTGGTAGAAAAGGTCCAGCAAGTATTTTAACTTCTAGTAGCTTATACGATTTGAACAGCTGCACTGTGTGAGCATAATCTGTGGCTAAAACCAGCCAAGGACTTTTAAGTTTGCAGAATTTCTTTCCTGCTACTTTAAATTTATTTCCCTATAATCATAATTTGGGAATTTCCTCAACTTGTCTTTGCATGCAGCCTACTCCAGCTCATCCACAGAAGGAAATAGTACTTGTTTACAAAAAGGCAATTGTAGAGCTTTGTGGGAGCTGCCCATAAACAGAAGCATGAGTTGGGGCTGCATCTATCAACTTTATCCCATTGGAATAAGGTTACTAGATTTCCCTTGCTTTGTAGCAGTATTACTCTCTTGTTGTCTTTTATTTCATTGTTGTCTCCTTCTCTCTCTTCCCCCTTCCCCCCACAAATATTAAAACAATTCAGAAGACAAAAGAGACTACAAGAAGCAAAATACAAACTAAAGAGTGTTGTTTTCTGTAGGCAGAAAACACTTGTATGCAGATAGGTGGAAACAAATTATTTGCTTGGGAATGGGTGGGCATATCAGCTTGCTGCTCTACCTGCAGACAGAGAACTATGGCATGATGTGTCCTATCTGATCAGAGGGATAGGGAAGATGGAAGAAATGGGTGAGGTTCATCTGACCTAACTTTAGGCATAGGAAGAATAGATCTTTAATTCAAACTCCAGAGGTCCAAACCAAAAAGGCAGCCTCTGTGCTACCTGTAAAGTCAAATGAGAGAATTGAACACTTTTTGGGAGACTCATCCCACCATGAGACTGAAATCTGAGTGAGATGGGTTTAATTTTTTCTTGGAGATGTTGTTATCTTTATGTACCTTACTTCACCACAGAGGATTCAGGTTACAGGGATGCCAAAACCCAGGATAAAGACACTGATGATATCAAAGCAAGCAGGCCTGTGTTGAGATTGGCTAACCAGGGCTCAGACCAACAACTGTACTGTTTTTAGTACTTTATTTCTATCCCTGTGTTCTACATGTTCCTGTAGGCCTAAAATATACTGTCACAACTGTCTGATGTTGTTTAATGAGGCAGGAAGCCCTTGGGCTACCAGCATGAAGCAAATGACAATTAGGCCACAGAATAGGATAGTTTATTGAAAAAGGCTGGTGAAGCTTTGTGTGCTAGTTCCTCATGTCTGTTTCAATCTCTTCTAGTTTTATCTATTACCTCCTCCCCAGAGAGATGATAATCTCTTCTTCTTCTTCCCTCCCGAAGTCATTCATGCAGCATCTGACAGATCAGACTGGTCACCTTGCGTGTGTGAGCTAGTCAGAGCAGCCATAAGCAAGGACAGGCTGAATGTATCCTGTCAATATCTATTTCAGCTTGGTGGTCATGCTGTTGAATTTACCTTCCCGACAAATCCATCAGGTCAGCCAATGAACAGTCAAACTGGTTTTCCCAGCCACAGTAACCTCAAGGATTTGCTGAGGGATCTCCAACCCCATTCCAAATAGTTGTTGTACAGTGGAAGGTTGAAAAATCTTCTACTTGACTGCCACAAACCACAAGCCCTGCATCCATGGAGCAGGGCTAGTGGTCCTCCCTGATAACTTCAGAGGCCAGGCCCTCAAATTTGCTGGGCTGGGCTGGCAGCTTGTTAGAGCAAGAAGAGGTCCTGCATGCAGTTCCCTGGAGGCCTGAAAAGTTTAGTATAATTAAAAGTGGATTGGAAGGTGTGGAGTTAGGCCAGAGCTGCTCTTCAGCATGTGTGCTTCCATGCCATTTCAAAGCCAGTCCTAAAGGCAAGTGCTTTAATGCATCTCTTGGAAGAGGAATAGGAGGCTCTGTAACCCCTCCTTGTTTGTTGGCATCCTTGACTCAGGAGAAGCTCTAGTAAAGACAACGTGGTGTGATATTACACACTAATACTACCTTATATTACCTTTTTCCTGCTCTTGTTGAACAGTGTGGCTTTGTGGGAGAAAGTCCCCCACGTATTGCCAGGAGAATAAAGGAAAGACACTGGGGTGGAAATTTAGATCCTGCTAGGTTCACAACTAAGATTCAGACAGTTCTTGTGTATGCCTTGCCTAAGCACATGGTAAAAATAGGATTAGAGTTGCCAACCTGGACCCAAAGCTTTTTGTGTTCAGTTCAGTAGGTTTTGGTCTCCAAGGAGTTATACTTTTACTTCCAATTGAACGTTCTCCAGGGAAAAATTTCCAAGCAAAAGTGGCCTTTTCACTTCAGAGTGGTTAGGAATTATAGAATCATACAATGATGATTCTATGAAGACTAGCCACAACCAGGTTGAAAGCTTATGGGTAAGAATTAGAGACCAAGGCAACAAAGGGAACCTTGTGGTTAGTGTTTACTACAGGCTGCCCAATCAAGGGGAGCCTATTGACTAAGCCTTCTTACTCCAGCTACAGGAGGTATCATGCTCACAGGCTCTCATCCTGCTGGGGGACTTCAACCACCCTGACATCTACTGGAAAAGCAGCACGGCGAGCTGTAGACAATCCAGGAGATTCCTGGAGTGCATTGAGGATAACTTCTTAAGCCAGGTAATAGACAGCCCTACCAGAGGGGATACGTTACTGGACCTGTTGGTCACCAACGCAAGTGAGCCAATCAGAGATGTCAGAGATTGGAGGCAGCCTGGGCTGCAGTGATCTTGAGGGAGATGGGTCAGGCGAAGAATATCTTGAGGGAGATGGGTCAGGCGAAGAATAAAATCAGGACCCTGAATTTTAGGAAAGCAAACTTGCAGCTATTCAAGGAGTTAGTCAATAGGACCCCCTGGGAAACTGCCATCAGGGACAAGGGAGCAGAACAGAGCTGGCAGATCTTTAAGGATGCTTTCTATACAGTGCAAGAGCTCTCGATCCTCAGATGTAAGAAATCAGGAAAGGAAGGCAAGAGTCCAGCATGGACAGGTCAAGACCTGCTGGTCAAACTAAAAGGCAAGAAGGAAATGCACAGGCAGTAGAAGCAGGGACAAGTATCCTTGCAAGAGTATAGGGACCTTGCCCAGTTGTGTAGGGATGGGTTCAGGAAGGCCAAGTAGCAGCTGGAGCTGAACTTGGCAAGGGACACTAAGAATAATAAGAAGGGCTTCTATAGGTACGTCAGCCAGAAAGAAAGGTCAAAGGAAGTGTACGCCCCCCTGATGAACACAACTGACAAACTGGTAACAACAGACAAGGAGAAGGCTGAGGTAGTCAACACCTTTTTTGCCTCAGTCTTCACTGGCAATCTCTCTTCCCACACCTCTCGAGTGGATGGACCTCAGGGCAGGGATTGGGGGAGCAAAGCCCTTCCTACTGTAAGAGAAGATCAGGTTCGAGACCACCTGAGGGACCTGAACATACATAAGTCTATGGGACCTGATGAGACGCATCCCAGAGTCCTGAGGGAATTGGCTGAGGTAGTTGCCAAGCCACTCTCCATGATATTTGAAAAGTCATGGCAGTGAGGTGAAGTCCCCAGTGACTGGGAAAAGGGAGACATTGCCCTCTTTTTTAAAAAGGGTAGAAAGGAGGATCCTGGGAACTACTGACCTGTCAGCCGCACCTCTGTGCCTGGGAAGACCATGGAACAGACCCTCCTAGAAGCTATGCTAAAGCACCTGCATGGCAGGGAGGTGATTCGAAACAGCCAGCATGGCTTCACCAAGGGCAAGTCTTGGCTGACCAACCTAGTGGCCTTCTGTGATGGAGTAACTACATCAGTGAACAAGGGAAGAGCTACAGATGTCATCTATCTGGACTTCTGTAAGGTCTTTGACACGGTACCCCACAACATCCTTCTCTCTAAATTGGAGAGATATGGATTTGATGGATGGACTGTTCAGTGGATAAGGAATTGGCTGGATTGTCGCATCCAGAGAGTAATGGTCAACGTCTCAATGTCCAGATGGAGATCAGCGACGAGTGGTGTCCCTCAGGGCTCAGGGATCCGTATTAGGACCAGTACTGTTTAATAGCTTCATCAGTGACAGAGACAGTGGGATCAAGTGCACCCTCAGCAAATTTGCAGACAACACCAAGCTGAGTGGTGCAGTTGGCACGCCTGAGGGATGGGATGCCATTCAGAGGGACCTGGACAAGCTCAAGAAGTGGGCCCATGTGAACCTTATGAGGTTCAAAAAGGACAAGTGCAAGCTCCTGCACCTGGGTCAGGGCACCCCCAGTATCAGTACAGGCTGGGGGATGAAGGGATTGAGAGCAGCCCTGCAGAGAAGGACTTAGGGAGGTACTGGTGGATGAAAAGCTGGACATGAGCCAGCAATGTTTGCTCGCAGCCCAGAAAGCCAATTGTATGCTGGGCTGCATCAAAATAAGCATGGCCAGCAGGTCGAGGGAGGTGATACTGCCCCTGGAGTCCTCAGTACAAGAAAGGCATGGACCTGTTGGAGCGGATCCAGAGAAGGGCCACAAAAATGATCAGAGGGATTGCACACCTCTCCTATGATGAAAGGCTGATAGAGTTGGGATTGTTGAGCCGAGAGAAGAGAACCGTCCAGGGAGACCTTATTGCAGCCTTTCAATACTTAAAGGGGACTTCTAAGAAATATGGGGACAGACTTCTTAGTAGGGCCTGTAGCAATAGGACAAGGGGTAATGGTTTTAAAATAAAGGAGGGTAGATTCAGACTAGGTACAAGGGAAGACATTTTTTATGATGAGGGTGGTGAAACACTGGAAGAGGCTGCTCAGAGAGGTTGTAGATGCCTCATCCCTGGAAACATTCAAGGTCAGGTTGGACAAGGCTTGAGCGACCTGATCTAGTTGAAGATGTCCCTGCTCATTGTGGGGGGTTGGACTAGATGACCTTTAAAGGTCCCTTCGAACCCAAACTATTCTATGATTCTATAAACAATAGGTATGTACATGGGAGCAGAGGAAGGAATAAGATGGAACAATACTATCTGTGAGATGTTGTGAATTAAGAATAAAATGAATTGCTAAATATTTTTAGTCAAAATGTAATTGTCATGTTAGACAAGTTTACAACTAGCTTAGAGAAGTTTTTTGTCACATAATGTAATGAAAGTTCAATACAATCTGATATAAATGGCTGATAAGCACTTCTTTTGTACAAATTAGCATATTGAAACCTCCCGTTTAACAGCAAATAAACACAGAAGCAAGCATTCCATAGTAAAAAAGTCTTCTTAAAGTTCAGATATAATGGTAAAGGGTCACATCGCTTAATGGTGTAGATTGATTTCAGGTTTTACCATAATCCAGTTGTGCAAAAGATTATTGTAAAGAATCCCAATGATTGTTACTGAGTGTGCTTTAGTGAAGATTTCTCTTAATCTATGTATCAAGATGAGTGCCTCTCCCATCAGAAGTGTTATATCAACACTTTATGGCAGGTCTTCTCCTGTCTTGCTTTAAGGTTCTCCATGGTGGCTTTAAAATATCTGAATAGTCTGACCTGTTCTTTTGGGGAGGAAGGTTTATAAGCAGCATTGTGGTAAAAATGCTAAAAAAAGATTCAGGGTTTTTTTTCTCCTCAATTAAATATTTTTTCCAGAAAAAAAAAAAAAAGTATTTACAGTGAAAGAAGGAAAATCTTAAATTTAGAGAAAATATAACATTTTCTCAAATGGAGGAAAAAAAATTGTCAAAGATAAACTTGGCTGCAAGTAAATTTTCTTGTAAAAGTTTTTCAGGACAACGATGTCATCTTGCTCTATCAAAGTACATCAGTTTTGTCCTGTTCAGTATATCTTCTTAGTGCAGTGGAGATCTGTCTAACTGTCCTTTGTTTGATTTGAGAAAGTACAGGGCACATCTCTCTGTGCTGGTGTGGTTTCAGAGGAATTTTTTTTTTTAAGACTTTTGTCAGCACTATATAATGATGACTGAATTCCTTGTCTTATCTTCTTACCACCAATAACTCTTAATGGGGAAAAAATGATTGGGCTCCTTTTGTAGATGCAGGGAGGGGGCACATTTAGACAAGTATCAGCAACTCCTCAAGCTCTTGATGCAGAGAAAATTTTTTTCAAGAGGCTATCAGGCTTCCCTTGCCCCTTTACATATCATGCACGGTATCTGGTGTTAGCATGGAGAGTAAATATTGACAGTGTCAAGGAGAGTCAGAGACTCTGTGGCCTGAATTGCAAGATGCTTTCTGAATTGCAGGATGATTTTCTGTGGCCTCTTGGGTTTAATGTCTGAAAGTCCCCCCCTAGTTACTCGATATGAAATTCATTCTGTTCCCAAGCAGAGGGAAACAAGCATAGCAAAACAGTATAAACTGTATTTGGCAAGTTATGATGAGAGAAGCAGAGGGCATTTTTTGGCTCTCCTCATCATGGCATGCTGCATCTTCACAGAAACACTGTGAAGATGTTCTGACTTTATGACTCCAGTTGCCTGCTCACCTCTTCCAGGGAGGCTTTCAGATCTGAATTTTCATCCTAGTAATGCCTCACACTGGCATCATATCCCTTGAGTTGCAGACAGTCTCTGCCAGACTCTTAACGATTTCTTAGTGGTCAGTATATAGATCTAAACATTTTAAAAACCCAATGCAAATATTGCTGGAAATTATATGTTGGTAGCAATTTAAAGCACAGGTTGAAGCAGTTGCTCACAGAAAAATGTAAAGGAACATCTTCTTAAATGGTAAGTTACCTGAAGTCCTCAAAAGGTCAAGGCCTTTGTTTTAACCAACATTCTGTAAGTCTAAACTGAGGACCTAGATACTGCTACCACTTGGGCATGTGCAAATGGTTGATGCTGACAATTGCTAGCAGAAATAGTTAGAGCCAGAGCTTTGAAACACATCAGTGAAAAATCAGTGACCCTAATCCACAACAAGTCTGGTATCTAAGCCAGTTCCACTTAAAGAGTTTTAAAAGTCACAGACTGGACATTAACAAATCCTTTTACTAAGTTTTATTAACTTTTGAAGTCTCTAGGTTACTACTATTTTTTAATAAAACTTTTTAAGAAACTTTTCTGGCCTTTAGGGTTCACTCACTGCACCTTTGCAGGCTTTGTTCTGCATCTGCGAGGAATAGATACCACATTTTGTTAACAGCCTGAGATCTGGGACTCTCATGTAATTGGCTATGTGCTTGCAAGCATGAGGCTCTTCAAGGACAATACCCCATGTGTTGGAGGAGACTTGACAATGTTACCACTGCCTGGCGTATGTTCACAGCTGACCACTGTCCTGCTAAAACTGTTCCCTTGCCCTGATCATAAGGAAAGGGGAACCTTTGCCAAATCTTGTCACCATCTGTTAGGCACCTCCACTGAACACGTGTCACAAATAAAAAAAAAGAGTGGAATGCACTTCACTTGAGAAGCAACAATACGGTTTATTGAGGTAAAGTAATAATTTGGCAGAGTTCAATGAATTTGGTGGATTTAACAACGTTTAACAGGGGTTTATCAAGATTCAATTAAGTTTGTCACAAATAGGATTTTTTACACAGCTCTGGTTTAGCAGCAACTTAGGATTTATTAATATTGAGATAGATCACAAGATTAGGTTGTGTAATTCTTAGTAATTGAGATTCAATGGAATTTATTACAATCAAGATAACAAGTTAGTTAAAGATTCAAGAATGGCAAGGTTCACCCAAGACTTACAGCAGGGTTTCTTAAATCAAATTGCACACACAAAATAACCAGATGTAACCAAAATGATTAGTTTGTTCTTTTATAACTAAGCAACATAGAGATAGGAGCGGGATAGACAATACTTTAATGTGGTGTTTATACATCTATGGCTATGGATATGCTGCTATGCTCCCAGTACAGCCCCAGCCCATCTTGACAAAGAGTCGAGGGTAGTTAGAATAATTGGTTTGTGTTAAGGGTGCCAAATCATTGTTAGGGACCATGCACCATGAAGAAGGGAAGCAAGTTACATAAGCAAGATGGGATTGCACATGTCCATAAGAAGGGGTCAACTAAAGGACACACCTGTACGACCACCAAGGACCACCAGAGACCCCCACGGAAGCCCCTCGGAGTTCAAGGATGCATGCGTAATGACCATGCAAATATGATAATTAGTTCTGGGAAATAGAATGAATAGGCATGATCATTCTGGGAAATTTGATGCATATGTATGTAACTGGGCAATATAAGTTTCAGCTGATGTAACCTGTGGTATGCACGCTAGGTGGAACGATCCCTCGTGCATCCAGCGCCGTAATAAAGAATGCCTGCTTCTTAATACTACATTGGTGTTAAGGAGTTTGATTCCCGATTTCAGTGACATTAATACTACCTTGGTGTTAAGGAGTTTGATTCCCGATTTCAGTGACATTAATACTACCTTGGTGTTAAGGAGTTTGATTCCCGATTTCAGTGACATTAATACTACCTTGGTGTTAAGGAGTTTGATTCCCGATTTCAGTGACATTAATACTACCTTGGTGTTAAGGAGTTTGATTCCCGATTTTGGTGACACACACAGAGGTTAAATCAAAATCACACACACTGAGACAGACAAACAATTCTAAATCAAATTGTGTACACACAGAGGTTAACCTATGATTAAAATTTCCCTTTTCATGAGTGTCATGAATTACTTTTATGTGCCAGCATTTGTCAACAGACAATCATCAAACCTCACCAAATCAGACCTTTGAATCCTCACCAAGTCATCAATGGATAGCCTTTGAATCCCTACAAAATTTACCCTGAGAGGCATCCCAGTCCAGGAGTAGATACTAGGTCACAGCCTACTGCAAGCCCAGAGAGCTCAAAGGGCCTCACTTTGGATAGCTATTTATAGAATCACGAGATGATTGGCTTTGGTCAGTATTTTCCCTTCTGGCTACAATTCATGCTGAGTCATTTTGGTATACAATTCAGGCAGCAGATGGTCCAGGTATGGTCAGGGAGTGCCTGATCATCCCAGCTTCCTGCACTTGTGGCCAAGATAACAGTACAGTAGGAGTTTTCAACACAATGGGAATGTTCTAGGTGTGGTCAGGAAGTGCCTGATCATCCCAGCTCACTGCACTTGCCAAGCAGCAGGAGTTCCAGGTGTGGTCAGGAAGTGCCTGATCGTCCCAGCTCATTGCGCTTGTAGCAAAGATAACAGCACAATGGGATTTTTCCCAGAACATTCATGGCTTGTCATAAGATCGCAGAGTGGCCCGAGGTGGGGGGGGGGGGGGGTGCTGCACCACCACAACATGAGCCTTCACTTCTCAACAGCTCAGGTTGCCTGTCTGTGATAATAATTGTCACCTCTTGAGGGAAGGTGAGTGGGCATGAGATGCAATTAATTAGGATGTATTCAGTTATTGGAGAGTCTTTGATGAGTGCAATCTCTAAAGAAGGGCACGACATTATTATTAATTATAATTGCTACATCCTTTGGCTCACTGACTATTTCCAGAAATTCGTATTCTTGTCAAATTGTCAGCCAGGACTTTCAGAAATGGCATTTTTAGAGTGGTAAATCACAGGAGACCTGACAGGTGGTACTTCCTGCACACATGGCCTTCCAAACAAAGGATCAAGCCACAGGCCATCACACAGGAAAAGCAGCAGCACTTTCTTCAGTAGGATAAAATACTGTTGTCGGTAATCTGTTCGAAGAAATATAAGGGAGGTAAGTTGGACTGGGGACTCCTGACACCAGCTTTAGATATTATTTTGTCCCCATGCCTGGTATAATCTATGGAAGCATACAGCTATAATAAAACATTCCAGAAAAGAGTTTTATATCAAAACAGACAGAAGAGCAAATGACAGAAGATTTGAAGATGATTAGGAGAGAAGGGATTCTGCATCTTCAGGCTAGCCTGGCTGCCACTGTACTGCCACTGCAAGAGGAGATGAAAGAGAGGAGTCCAATCCAGTCTCCTCCCTTTCCATTCTTCTCCCTGTTTGTATGGGTGCTAGTCTGCCTTCACATGTCACAAGTACCTCTGAGGGGCTGGGTTAAGGGAGGTGAACTGGAACATGTTAAAATTCTTTAACTCAAACCTATCAAAACCTGGGAAACATACGGATTTAAGGGGTTTGGATTTTCAATACAATCTAAGATTTACACAGAAAGAAGACTCTTTTCCCTACATTGTTATCATAAGCCTTTAAAAAAAAAAAGTGTGTTTGTTATCCCATAAGTGTGAGGTTGTTTACCCGGTGTCCGAGATGCCAATATACACACAGGGCAGAGGTATTTTTATTTCATGTCTGCGCAGAGATGGGTGCTAGGTGGTAGATCCACAAAGCTAGCACACAGTTCGGTGGTCATACAGGTACAGTATTTATACAGTCTAGTTATGCCTATGCCTAAGTAATTACACAAAGCAGTTTTCTATTGATCTACATTTCTCTTATTTCAACTTAAAGCTACAGCGCTACTTTAATATTCTGTGCATGCATTCTTGTTTAGACATTCTGCTTTCCAGCCTGAATCCCCCTTACCAACTTTACGTAAGTCCTGGCCTTCCACCAGCTTCTGTTAGACTACATGTTCATATATGTGTCTGTGCTCACTATTAAACAAAGACCAGACTCAAATTCTGGCATTGATTTGCCCCACATCAGACTGGCAGGTGTTTTTGTATGTGCTGTGCATTAATAGACATACAATGCCTTCCTTTATATCCACTTTCCATAGAGATGTGATATTAAACTCTGCCCACAGTGCCCTTGGTATCTCTCTGGCTCCCTCCCAATGACTCCTAGTAGTTTCTAAGGCTTTGGAAATAAATGGGTGATGGATAATAGTTTAGAGCTATAGAAGAAAGGGGAAGAGTTGTAGTGGATGATCAAATTCGTTCATGGCCAATGTCCAATTGCAGTTATCCCTCTTCAGTGTTACTGATGGGTTTTTGCAGAAAACAGCAAAAACCAGTTCTGGTAAGTGGCAAGTCTATCTGCAGAGAGGAAAAAACAATGTCAAGAGCAACTTTACATTTCTTCTCTGTTACCAGCTCTTTGCACTGGGCCTGAAGTCTGCATGATGAGGCGGGACTGTGAGAAATTCTTCTTGTCAGCATCACATCTCCACCCCAGTAACACTTAGGTGGTGACCCAACTTGAAATGGCAGTTTTTTGCAGTGTAGGATTCATTATCCTGTCACACTGTTATCTCTAATAACCTCCAACTGTTGCATACTGCACTTGGGAAGGATAAGAGACAAGAGTCAGGATGGTCATTAGTACTCAACAGAGACAGCTGCACCCTCCATCTTTTCCAGATGAACACAGGCCTTTTCCTTTGCACCTCTGAAGCCTCATGTGCTCTGTGTGTTGTAATAATCAAATGTAAGTATACAATTCACATAATGTTGATGCTGCTATAGAAATCCATTGTAGAGCCCTACCCTATCTCCATAGGAACTTAGACAATGTACCTTTGTCTAATAAGCAGGATGTGGCTGTCAAAAGCAGAAGTCTAACTGATGTATTACTAGTCTAGGTAGTAAACCATGAAGAACTGCTTAGATCTGCCAAAAAGGTAGGAAACTAGGGGAAAGGTAATTCCGACAGGGGGAGATCGTGACCACCAACTCAAGGACCACCTACCCCAATTATACCACCAACTCAAATGATGAAGTTGAAGAACAACTAAGCATGCATACTAATTTACATGCTGGGCAAAGAGATTTTAACCAATCATTTAATAGAATAATACTGCATATGTATTAGGAAGTTGAATATGTTAATGTTTTGTGTATAAATAACTGTTAATTTGATATCTTGGTGTGCTGTTTTGAGACAGGCACCCATATCTGTGCAAATATGCAATAAAATACCTCTGCTCTGTGTGTATATTGGCATTTTGCACACCGGCTAATCAAACCCTGATTTTTGGGGCAACATGTGCAAAGAAGTTGAAGAGAACAGTCCTCCCTCCCTTCCTCCCCTCCCAGTTCACTCTGTCTGTAAATCCACAAGTTTTTCCCCTCTCATTTGGCATTAGACTTCCTCAGGTCTCATCCTTCTGCTGCTGAAATACTGGATTGAGTGAAGCACACCGTTGGCTCCATAGCGCAACTACACACTGCATGGCTCAACATCCCTGCATGAACACCTGGAACTGCATTCTCTGAGACTAGTGATGTCTGCAGTTTTGGAAGGCAAGGCCTCAGAAGTTTCCTAGGCTGATCTGGAAAGGCAACTGTGCTGGGAGGAAAGTGTCAGGTCCTGCCTTGATTTGAACAACAGACCTAAGCCCTGGAACAAGATACCACTGCTCTGCAGCTGTCACGAGGGTGATGTTGCCAGAGAGCAGGGAGAAATCATTTTGCTACAATGAGAAATACGTTATCACTTGCTGTCTCAAGAAAACGCTAAAAGCTTTTTCATGCTGCTACCTTGCTATTTGTATAAGCAGTTCAAGCAGGTGCTGACAGGGTTGAAGGCATGGGCATGATCATTAAGTCCCTTTAATTAATTCTGTGTCTTGTTGGAGGACTATACTGTTCACATTTTATTACAGGCAGGATGTCCAACAACCTGTTTCTTGTTTATACTGAGACTTCTCTATGCATCATGGTCAGGTAAACATCTGTTTCCACAGGCTGTCCTTTCCTCTCTGGAAAAAGCAGCTGGTGAGCTTAAATCAACCTTTCTGGTACCACACAATGTGTCAGAACAGAGATGGCCTCTGCTCTAGCCTTTGAGATATGCTGATGGGCAATAATTTTCCAGGTGTTAGAAACATTGGAAACATTCAAGTAGCTGAAACTTAATTTCCTACCCAATTGGAAGGAAAAAAAAAAAAAGAAACCCCAAAAAGCCCACTTCCTTTGCCACAGATAGTGTTAGTTTGAATTGTCATTTCACATCAGCTACATAACTACACACACCCTAGATTGGGAGCAGTGATTTGATTCCAAGTTTATTCAAGCAAGAAATCCCTTGTAATCTGACCTACTGGGTGTTGAAATCAATTTTTATAAGCCACATAAGTTGCCTAACAGGTAATTTGAAATTGGAAAGAGAATGGCCTTATACTGAACAAAATCTCCTCTCCCTGCCCCGCCCCCCTTTTTTTCCTATTGTTCATTTCTTTAAGCAATTTCATGGTTTACTGGGAAAGGAAAACTGGAGACTTTAACAGATTTCTGTTTTGACAAGGGAGAGGGTACTTTAAAATATGTCGGGAGGAAAGCTGGCTTTCAGCTTGCTGCACAACTAAATACAAAGTGCAAAAGCTTCTACTTTGTCATCACAGCAATGTTTTTGACAAAGCAAGACAAGCAATTTGGACTCCAGAAAGTACCATTGTTTGTAAAGCAGATGCTAAACACCCTCCTAAGCTTCTGACATTTTCAGGCTGGCTGCCATTGGCTTCCTGCAGAGGTGTACAGCCAACCTTGCTGCTTCTTTCCAGTCCCTCCCTAAAGCACTTCTGCAATCCCAAGGGTGTGTTTCGTAAAGTACATACAGGATTTTAGAGCACAACTCCCAGTGAAAGCTGGTGGGGCTCATTGCTTCCCCAGATCTGCAGTCATTCCCACCTGCTTCTCTATACTTCCATCTTCCTTCCATACACTGTAAGCCTTCTTCTGAGAAGGCATTAGGCCAGCTAGACTGGCCTAGCTGCTATTACAAACTGCCGTTCAGGAACTGCAAGCAGTCTGAAAAGTGTGGTGATCCCATATATGTCTCGGTCACAAGCAGCTGTTTTACAAAGGGTAATAGAAAAGAAAAAGACTGAAACAACAGAAAACCATCAAGCATGTTGCCCTGTTGAAAGCTACTTTTCTTGTGATAAAATAGTGCAACACGGCTTGGTATCTCTGTTGATGCAGGACCTGACTTGCTCTCTCATCTCTGCAGCTTCTTGCTTTGTTTCTCAGTTTCAGGACCAAGATTTTTAGCTTATTCTGGGGTCTGTGTTTAACATTTCTTATAGGAAGAGTGATAGCTTCTTCCTACAGATGAGGCAGCAGATGGTCAGGATACCTGTGGTACCAGTGAAACATTAGTGATATTGTCACCGAAATCAGGAATCAAAGTCCTTAACACCAATGTAGAATTAAGAAGCAGGCATTCTTTATTACGGCACCGGATGCACAGGGGATTGTTCCACCTAGCGTGCATACCACAGGTTACATCAACCAAAACTTATATTCTTCAATTACATACATATGCATCAAATTTCCCAGAATGATCATGCATATTCATTCTATTTCCCAGAACTAATTATCATATTAGCATGGTCATTACGCATGCATCCTTGAACTCCGAGGGGCTTCTGTGGGGGTCTCTGGTGGTCCTTGGTGGTCGTACAGGTGTGTCCTTTAGTTGACCTCTTCTTCTGGACATGCGCAATCCCACCTTGCTTATGTAACTTGCTTCCCTTCTTCATGGTGCATGGTCCCTAACAATGATTTGGCACCCTTATTCCTATTCTAACACAAACCATTTATTCTAACTACCCTCGACTCATTGTCAAGATGGGCTGGGGCTGTACTGGGAGCATAGCAGCATGTCTGTACTACTCCTCGTCCTATTGTCTTTGGGCATGGCAGCATATCCATAGCCATAGACGTACAAACACGATATTAAAGTATTGTCTATCCCGCTCCTATCTCTATGTTGCTTAGTTACAAAAGAACAAACTAATCATTTTGGTTATATCTGGTTACAAAGCTTGATGGTGAATGACAAGTACTAGATATTCTTAGAGAATGTAACTTCTGAGAATCGTTTTTAAAGCTGAGCTTCATCCTTTCCTGTATTCGGTGTTCAAACACTGATCACCCCACTAACAGCAAGAGATACTTACGTTTCCTACAATGCAAAGATTTCTGGAACGGTTATTTTCTTCAGAGAGAAACCATCTACAAAGTCTTTTGTTTCTTTCTGTCACAGGATTCATAATCAGTTTTGAAACCCATTTAACCACTGAAGAATAAATAGATACAGAGCAGAACAATATGATCATATTGAGAGAGTTTTTGAGATTTTTATGTTCCATCAGTGCTTGGTTTCCCTTGATTATGACCTGTCGATGTTCCTCAAGTGATTAAAGTACTAGCTTTTTTATTTATAGCTTTTTTTATACTTCTGGAATTAAAAGAGAGTTCTATGAATGGTAAAACAAATATCTGATCTGTGTGAGCCCTGGCAGGAAAGAGTTTTGCTGCCAATTTGCACTCTCTGCTTGGTTAGAACTTTGCATCTCTCCTGCTTTCACAGGGTGGGAGGTGAGCATTTTGTTTAAAAAAAAATTTTAAAAAAAAGATTAATTTGCTCCAGCCACAGAGAAATCGCTCCATCTCTTCCAGCAGAAGGCCCTCCCCGGAAATTGAAAAATGGTGTGCCTGCTTCATCTGACAGCAGTAGCCCTGTATTTGGCAGCAAAAAGAGGAGTATATGGCAGCAGAAGTGAAGGTAGTAGTAGCTGAGTGTCCCATTCTCAGGTCACTGTTCATGGGCATTTTGAGGAGGGAAGCAGTGCTTAGAGATGGAATTCAGCAATGGATATCTATTCAGTAGTGCTTTTAAAAGTTAGTGGAAATACCCATTGTTTGTAATAGAGAAAAGAGCCAGAACTGCTCCACAATCCACCCAGAAACCAGTATCTCATGCTAATAGAGAAGGCAGGAAGGAAGGAAGGGAGGGAAGGGAATTAAGTGGAAGAAAGATGGATTTTTTAATGTCTCTAACTCAGAGAGAGGGGAGCTTTCTAGGGGAGCACTCCAGATGCTGAGCAGCGAATTGGAACCCTGCTCACTCCCTTCCCAGACCAGATGCACTGTCACAGTATACTTCAAACTCAGCACCCAAACTGCATCCTTGCACTGAAGCTTTGATGTCTAAGAAGGAACAAGCTGTGCATTTTATGTTGGCTAAATCTGGGGACTTTCTGCTCAGCATGTGCGGTCTTCAGGTTACTCTTCTGGGATTCCAGAACTGCTTACCTCAAAATCAGATTCAGAGCCTTTTAAGACACAAAACCATTGCTTCTTAACAGCAGCAGGTATTTTTCTTTAAGAATTGTTTAACTCTTAATTGTACAAAAGTAATATTCTAAATCTGTTACTAATTAGCTAGTGGTAAAAATACAAAAAACTGAGAGGTGTCTTTGAAGAGTGAATTTGTCAATATTAACTCTATGAGGTGGTGCCAAAGTTCAGCTGCAAGTCACATACTAAGTTGAAAGTTAGTAAACAGTCTTGCTGAAATGTGAATCCATGGGAAGGAACAGAGGACGTGTTTGGTGAGCTGTTCAACAACTGTTATTTGAATTATTTTTATTTATTTTACTTGTTTACTTATGTCATTGTTAGTTATTTTTATTCCCGAACTTGAAATTATTGGCAGTCTGGGAAAATACCCTAGGGCCCAAATTCTAACAACCGTAATGCCATTTGTAGGATGTGATGCCCCCCCGCCCTTTTTTTTGTTTGTTTACAGCTTCTCACCATTCTTGACTCTAAAGATAAGTCATGCTGAGTTTGGGCTGACTCAGGGAATTTCATGAGTTGCTTCTTTTCAACAAACTGTTGCCACATGTTTCAGCACTTAGGAAATCTTCCATCCTTTACTGTTGCTACCACTCTAGAAATAACACCTTCATTGATTTAGCTGTCTGCTTATCCCCCATCTCCCTAAGAGCTTTCTCTTTCACATATAGGTTTCCCCCAGACCTTAGATCATCAGACGTCAGAAGATTAAATAGTGCCAGTCATGATGGACCGGATAAGGCCTAATTCTCCAGCTATGGCCACCCATGTTAATTTAAACTCTTTTGAGCTATACTATTTTTTGCTATTTCATCATGCCTTATTCAGCTCTTCCTTCAGCCCACACTTACCTCCCTGCAGTTTGTCAGGTTGTTTTGAAACAGTTGACCTTAGAAATAACAGAACTATGATGCAAAGACACAGTGCCTATTGACACAGTGACCCAATGACTATTTTTGATTGATTAGTATTGATAATATACTATTGATTGCAATTACTACTCAGTCCAATAGGTTTTTACAGAATCACAGAATCACAGAATCATATAGGTTGGAAAAGACCTTTAAGATCATCGAGTCCAACCATAAACCTAACACTGCCAAAAACCATCACTACACCATGTCTCTAAGTACCTCATCCAAACGTCCTTTAAATACCTCCAGGGATGGCGACTCAACCACTTCCCTGGGCAGTCTGTTCCAATGCTTGATAACCCTCTCGGTGAAGAAAAATTTCCTAATATCCAGTCTAAACCTCCCCTGGCGCAACTTGAGGCCATTTCCTCTTGTCCTATCACTTGTTACCTGGGAGAAGAGACCGACCCCCACCTCTCTACAACCTCCTTTCAGGTAGTTGTAGAGAGCGATGAGGTCTCCCCTCAGCCTCCTTTTCTCCAGGCTTTCTCCTTTTCTATGTTCTTAAAGCATATCTTTCTACAGGTCATAATTAACAATTGTTTCTTTTTTTTCATTAACTGTATTCTTTCCATATGGTTGTTGAGTGACTTCACTAGCTAAATATACATGCCCATTGAAAACAATTAAACTGTATTTTAAAGTACACAGTGTAACCTCTACTCGAGTATCAATATTTGCCCCTTAGTTTTTCACTTATTTTCCTTCTCTCTCCCTTTTTTTTCCACTTGCTCATGGAATGGAAAGCAGAGAGTCCACAGCTGTTCTAATATAAATACTTGTAGGGAACAGGTCCAAAGAGAAATCAAACTTTTTTGCATGGAATTTTTTATTTGTAGACCAAAATGTTTTAAGTATTAATGACCATAGTTAGGATTGTAAATCTGTTGCTCACTTTTATAAGTTAAGTTCCGCTAATTTAGCAGAGATTTAGCCTTCCTCATGTGTCAGAATGTGTAGTAAAGGTTTGTGGGGTTTACCAATTCATCCCAATTCACTAAAATCCAAGTATTTAACTCTCCTAGGTTTCTTTGGAAGCACCTTTAGAGCTTGTAGGGGTGGATAGATATCTTGAAATGCAGGTGCTATAATGAGGAAGCCTGACTAAGATTTGTAAATTCAGTGTTAATGCTTTCTTTTTGGAAAACCTGTGCCAAGGGAGACATACCTGTGTGTGAATATATATATATGTGTGTATATATATATATATATATAAAGAGTTTAATTAATAATTTTCACGCTCTTTTATAGACTCAGCACTGTGTTTAGTCTCCAAACTAAACAACCCCAGTTCCCTCAGCTGCTCCTCGTAAGACTTGTTTTGCTTTGGGAAATGCAAACTGAAGAAAGCTTTATCCTTTATTAAAAGGAACACCAAAAAAGATAAAAATCTCATAAATTGCTGTTTTAATTACTGGAAAAATGTGCATTGGAACAGTTATCTTAGCTATAAGATATTATTTTTTTCTCACAGGTAATGTCTCATCTCTGTATAGTAATGCACGACAGTCTATTTTGCATCTCATTAGATTTCAGTGTATCATTTGAGGAGGAAAGCTCAAAGTTGTCATGTTTTTTTATTTTTCTCCTTTTTCTTTGAAAATAGCTGAATGGTATAGTATTTGACTCCCACTTCAGGGAGTGCAGACAAAGAAGAAGTCCAGTGTCTGCATTTAGGAACTGGATCTGGAAGGTGGAATTGCTATGCAAACTCACTAGTGTTTCTGTAACTCGAATCACAGCACTTTTGGCATGTTTGCTTTTAGAAAGAGAAAGTGAGTCCCCAGTTCTGAGAGTGTGCATTACCTATTGATGCTTCCCAACAGCAATGGAGAAGAGGGGAGAGAAGAGAAGGTTTCGAAAGTGAGCCAAAGCTTTCTGTGGGCACTTCAGGGACCAGAATCATTCCATTCTCTTGATCTTACCGCTATCATGTACAAGATGATTAAGAGTGCTTTTTACAGAACAAGCCTTTCCCAGCAGCAGCAACCAGTAGAAAGGAAATTCTGCTATGGAAATAAGAAGGGAAGTGTGGATGGGCTGGAGGTGCAGGGCAGGGAGTGTAGAAGAGGGAAATGCAGTTTGCCTCGTCTGTGGCACTATTGTTATCCCACAAGAGTGAGGTCATTTACCTGGTGTGTGAGATGCCAATATACACACAGGGCAGAGGTATTTTTATTTCATGTCAGCACAGAGATGGGTGCTAGGTGGTAGCTCCACAAAGCTAGCATGAAGTTTGGTGGTCATACAGGTACAGTATTTATACAGTCTAGTTATGCATATGCCTAAGTAATTACACAAAGCAGTTTTCTATTGGTCTACATTTCTCTTATTTCAACTTAAAGCTGCAGTGCTACTTTAATATTCTGCGCACGCTCAAAGGTGAGGGGTCTTTGCTTGGGCCAGGGTCTCCAGCTCGAGGGGTGTGACTTTTAGTATTATAATGAGGATAGTTCACGTGAGGGTGCTTCTTATCACACTTCTCCTAGTTGTTTCAGATGGTTCCCAAAGCATCTTAATTAGCTTACATATTTCTCCAGGATGAGCTTTACTTCCAAGGACAGTAATTCTTGTTTAGATGGTCCACTTTCTAGCCTGAATCCCCCTTATCAGCTTTATGTAAGCCTTGGCCTTCCACCAGCTCCTGTTAGACTACACTGTTAGACTACACTATGGTCACTGACAGACTGGAGATGTTCCCAAAGGCCAGGCAGTGGGAGAGGCATGTGCTTTGAAATGTGTGGCACTGCTTTATTCAAGATGTTACTAGGAAGCATTAGGGAAAACTGTTGATGGAATTTAGGAGACCAGGTCCCACTGGGGAGTGACAATAGTCATTCTCCCAAATCTTTTAGAAAAGTCTCTCTGTGGTTTTATTAAAGCAGAATTAATCCCTGCAGCAGGGATTGATATAAATTCCATGGTCACATATCATCCACCTTTGGGAAGCTAAGGAGGGACTGTTAAATATTCTCTGAAACACCAGGCAGTCTACACTATCCTTCTGCATGCTTTCCTACCTGAAGCTTGGCACTAGATGATGTAATTTCAAGTAGATCATTGCATTACCAGCTCCCAAACTAGCCCATGTAGATCTATGAAAACCCTGGCTAATTAGAGTGATACGCACTGTGAGAGAGACCCAGTATCCTTTCTAAAGGATTGACAGTCCCAGGAATTTGATGCCTTGATATTTTCTTGCTACTTTTCAAGCAAGTCAGATTAAACTAAAAGAAGTTATTCAGAAAATACAGAGGACTCTATAAGCATCTTCATTCCCTTCTCTTTACTTTCTCCTTTCTTTCCCCATCAAAAGAGTATGATGGAACTGTAAAAGATTCAGAGAAGAGCAACAAATTGGTATGGGGTATGTATACAAAGAATGACCATATGAGCACAGCTGTTCAATCTGGAAAAGAGACAACTGAGGAGAAGAAATGAATGAGGTCTATAAAATCACAGGTGACCTGTAAAGGGACTGGCTGACCACACTGTCTTCCAGGATGGAAGCGAGGAGATGCTACATGAAGCTAGTAGGAACAAGGCTTAAAATTGCCAGAAGGCTGTCACTCCCAAGGATCAGGTGATTAAGTTGTGGAATTTCTTGTAGGGGATGTCCTAAGTGCTAAAAATTGATGTGGGCTCAAGCTGTTGCATATTTGTTTAGTTCTTGCAAAAGAAATTCAGTACAATTGCCTACTAAAATGTAAGAATCCACTTCTGGGTTAGGCATCCTTTGAACTGCAAATGACTGGAGCATGGGAGAGTGTTAGGAGGAAGTAGCTACATTTGCTATGTTCTTACGTTCTTCCTTAGGTAGTTGCTTAAAGCTACTGTACAACATAGGTTACTGAACAATATGTCCCATTGGTCTAGCATGCTACAGGCTACAAACATGCTAAGGAAAAGTGAATCAAACTAAAAGGGAAATATATTTACATTTACCTATCATTGGGTCAGATCCAAAACAAGCTAGCATCACTGTCTGATACTACACTGCTAAATGGCCTTAGAAACAATTCTCAGGCAATGTATTTTAAGTTTTCCCTGGCCGAAGAGGAACGAGGAATCCTTTGGGATCTGTACAGTTTCCACTGTTCCTTCACTTCTCTCAGGACATCTGCTTTCTGAAAGTAATCAGGGGGTAGGTTTGATACTCCTCTTCTGCCCCTGCCCTTCTATCCCAAACTAATGGCTGTGCACTTGCTTATTAAACCATTAGTGAGTCATTTGCCTACTGTAAGGCAGAATGCTCTTTTTTGCCTGCATAAACAATGTATTCTGTGTTTTCTCTTCACATGCACAAGAGTGTGTACGTTCAAGAGAAGACATGTACACGTATGTTTTACGGTTATATTATATAGACTTTTATTATACAGGTAAATTATACACTTATATAGAGATATATTATTATACATAGTTATATTATTATACAGTTATGTTATACAGTAGTATATGTTATACAGTTATACAGAGACTTTACGCATTTGTACCCATGAGAATAAGGTGATTGACTTATCACCAACTAATGTTTGGGACCAGGAGTGACATTACTCTCTTGTTTTTATGTGGTAATGAGCTAAGAGGCCTTGATCCCATCTTGGAGGGATACTGTAGGTGGCTTTGTGGAGTGATGACTTCTTGAGCTCCATTCAACAAAGCCTGCAATCTGGACAAAGGTTCTGTTGCCTCAGCAGTTACCTGAGGAGCTGTCTTCATGCATCTGCTCTACCTGCCATGCTGTGGGTCAGCCAGAACTTAAATACATTGCATGCTTCTTTTAAACAATCCCTTTTTACCATAGGCAGCACAAGAAGTACTCAGATCTAGGCAAAAACATTCCTCACTTGCACATTAAGCCTTGTTGTGTCCTGTGTGGGTACCAGTGGTTTATAATCCCTGTTATCCAGGTGCACTGGAAGAGAACATTTGTATCCTGAACCTCCTTCTTTCTATCTGTTCCTTGCCAAGGCTGCAAACCTACAATCTGCGGATAGCAAAAGTCCCCTCCTGTTGTCATCTATCAACAGCAGAAGTTGCTAAGAAGACATACCTTCTTAGACTACCATTGACAGGGAACAAGCGCAGTCTATGAAAAAGCTACAGGCTTTTCATTATCAAAAGGTGATATTTTAGTCTTCTTTACCCTTCTAAATAGGGCAGCAAATTCAATATATAGCATCATTTTGAAGAAGAAAAGTTCCAAAACATCAGAATCACAAATGCCAAAAGAAAATAAAAATTACCATGTTCTAGTGAAAACCATTTATTTTGTTGCAAAATGTTTATATCATAAAATTGGAAAAATACAGTCCAGATCAATATTTTTTTCACACCAAAAAGCCAGGTTTTCTCCTAGAAGAAGTTTAAATGAAACCATATTTCCAAACAGGGGGGAAAGCTGTCCATTGGAAAAAAGTTCCATTGATACTGAATCTACACTTGTTTAATAATTCTGCCTTTCTATTATTCACACTGTTTTCACATCAAAAGATTATGATATTTAGCAGGTACGACTCCACAGAAAAAAGTTTACATTACTATACCATTTCACAGGTTTTTGATTGAGACCTCAGAAATACCCCTAGACATTGAAGACATTTGGAAATGTTTTCAGATTTCTGTACTAAGTATCAGTGGAAGTACCAGGTAATCAGTTTGGTTGTTACTCTGATAACTTAGCTGCAGAGTCTTCAGAAATTAAATGGAAAAAGAAAATCTTTAGACATAATGAGTGTCTGGAGAGTGCTTCTTTATTTCCTACCTTTTCTTTTCTGTTGTGTTCCTTTTCTATTGATTTTTAAAGATATATTTGGGCTGAACTTTCAGGTCAGACTATCTGTTTGTTCTTCTCTCTCAATCCTGAGGGGTTTTGCATCCTTTATTCTATTTCTGGCTTCATTTCCACTTTTTTTGGCTTTGGGGTAGGTTTTTGTGGGGTTTGAAGTATATTTTCTCCTAGTTGCTAGTGTAAGGATTTCCCTAGAGTCTTTAACTGTCACTGAACAGCAGCTGTTCATTCTGCTTCCTTCCCTTTAAAATTTATTTTCTGAGGACTCTGATTTTATATTGTCTTCAGGAATGACCACCCAACAGGCTGCTTTCAATTCATATTTAGAGCTGGTTGCTCTTCTGAAAAAGCACGGCTGAAAAGCCTTGTGTAGCCTTTGTAGTTAAACTCAATGGATTTATGTTAATTTGGATTGATTCAAAGTTGCTTGTTATACCAACCATGTTTTGACCATAGGCTAGTATTTAGTACTTTTCAGTGTCCACAGTCTGGTGCCAATGCTGTGATTGTTCTCTCTGCCTTGCATGCTGTTGGAGGTTTTATACATTGATGCAGCCTGCAGTGTCACTGTGCTGTAGGACTCAGTGCTGGACCCTTCACTTTGCATACATGCATTGCTCTGGAGCCAGTACCACCTGCTCTGAGAAGCAGACACATCCCTGGTTCATTACAGTAGGCCTGTTTGCTAATCTGACAGGCTCCGAAGTCCACCAGGGCAAGATGTTGACCTCCACTAGTCTCAAAATCATAACACACCTTCTTTCATCTGCCTCTTTCTGAAACAGACAGGAGGTGCACCTGATAAGCTTCAGGCGCACTTGTCCTGATATGCCTGGGGACATTGGCCTTGCTGGGACTCTGCAAGTGCTGACATGTTCCCTCTGAGACTTGAAGTCAGAGAAATGCAGGGCACCAGCCCTTTCCCAGTCCCTGGCCCAGAACATAGACTCATAAAAGTGCTGGTGAGAAGGGACTTCTGGATGTCTCTAATTGTTCATCCTGGCCTGAGCAGAACTACAGACAGAGGTAGAACAGTAGATCAGGATATTCATGGCTCTGTCTCACCAAGGCTTGAAAACCTCAAAAGGTGGAAGCCATTTCAGATCATCTAAAAGCAGGACAGGTCCTGATGGTTGCTGTACTTTAAGTGTAGGTTTCCAAGTCTGGGAAGGACATAAGGAAGTGTGCCACTGCCTTGGGCCATGGAGCACAAGTTCTTGGGCACTCTGATCTATTCCTCTTATCCTGCAACCTAGCACAGCTAGGTGGTCCAGTATTATTCTATGGCTCCTATATGTTCTAGATGCACACATCTGACATAGCAGCTCTGTTAGATTCTGTAGCCATCCCTTTGATGTGAAGGCAGCTTATTTCTGCCTATTGTCTCAACCCCTAGAAGAGAACAGTGCTCAGCATTTAACTAAGGGAGGCTGTAGTTACAGAGCACTCAGTTTTATGCACATTTCTATTTTTTTCAGAACTAGCTTGGCATAATATCAAATATTTCTGTCTTGGAGAGGACAGATTCAACAAATTCTGCAGTGACTGAAATCTATACGTATATTCTTGGCTGCCAGGGCACACTTCTGACTCATATTGAGCCTACTGTCAACCAGCACCCCGAGATCCCTTTCTGCAGGGCTGCTTTCCAGCCACTCTTCTCCCAATTTATACTTGTGTCCAGTATTACTCCTTCCCAGGTGCAGAATCCAGCATTTGTTCTTGTTAAGTTTCATGCTGATTGATGATTGTCCATTGCTCCAATCTATCTAGACCCTTCTGCAAGGCCTCTGATCCCTTGAGAGAGTCAACAGCACCTCCCAGTTTGGTATCATCAGCAACCTTGCTAATGGTGCATTCAAGCCCTGCCTCCAGATCATTGATAAATATATTGAACAGAACTGACCCCTGAGGAACACCGCTAATGACTGGTCGCCAGCCAGATGTAGCCCCATTCACTACAATCCTTTGAGACTTGCCCTTCAGCCAGTTCTTCACCCAGTGCATCATGTACCTGCTCATTTCATAGCTGGACAACCTGTCCAGAAGGATGATATGAGGCACAGTATCAAAAGTCTTACTAAAATCCAGAAAAACTACATCCACCACCTTCCCTTCATCCAGTCGGCAGATGACCTTATCATAGAAGGATATCAAATTAGTTAGACAAGACTTTCCCTTTGTGAACCCATGTTGACTGTGCCTTTGTTACCTCTTTGTCTTCTAAGAAGATGGAGTTTCCCTCTGGATTTGAAGATGAGGTATGTGTGGAAGGGGACCATGCCCAGGTAGATTCAGCAGTTCATATGTAAAAAATCTATGTGCTGATTGGCCATAGGCATGCAAAAATGTACTGTAGTCTATAAACCTGACAAAAGGCCAACCTGAAAATGTCTGTATGTCTGTAAATCATGACCATCAACTCATGCCATCTTCATGTCATGCAAAGCTGGTCCAGAGACAGTTTGCACTTGACCAGATTGTGAAACTGGTGCTTTTAAAAGGCTGAGGAACTAGGACAAGCTGGACACTATTCGGGTTTTGTGTTGTGATTATATCGAAGCCTTTCTGACTTGGGCTAGAACTTACTAAGCCAACAGTGGGATCGCTGTTATCTTAAATAGGATTTGATGCAATCTGCATGGTATAAGATGTGCCCCCAAATTCTGCTGAGGGCAGTGGGCAAAGTGCCCCAAGGAGACACTCAGCAGGTTCCTGAGGCCACAGTTATCCACTCTCTTTCCTCAGCTGCAACACTTTTCTTGGCATCAACCCCATTTCTTGGCTGCCTTTGCAGATAGTTTTAAGATAAGTGGCTTGTGCTGGAGAGATTAAGAACACAGACAGATGCTGACCCATCAGTGACTTTGTTACAGGGCATGTTTAATGCTTGAACATGGAGTCACAGCAGGATCCTTCCTGGAAAGGTACCCCTGCAGTATCAGCCCACTGTAGTCTGCCTGCCCTTATGTGAAAAAGTGACTCTATTTTACCCACTAATTGTGCCCTAAATCCAGTGGCTGCAACAGAGGTCTTGTTTGTTTTAAGTGGAGCTGTGATGCTCCTAAATCTTTATAAATGCATAAGAGTAAGTGGCTAAATTTACAAAAGCACCAAGCTCCTGTAGACTTCAGTGAGAGCTGTTGTGCTACCTGTTCTCTTGAAATCAGATCAGCTAATGAGGTACTTATAGAAACCAAATCTCCTCAGGCTCCTATTTTTAAAAAAACTTTAGCCTTTGGTTTGCACACACATACACACACAGAGCTGCTTTCACATTTTCCTCTTTAATTGTTGAACCAAATATGAAAAACCTGTTTGTCTTGGCTGCACTAGGACAGCCTGAAAGCCAAGAATTTTGATTTCCAAATGTGGAGATTTTGCAATTATTATACATCAGACAGTGGTTGAGAGACATTCAGGAATGCGTATGGTCTTCCCCCTTGAGTAACCAGCAAAGGAAGGACAGGTTCCCTGCTGATTTCCCTTATCCAGAAGGTAAAAGACCATCCTAGGTAAAGTCCATAATCCCTTCATTTGGTGCCAGAGTTGATCCTGTGTCTCCACCATGCTGAGTGAATGGCCTGTGTTCAGAGCATTCAGCATCTACCTCTATAATGGGGCAAAGTTTTTATTCTAAAGGCCTAGACTTCCCAGACATTGGGGGTTTTTTGGCCAAGCTGCAAAAAGGGTCTGTTGCAATGATTTGTCACCTCTGATGAACCAAAAATGATTATCTGGCTCTGATACACTGATTCTTCATTTGTTCCCTGTAATGTATCCAGAATAGAATATAGGCTAAGTCTCATTTTATCTATGCAGACTTTTCTCTCTTGACTTGAATAAAAGAAATGAGCTCTTCTAGAACCTAAGGAAAAGATTACTTAATATACCTTTGTAACTCTTTGTCATTTTAGGCACTGAAGATCTGCAATGTGTATTTTGGTCATATTGCCTTTTGGTATTATCACCTAAGATGGACTCTGCCATGTGGGAAATGCAAACAAGGGCTACACCCTTTCATGGTTTCCATGATGGTGTATTGTTTCATTACTTAGCCTGGAAAGGAAAGGAAACTGGGATATTTTTGTTTCCTGCCACTTCTTCGGGAATGGAAAGCATTGTGCTTATTAAAGAAAGCAGTGGAGAATCTTTCTAGAGCTTATTTAGGATGCTGACATTAGCCCTTCACTGCAGAGAAGAACATCAAAGGTGATAGTGAGAGATAACATTCCCTTTTATTAGTCAGCATATAAAATAGATTACATCAATGATGAACTCCCTCTCTAAAGCGTACCATTAAAATGCTCCAGCAGATGGCTCTGTAGTTCAGCTCATGCTTCAGCACACGGAAGGGTTTTCTGTTGGGCAGGGATGCAGGAGACATGGCAATAGCAGTGTGCTTGGCACATGGATAAAAAGACCTTGGTGTCAGCCACTTGGTGTTAAACAGCTTGATATGCTGCATGCCACCTGCTCTCCACCGTTGACTGGATTCTTGTATGTTCCTGCAAGAAACAGGCCAAATGTGAGAGTGAATATCTTACCTGGTCATTTAGGAGTTCAGATCTGAACCTTTCTCCCTCAATGCCCTGCATTGGCCCTCCCTCTGCCCTGCAATGAGATATACCCCATGTGTGAAGAGCTTAGTTTCCTGCAGAAGGACATGAAAATAAGGCTTAGCGTACCATCATTGCCAGTGACCTTAGCAGGTGACATAGCATCCAGGTCTCTTTATTCAGGACAAATGGCTTAACAAGCTCTACAAAGGATCCAAGCGTGAAGTCTGCATATGAAGGCAGCTCCAACCAAAGAATTGGATAGTAACCCACATTGGAGGGTTTGTCACAATGAAAGAAGAATAGTGAAACAAAGGAAATTTTTGAATTGGCCAGGATAACAAGAAGACCATAGAATCATAGGATTGGACAAGAGATGATTGCACGAAAGATGGAAAGGGGAAAGGAGTTATCTGCAAGATGTTAGGTACCTGTTTAGAAGCTGCATATCAAGAAAGGAAGATAGAAATAGAAAGGAGCAGGACCTAGAGAAAGAAATAGAAGGTAGGAAGGCAACTGAGTTGTTACTGTCTTTAAAAATTGAACAGCTGCAGGAACAGTTGCAGGAAGAAAAGGAGAAAAGACAAAAGTTGGGAGAAAAGGTTGAGATGATGCTTATGCAGGCTGCCCGCCATCCTGACATTGTACAGATTAGGAAACTAATAGTATCCCCTGAAGACTGGGATGGAGACATCTGGGGTGATCCCGATGATAGTGACCCACAAGACAACAATCCTTTGTTCTCCACAAATCCTCCTGAGTATGAAGCCAGACCCATTCTTAAAACAGAAAGAACTGTGGGACGTCGGGGTGATTATCCACTACATACTATGCGAACCATCCCCTGAGATCTGTTGCAATTGACAAATTTGCAAGAGACATATAGCAGGAAAACAGGTGAAACTGAATACTTGTGGCAAGTATGCCTAAGTAACGGCGACTGAATAATGTTCAGTGAGGACAAAGCAAATGGCTATTGGGGTCCAGGAGGTTTCTTAAATGTAGGACCCGACCCAACAAATACACCCCATTCTATCACCACCCGAGTAGCTTATTGGACTGGAGGAATAGACACCATGGACTGAGGTGAACCCTCCAGAATCCCCATTAAGTCTCTAAGTGAGCTGTCTACAGCTGTCACAAAAGCCGCTTGCATACAAGCCATGCACGAACTAGGACCCCATGATGTTCCACTATCTGCTAAAGTCGATTTTGCAAAGCTAAAACCACTGATTAGAGGAGCCCCAGCAATTATTAAACCCCATCTAGTTGCAAAACGAGCCGAGAACAGGAAAGACACAAAACACAATGAGGGATTAGGTGATAATGCTCAAAATGCCCACAAGCAATTCCCTCCCTGGGCAGAATTAATGCATGGCATTGTTAACTACAGTCATGAAATGGACTGGGACGACGCACCAGCTGAAAAACAAAACCTGAAGCCCCGAGAGGAGTTCACAAAGTAAGACCTGTGAAACAGGGAACAGAAACTAGATTAAAGGGAAACAAATTTAAAAACCTGCAAACAGACTCTCGAGAACGGAGAAATGATTTGTGGATGAATGCATTAGCCCTAGGCATTCCCAGAGCCGCGATTCAAGGTCAGCCTACTGGCATTGGCTTGAGGCTGACCAAAGCATTCCAGAAACGAGATAACAGTGAAAGAAAGGAGTGTATTTCAACTCCTCCAGCGCCAGACTCCAGAAAGGGAGACTCCTCCTTAGGGAGGAACTGCAGGACATGAAGCCAAAAAACGAGTAATGCCTGGAAGGCAATTGGGCCTGCCTGTCTGGAAAGTGGAGGCTTATCAGTGGATAAGTGATGATGGCCCATTCATTTTAATTCCACTTGGTCCTCAAGGACAATTGGTGACATTTTTAATAGATACGGGAGCACAAATTTCACTATTAACACAACAAGATGCCGAGAAGCTGGGTGTGCTATCCAGTCGGCAGAGTTAAGATTACCAGTGTGAACAGAGCGAGTGTTGAGTGCCAAACTGCCAATTTATGCCAATTTATGGCTCCCGGGCGAGAAGCGTATGTCGACTACTCGCTTTGTAATTAAAGATCGTCATGAAAATATTTTAGGTTTCCATGTTTTAAACGGCCAAACCTGGAGCCTGCCGACCAGCAGGGTGTGGTCCTTCAGCTCAAACATCGATCCCAACCCCGGCAGAAATCGGGAGGGTCCAGTGCGTGCACTTTGCGCAGCCCCTGCACTCCCTGATTCAAAAATTACTACTGTACCGCAATATCCGATTTCTGCTGCAGCACAAGATGGAATTTGTGAAGTCATAGCTGATTTGGAGAAATGACAAATTATCTTCAGAACCCACTCCCCATATTACTCACCTGTCTGGCCAGTTCAGAAACCAGGCAGAAGGTGGCATTTAACAATTGATTATCGGCGCCTGAATGCTAACAAAGCCCTGCTAACAGCTGCTGTACCAAACATTGCAAACTTAAGCTACTTTGCAAGCAGCTGCACACCCATGGATGGCAGTGCTAGATGTAAGAGATACATTCTTTATGGTTCCCTTAAAGGAGGACGATAAAGAGAAGTTTGCTTTCACTTGGGAGGGAATATAATACACCTTTAACAGACTCCCAGAGGAGTCTGTTAAACACTCACCTACAATTGCTCATGCTGCACTTGCTGAGCTTTTACAGACAGTCTCACTCACTCACTAATATATGTTCCCTAAGTAGTACTTAGACAGTAATAATATATAGATGATATTCTGTTTGGAGGAACTTCCCCTGAGAAGGTGGGGGAAGCGGAAGCAGCAGTATGGCAAGCACTAAATAAAGCAGAAATTGAGATTCCACCAGGAATAGGTGAGGCACCAATTAAAGAAGTAAAATTTTTAGGTACTTGGTGGATAGCAGGCAGTGCAGTGATTCGTCCAGATGCCTTAAGAAAAATTGAAGAGCTGCAAATGCACCAATCGAGGAAGGAGTTACAACAATTAATGGGAACTTCAGGATATTGGAGGAAGCATGTGCCTGGATTTTCTATCATTTCCTGTCCATTATGCTCACTCTTCTGGAAAGGTAAACCCTGGAAGTGGAAATTAGAACATAAAGAGGTGGTCAAAACTCTAAATGAAGAATTAAAAACATATCAGTCACTGGGACCAATACACCTCCATGACCCTATTATAGCTGACTGGGGTTTCGCCAAATATGCTGCTTACTGTAACCTGTTCCAAACTGGGCCCATGGGCCAAAAAAGACCTTTATTGTTTAGCTCAACTGCATTTAAAGAAACAGAACAACGATACTCTGAATGTGACAAGGGACTTTCATCTTTAGTCCGAGCAGTTAAACAAGTTGAGAAAATACATCAGGGACCCTGTGCAAACTAGAGGACCATTCAATTTATTAGAAGCAATCCTAAAGGAGACTGCTCCCCCAGAAGGAGTTGCACAAAACCCCACTGTCCGAAAATGGTATGCCTAACTAACAGGAGTTGCAGAAAATATGCAACTAACTGAAGGACACACTGTAACCAAATGTAACCAAAATAATTAGTTTGTTCTTTTGTAAATAAGCAACATAGAGCGGGAGAGACAATACTTTAATGTTGTGTTTGTACATCTATGGCTATGGATATGCTGCCATGCCCAAAGACAATTGGACGAGGTGTAGTACAGACATGCTGCTATGCTCCCAGTACAGCCCCAGCCCATCTTGACAATGAGTCGAGGGGCAGTTAGAATAATTGGTTTGTGTTAGAATAGGAATAAGGGTGCTAATTGGTTTGTGTTAGAATAGGAATAAGGGTGCCAAATGTTAGGGACCATGTTAGGAGCATGTACCATGAAGAAGGGAAGCAAGTTATATAAGCAAGGTGATATTGCGCATGCCCATAAGAAGGGGTCAACTAAAGGACACACCTGTACCTGGACACACAAATAAAGGACCACCAAGGACCACCAGAGATCCCCACAGAAGCCCCTCGGAGTTCAAGGATGCATGCGTAATGACCATGCAAATATGATAATTAGTTCTGGGAAACAGAATGAATATGCATGATCATTCTGGGAAATTTGATGCATATGTATGTAATTGAAGAATATAAGTTTTGGTTGATGTAACCTGCGGTATGCACGCTAGGTGGAACGATCCCCCGTGCATCCGGTGCCATAATAAAGAATGCCTGCTTCTTAATTTTACATTGGTGTTAAGGAGTTTGATCTCCGATTTTAGTAGCAACACTAAGGTTTCCAAATTGCAGATGCCTATAACCGTAGACCCTTTAGAGTTACAGCAACCTTTTAAGCCTTCACCCTTTCTGGATGCACCACCCCTCACTGAGGGTACACCAACAGAAAACATTTGGTTTATGGATGCTTTAGAAAAAGGGCAAACGGTAAATGGCAACATAAGGCTGTTGCATTAGATATTACCACTGGCAAACAAGTAATAGAAGGTGAAGGCAGTGCACAAGTAGGAGAAATAAGGGCAGTTGTTTTGGCAGCACAGAATGGAGCAAAAATCATATATGTAGACTCTTATGCTGTGTGGGCCGGTGCCACACAGTGGCTCTGTCAATGGGAAACCTTGAATTGGGAAGTAAATATATCCCCAGTTTGAAGAAATGAAGATTGGCCATTATTACTGGATATAGCAAGGAAAACACCTTTCGAGATGGGATGGGTAAAGGCTCATGCTAAGGATAATCAACCAGCCACAAAGTGGAATCAAGAACTGGGTGAGCTAACTAAAATTAGGAAAAAAATCACCTTAAATCCTGAGTTGTATCAATTGGGAGAATAGCTACATCAAAACCTGGGCCACACAGGTAAAGAAGCACTTTACTTTGCTGCACAGAGCAAAGTAACTTTGCTGGCCTATAATCAGAAAAACTTGTGAAACTATTCTTACAGAATGTCCCCAGTGTAGATTAAAATTACAAGCAGATCATCCTGATAAAGCACCACCTCTACATATCAATGAAGGGAAAACTTTATGGTCTACATGGCAAATTGATTATATTGGACCATTCAAGTCCTCTGTGGGATATCGATACATCCTCACAGGGGTGAAAGTAGTCTCTGGCTTGCTTGTAGCAGCTAAGTGTTGGAAGGCCAACGGGCAAAATACAGTGTGAGGGCTATCATTTTGGTTCTCAAATCTACATACTCCTGATGTTACCCAGAGTGATAATGGCTCATATTTTTCATGTAAGGAAGTGCAAGATTGTGCAAAACAAGAGGAAATTAGATGGGTATTCCACACCCCATACTACCCTCAATCAAATGGGATGGTAGAAAGAGCTAATGGCTTATTGAAAAGAAATCTCAAACCACACGAGGCTCAATGGGATACGCAACTCCCCAGACTACTCCATCAATTAAATAATTGATACGGGACTACTGGAAGCCCTGTAAGCCGAGCATTCTTTGAAAAAAACTGAGCTTAGCACTCCACCTACTGGGAAAAGAGAATATCCGACAACATTACAGCTAGTACAGCCTGTGATGGTCAATCTACCATCCATCGGTACTGTGCCTATGACTTTAAACTGCATGGCCCACTTGCCTGAGAAGCTACTGATAGCAGTGGTGCAAAATATAGAATTAGTGCACGATAGATTTTTCCTTCATTTTAACGGGGTAATCTGTTTGGACTATCTCCACAGAAAAAAGTCTTTATTTTTCTCTTACAGCACCCCACAGGATGGCAAACAGAAATGCTGTGTTCATGTTACTATTCCAAACTGTAACAATGCTGCTTCTCTAACCTGTGGTCAAAGAACCCTAGTGTGGCCATTGTCTCAAGGTCATGTTAAGCATACCGGGAGTATGGAAATACATTTTAGTAAAGGAGATTTACATCTTTCCACCGTGCTCATGCACGGAGCTGAAATATACTTAGAAAACAAATGGAGCTGGGATAAAGATGAAGTTGATGACAAAGTTCCTCGACTTTGGGGAACGGCAGGGAAAGAAATTAAATAGGATGCCGGCTGATCAATGGGCCTACCCATGAGAAGGCATCTCAGATTTCTGTGTACAACATTACATCAAACCCAATAGCCAAAGATACAAAACTTCGTGCCTCTGAAATATTGGACTGTTGGTACAATTTTACCTTAGTACAACTTGGTTTTTTGTAGTCTGCCTCTGGGCTTACCATAGCATGGGACTATTCAAATTTAAAATAGACTTCACTGACCCTAGTACAACAACATCTGCCTCGATTGTAAGGGATAAGAAAACTCTATCCCCACGAATTTCTGAAATTGGACTATATGTGATCAAAAGACAGACCAAAACCAAGTGTTATTTAATCCATCATGGTCTCTTAAACAAGTAGAACTATTCATGCAAATTAATATCTCTACAAATTGACCTGTTCACCATTCCTAAGTATGTCCTATGCAGGATGGTTAGCATGGTTACATGGGCAAACCCTCACCTCTCCAAGACGAACAAGGAGAGATGTGACCGGTACCATAGGGACAGGATTGGGAGTCTTAAATAGTATCGATGCCGAAGTACTCATAAACAAACTGAGCACAACAACAAGTGATTTAAAGAAATTAGCACACACATTGCGGTCTTCTTTATTAGCATTGGGAACTAACCAATGGCTCTTATCTGATATACTGCCTCAGTGGGAAAGAAAGAAAGGGACCACCAACTGACTGCAGATGCACTTAGTGCAGCCCAAACCAATGTTTCTCTAGCTCTTAGTTGTATCCAAGTGCAATTGTGCATGCAATCGATGGCAGCAGCAATTATAAGAGAAGGTGAAGAGGGCACCTTACCCACTGAAATTCAAAAGGTAATTTGGGATAATGCAACTAAATTTGAGAAAGAATTCCAATCCTGGTGGTATTTAGTCAATTTCACTTATGACCCCATCAACAATAAGGCCACAACTTTTGTCTTAACCATACGCAATGCTTTGGTGTACACTATATACCCAATCATTGTGTTAGGATTAAATCACAGTGGAACTATACTCTATCCATTAGAACATAGAGTGTGGGCTCGACGAAACGGAAACAGATGGCAAACTGTTGATGTTAACGCATGCCTTGTACAGGAACAAGGATTTATTTGTGAGAGTAACAGTATCAAAGCCCAAGACATTTGTCTTGACACTGAACAAAATGTTTGTCATTTTGAAATACATCCTGATGAAACCCCTGAAGCTGTACTTGTATATATTGGAAAAGGGTGTGTTTGCACAAGAACCCTTTGTGATTTTATATTTGTAGATAACGTTACTGTAGGTACAAGCAATTGCTCAAATATTTGTGTTTGTAACTTTACTAAAGTTATGGGATGCGACTGACTATTCAACTCCTGTTATGTCTTACGTGTCTGAAACAATGGACACAAAACTCTAATCACCATTCATCATGATGAAGAAGAGATACACCATGTCTTGGAAAGAGTGAAGAAGGATGGAGAACACCATTGGTGGGATGGTCACCAGCAGCAACGGAAGTGTTTAATCTTATGCTTCACCCAATTGTGATTTTACTAACTCTAACTTTGATATGTCTATTGCTTATAAATATATTGTAAATAAAGTTTTGGTACATGATAAAACAAATAACCCAACTTCAACCACCCAAACCATACAAATTAACACATAATAAATAGAGCAGTGCTTCCCTGTCTACTTACCATGGATCTATAAGTGCATGAACTATCACTATTTATGGCACAAAGGCAAGAAGTGACTGTACCACCACTCTGTAAAGGTAAGATGAATTGACAACAGTCACAGGGTGGAGTGTGGCAGTGTGCTCCCCACCTCCCTCCCCTCACCCCCTGCATAAGCAGTAACCACCAGTGGAGGTCATGATGGCTGCATCCAGTTTATGCTGGGCTTTGGTGATAGATGGCAACAAAGTAGCCAAGGGCTGTTTGGTGCACTGATCCAAATGCCTTGCTGGTATGCAAATATGACTGTAAGTCAATCATCTTACCCCCACAAATAGTGAGCAGCCCAAGAGCCCTTTGAGCTCTTCTGTAGGGCAGCATGCTGCATGCCAGGATCTCCCCTTGAGTAGGGACACCTCTCAGGGTAACTCCTCAAAGCTGAGAGATTCCTTGAAACAACAGATCCTTGGTAAGTGACTATTAGCATGCTAAACTTTGAAATCTTAGCTAAGTGATATAAAGGATTGATTGCACATATATAATCCTTTAGACATAACCCATTGACCAAGTGTGGGACTAGGGTCAGATCCAGCTGCACGTAGACTCCTCTCTGAGAAGGAGTTTAGAAAGCAAGCGGGTCCTTTCTGAACCTCATGACTCAACGGGAGGGTCTCCCTGACAGTTTTGTCTGACCCTGTCCTCTATGCAGTAAATAATCAAGTGTACCTTCCCTTCACATCTTGTTAAATCACTGTCGCGTTTACCATTGAACTTTGTTAACTCACTGTTTTATATCAATAAAATATACTTTTGCTTCTCTCTTACTCCATCTGTGACACCTGGGATGAATCCCGTCTGGCCCCATAGATTTATGTACGTCTCCGGTTTGTCTATGTCCCTATTTGTGAGCTGACTGATCTCGGCAAGCAACAGACAAATGTTATCTCCAATTCTCCTTTTGCTATTAACATATTTTAAAAAGCCCTTTTTGTTGTCCTTCACACTGATGGCCAGCTTGATATCAAGACTATGCTAGCTACCTCCCACAGAGTTTTGCTTAGAATAGACTGCAGTTTATCTGGGCTGACCTCTGGGTTTCATAGTGAGAAGATACATATATATGTATGTGTATATATATAAATACACACACACACATGGCTATGTAAATATATTTGTAAGATTAATGGATTTCTAATAGTCTTTTATCATCACAAAACCAGTTAATGATTGAAACCTATCACAGCTTGACCTTAGGACAAAAAACCCAGTATTATGGGGTAAATGAAAATTTCATCCAATCCAAATGCAGCTGACAATGAAAAGCTATAAAGTCATTTGAAAAGAGAAATGCAGATTATTTTTGTCCTTCGTAAAGTTTGTGCCTGAATTTCCTAGAGAGGAGCAGAGAGGAGCAAAGAGGAGCAAACAGATGAAGAGGTTAAACTAAAAGAGTTGCATTTCAGGTTTAAATGCTGACCTATCACACATGCAATGTCTTAGCACATGTCTGGTTACTTTGGTACAGAGTCAGCCTAGCAGTGGATCCCAGGGCTGATTTAGACAGAGCAGCTCCCTTGGGGAAATCCTTGGGACAACACCAATGCCTGGGAAGGGTGATGTAATTGGTGTCTCTGTAGAGGAGATAAATGTAATATCCAGACATTACTCAGTGAGGTCCTCATTTCTTCATGGATGTCAGCCAGTATAGTTGCATGGTTACTGATTAAAGGAAAAGAAGACTGAATGTAGTACAAATCATCACCAAAGGGCTTGTAGCCTACTTGGGGACAAAAGCTTGTGTAGATCCAGAGTTTGGAAAGGCCTTGGGTTTAGCAGGTCTTTGCATAGGCAAGTGGCTAGCTATGCTCATTTACACTATCTGGCACCTGGTGCGATGAGTGTCCTGTGCAGGAAAGGACACATGCAGTACGTGGACGTGTGCAGAGAGACACAAGTTCTCTCCAACATTTATGCTATGTTGGAAATATCCTTGGGAGCACGCTGAAACTTCCTGGGGAGGAGGAGAACTGCAAGTTAGAAAGTCATTGCTTAGGCCTAGGAACGCTGCAGTCTCACACTGTAATTGTCAGATCCAGTTACATATATCCAGGAGGACCTCAGCTGCACAGCCTAAGAACTGGGTAACATTTCTCATCAGCAGAAAAGAAGGTTGGATGGGAAAGATATGTGTGCAAGTTACTAACATGGCTATGGTGTGTATTTATGGGGGTGTGTGTGTGTGTGTGTATATATATATATATAAATATAAAAAAGGTGCTGTGTTTCCCACAGCATTCTCCTGGAGAAACTGGCTGCTCATGGATTGGATGGGTGTACTCTTCACTGTGTAAAAAAACTGGCTGGATGGCTGAGCCCAAAGAGTTGTGGTGAATGGAGTTAAAGCTACTTGGCAGCAGGTCACAAGTGGTGTTCCCCAGGGTTTAGTATTGGGGCCAGTTTTCTTTAATCTCTTTATCAGTGATCTGGACAAGGGGATCGAGTGCACCCTCCATAAGTTTGCAGGAGACACCAAGTTGGGTGCGAGTGTTGCTCTGCTTGAGGGTAGAAAGGCTCTTCAGAGGGATCTGGACAGGCTGGATTGATGGGCCAAGGCCAAGTGTATGAGATTCAACAAGGCTAAGTGCCAGGTCCTGCACTTGGGTCACAACAACCCCATGCAATGCTACAGGTTGGGGAAAGGGGCCTGGCTACAGTGGCTGGAAAGGTGCCTGGTGGAAAAGGACCTGGGGGTGTTGGTTGGCAGACAGCTGAATACGAGCCAGCAGTGTGCCCAGGTGGCCAAGAAGGCCAATACCATCCTGGCTTGTATCAGAAATAGTGTGGCCAGCAGGAGTAGGGAAGTGATCACCCCTTTGTACTCTGACCAGACCACAGCTCCAATACTGTGTTCAGTTTTGGGCCTCTCCCTACAAGAAAGACACTGAGGTGGTGAAGAACAATGAAGCTGGGGAAGGGTCTAAAGAACAAATCCTATGATGAGCAGCTGAGGGCACTGGGGTTGTTTAGCCTGGAGAAAAGGAGGCTCAGGGGAGACCTTATCACTCTCTACAACTACGTGAAAGGAGGTTGTTAATGAGGTGGGTGTCAGTCTTTTCTCAAATAACAGGTGACAGGACAAGAGGAAATGGCCTCAGGTTGCATCAGGGGAGGTTTAGATTGGATATTAGGAAAAATTTCTTCATCAAAAGGGTTGTCAAACATTGGAACAGGCTGCCCAGGGAAGTGGTTGAGTCACCATCCCTGGAGGTATTTAAAAGATGTGTAGACATGGCACTTAGGGTTTAGTGGTGGACTTGGCAGTGCTAGGTTAATGGTTGGACTCAATGATCTTAAGGGTCTTTTCCAACCTAAATGACTCTATGATTCTATGTGGTATATATATATGGTGGTATGATAGGTTACATATAGTGGTAGTAAGGTGTCTTCACACATTTTAAATATAATTTGCCTCTCCCCACCTCAGCAAATGAGGGCAATTTTGTAATCCTGATAGTAGGCTATGGCAGAAAGTTTCTTAAGAGGTTACGCAGGTAAGACTATGGCAGGTACTTTACCCATGCAAGGCTAATTAACTTCTAAAGCAGTATGCAGCAAAACAGCTGCAGGATAGCAACTCCCCCATCCCCAGTCACCAAGTCATCCATCTTCTAAACTTCCTAAAGGTATAACACTGCACTTCATCATCAGAGAACAGGACCACATATTTGTGCTTTTACCACTTCCAGCCCTACATATGCAGACCACAGCTCTGCTGAGGAGCAATAAAAAGCTGAGCTCCTTTTAGCAAGAGCAAAAGTTGTCCTGACCTCACCCAAAGCTGTCTCTATAAATTTGTTAAAATGTATCTTTGTGGATACTTGAGAAGCTGCTCTGTTGGCTATTCTGAATGGCTAACAAATTCTCTTTGTGTCATCTCATCAGAAGGTTTAGTCAGGATACAGCATGCCTTACAGTCCCTCAACTATGGTGGGCAGATGTATATATTATCAATAAGTATCTTAGTAGTAGTGTGTAGCTAGGGACTTATCTCCATATCCATTTTATCTGGTGTATATATACACCAGATAAATGACACAGTGTGAGCTCACATCAAAGTCTTCCCCTACTCAGGACATGTACAGGGCAGTAGCCATTTGCTTTCATAAAACTTAAAAAAATTAAGTTCATCATTCCTTTGTCAAATCTAGCCTAAATCAGCCAATGAAGTACACGTTACTAGGGAAGGGGCACTAACAAGTGCCGGTGTGTATGGTTTGCTTCCACAGGAAGCCAAGCTATAAAGATAGTAGTAGGTCCACTGAAGCAGATGGACTTGTGGAGTGCATGTGTAAGTGAGAGGAGAATCAACCTGTTATGTGAGCTGTTTCTCACATCATCTTACCACCTACTGTATTGAAGGGAAAGTCTCTTCTCTTTATAGAAAGGGCCTTCAGTGAAGGGGTTTTGGATTATGAAATGCCACAACTGGCAGTTTATTCAGCCGATGAGATTTCCTTTCTTCCCTATTTCTCTTCTTCATTTTCATTTTTTATCCAACCACATTTGGAAAGGTCTTTGATAAAAAGCACTCCAGAGTCTTTGTATAAAGCATCTGTATAAAGTTGCCTCTCCAAAGCCACTCTTCTGCTCCAGGGTGGGAAAACAGCAAAACTTTCCTTTTTTTCAGGTCAATCATATTGACTTGAGTACTCTAAGACTGACTTCAAGCCTGATTGCATCAGCACATGGTGCTGCAAGATCAAATGAAATGACACGCTCTTTCAACTAAGGACAACTTCCACGGCCTTGAGACCAATTAAAACACAGCATGTCTGCTGACTTCTCAGCAGATAGCTGTAGAGAGCCAAAGTGCAATAGTTTGTAGAAGCGATACAGAATGAAGAGTTGTTGCTTGTCACATATTCTAGCTTTTACAGTGTTTAAAAGGTATGGGATAGCTACACATCTTTATGTGTGTTCATATATTTTCTGCTCTACCTTTGAAAATAATTTTTAATACAGGAACTTGGAGAGATTGTTCTTCACATGAATTCCTAAGAAAGGATTTTTGAGAAATGTGTCACCGAAATCAGGAATCAAAGTCCTTAACACAAACATAGCATTAAGAAGCAGGCATTCTTTATTATGGCGCCAGATGCGCGGGGGATCGTTCCACCTAGCGTGCATACCACAGGTTACATCAACCAAAGCTTATATTGTCTGATTACATACATATGCATCAAATTTCCTGGAATGATCATGCATATTCATTCTGTTTCCCAGAACTAATTATCATATTTGCGTGGTCATTACACATGCATCCTTAAACTCTGAGAGGCTTCCGTGGGGGTCTCTGGTGGTCCTTGGTGGTTGTACAGGTGTGTCCTTTAGTTGACCCCTTCTTATGGGCATGCGCAATATCACCTTGCTTATGTAACTTGCTTCCCTTCTTCATGGTGCATGGTCCCTAACAATGATTTGGCACCCTTAACACAAACCAGTTATTCTAATCACCCTCAACTCGTTGTCAAGATGGGCTGGGGCTGTACTGGGAACATAGCAGCATGTCCATACTAGTCCTCGTCCTATTGTCTTTGGGCATGGCAGCATATCCATAGCCATAGGTGTATAAACACAATATTAAAGCATTGTCTATCCCACTCCTATCTCTATGTTGCTTAGTTGCAAAAGAACATACTAATCACTTTGGTTACATCTGGTTACATAAGTACATGTGAAAATACTGCTTCTGAAAAGGCAATGACAGTGATTTCTTTAGCTTGTCCTTAAGTGCACAAACAGTAAACAAAGTAACAGGCTGGATCAAGCCAGCTGATTTGTTAAACAGGAATGTTTTAATCTGTTTTTCTCATAAAGATTTGGAGCTTATATTTAGACAATATACCCTGCATGGCTTTACAGTATCAGGAGGTAAATTTGATTTGAGAAAGCCACATTTTTTCATATCTGTTCACTGACCACCAATTAAGATGATCTTGGTGCTCTCTGAATTGGAATTTGAACAATAAACAAATGTGCCATAGGAAGAGGAGACTGTGCTAGCCAGCTTGCTTTTCAATATATCATCTTTAAGAGCAATTTTAAATTACAAAAATATTCAAAAAACAATTGCCAAAAACTATTGCAGGAATAGTACATGTCAAAAAAGAACATAAAGTAGCAGCTTTGGAGTTCATGGCTTGGTTTCTTTAGGAAGATTTTTCAAGTGAGTTTTGAGTGCAGAATGATCTCATTAAGGAAATTGGTATCGAAATATAGGGGGAATTTTCCTTTGAAACAGATTTCATTAGAAGAAGCTACTTTGACTAAATTGGCTATTTTTATCAAAACTCAGTATTAAGAAGATTTTTCCTGAAAAATTAGAAAAAGTTTGGAGAACTTTAAATGTACTTTAGTGACTTTTTTTTTTTTTTAATGGAAAACCAATTCTTTTATAAAGGTCTTGACTGATTTTGATTGTAGAAATATAATGTGGTCAAAATTAAAACCAAAGCATTGTGTTCAATATTGGGTCAGCTGAAAGGAAATGAGTTAACACCTAACAAAAACTGTCACTGTAATAGGCATGGTCCTTGGCAGTCCTGGGAATAAATGCATCTTGTTAGTCTCTGTGCCACCTTGTGCATAGCCAGTATAAACTTTGAGCTTTTAGTAGCTCATATTTTTAACTTTGGATGTCTTTAGGACAGTCCCTGGTGTATCACAGCTGCCTCAAAATTTGGATTTCTTGAACCATCCCTTCTCTAGGTAAGGACTTCTGAATCCTATGCTGCATCTGTGGCACTTTTACTGAGGATCAAATTTCTGCTTCGAAGTGGCTTAAAAGGCTAAATTCACAGCTCTGTAAGTTCTGGGTGGATCATGGGAATGAAAAGCACCAGAATAAGACACTGCATTGCTACTCTGAAAGGAATCATTGTTTTAGCAAAGGTTGATTGAATCCATTGAACAAATAGCTCTAACAAGTAGAAAGTAGTAAATACACAACCACGTATATTTTCAAGGCAGACAATAAAACCCCAAAAACAGAAGCCCGTAGTAGCTGATAGACTCATCAGTGTGAGAGACTGAAAGAGTTTATGTCTCAAACATTGTGGTGAGATAAGGCGCAATTTGCATGGCAACAGCAGGTCGGCTAGCACGGGACAGGGGAGACTACGGCGGCGAGTGGAGAGTGGGATGTGGAGAGCGCGTCGGAGGATGCGCAGTTCCGGGTTCTGCCGGACCTTACTATGTATGGCCAGAGGTCACACAGAGTTTATCTGAGGAAAGGGCTTGCAACCGCCCGAGAGACCCCTCGCGACCACCCCTCTCCCCCAGTGCCTGCGCAGAAGGTTGAGAACTTTCTAGAACAAGAACCATCTAAGTCCTCAAGGGGGCGTAACGGAGGCGGGGATTAGAGTATAAAAGACACGCCCCCAGGGAACCATGCATGTGCCCCTCACTGGAGGGTTGTCATGCCTGTCATTGTGGGATCCAAGGGTGGTGATACCTTTCCTTTGTCTATCCTCCTCTCTTCTCCTTTCCTTTTCTCGCTTCTCTCTTCCTCTACTCTTCCACCATATATTCAGGTATATGAGTTTTGGACAAATTGTGATGGGTTGCCAGGAAAATAGCTCCATTGCCAAATTGCCTCTGTTCTTTCATTGGGCTTGCCAGTTTGTTAAGTTTGTCCATTTGTTGAATTTGTCAGTTAATAAAGTAGCTACTCAGATTGTTCCTCCGAGTCATTGCCATGACTCTACCGGCCCTGTGGCTCTGCTGAGCAGAGATCGGCCTTTGTCGGTACACAAACACTTGGGGAATCAAAAAGATTCACCCATCTTGCAACCCACTGAGTGGGATGGGACAATCAGTCAGCTCAAGAAATACAAATAATTTAATTTACCTACCTGTCTCTGTTTCTCAAGACAGGCAGCAATTCTGTTCTTATTGATAATGTGTCTGATGCCTACCCAAGCCATAGTGGATGCTCCTGGGAGAACATTCACAGAACAGCCTTCAGAGATAAGAGAACTGCCTTCTGATCAGGAGCCCCATTTGTGCACTGGCTTGAACTTCATATGGAAATGTGAACCATTGGGTGGGATGTGGATTGCAAAGGGTTAAGGTCCTGTCAATCCATGCACAGACAGATAAGAATTACTCAGCTGGATAATTAATTTTGGTAACCATGAAGACAGCAGGTTTTGATGAAGCTGTCAGGAGGCTTAGCATGGTGTAAAAGTCAAACAAGACATTTATGTTAACAAGTTCCACTTTGTCAGGAAAAATTCTAATAATGGCAAGGGGAAAAAAATTGCAAAAGCCATTTCTTTAAACCAAACTGCAGGGCAGCACTGAATTTCAAAATGTCATTAATTTTAAAGATTATAGCTCAATCCTAAATGAAAGAAACATAATAATATTCTTGACATTATTATTCATTTGAATTATTATTGTATTTCAAAACCCTAATTGGCTTTAGAATAAAGGAGATATAAGGAAATATCCCACAGAAGAGGATGTCTACTTACAAGGGGTGGCTGAGGTCACTTAGTTTGTTCAGCTTGGAGAAGAGAAGGCTGAGGGGTGACCTCATTGCAGTTTACAACTTCCTCAAGGGGATCAACAGAGGGGGAGGTGCTGATCTCCTCTCTCTGGTGATCAGTGATAGGACATGAGGAAATGGAATGAAGCTGCATCAAGGGAAGTTCAGATTGGACATTAGGAAAAGGTTCTTCACTGGGGAGGTGGTCGGTCACTGGAACAGGCTCCCCAGGGAAGTGGTCACGGCACCAACCCTGTCAGAGTTCAAGGAGTGTCTGGATGATACTCTTAGTCATACAGTTTAATTTCAGATAGTCCTGTGAAGAGCAGGGAGTTGGACTCGATGATCCTTATGAGTCCCTTCGAACTTGAGATATCTTAAGATTCTATGATATAAGATCTGGGTCTTTCTTTCAATCCACTGGAGTCTTCATCTCAATTTGTTCTCTTGTTTTCTCTAATTACCTTTGGGGGGAGGTAGAGGTGCCAGGGATAGGCAGGTACACAGCACAAGGTGACTCAACAAGATACCAGAGGTTCAGATATGCTTGTCTAATCCTGCATCTTTGACATCAAGAAAATCTGATTAACTCTTGCAGAGAATGAGCACATGGAAAGAGCAGCTGGTGTAGCTCCTAAGCTATCTTCCACCTAGGAAAAGGTCCCATGTTGTATCGGTATATTATTTGGAGCAAGCAGCTTTCTGGATCTTTTGGAGAGTGAGTGGGTAGACAGTGACAAGGCTAACCAGTGATAGGCAGGAATCAGTTGAACCCTGCAAGGGAGATTAAGGGGCCTTGGTAAACAGTAAGTCAAAGCAGGATTGCAGCACATTTTTCAGCCCTAAATCTTACTGTGTCAAACACTGAAGCAAGACACCCTGGAGTTGATCCTCTCCTGATAAAACTGTGAGAGGCACTCTGGGCTTTCATAATGTGAATATACCTTAAATTAGCCTAAGGTCTGCATGCACGAAACACAGACCATTGGCACCAGCTGTGATGCTTCACAGTGTCTCCCCCTGCCCCTTCCTGACTTGACCCAACCCATTCTGCAAGGACCAACGTTAATGGTGTAACATCTTGCACCTGAGGCAACATTTCTGTCCATCTCCCCTGGTAATGACTACAGCAAAGGATTCACTTCAAAGCTGGGAAAGACCTCCTTTGAAAGCTCAGAAAGCAAAGCCATGCAGCCCAGTGGTTTCTGCCTCTTCAAAGCCGTTACTAGAATATCTAGCAGAGGGCACCAATCTACAGCTTCGACTGTGAAATCTGGAATTAAAAGGCAGACAGAAACTTTGCAATCAAAACTCTATTAAGAAGGAAGAAAACTTTCCATTTAACTTCAAGCTCAGAGCCTGCAATGTAGGTAAAGAAAAAGGCAATAGTTATAGTGTTGTTTTTGTAATAACATCTGCTGATAAAATGTATTTTCTCCCATTGCAAGCAGAGTACAAACCTAGTCTTGGAATACCATCTTTGGTTACCAGCCATTGGCATGAACTGAAGCCTGGACTACTTCTCAGATGGATGTTTTGCTGCTTCTGTGGTGGTATCTGATGTGTCTGAGTCACACTGTCAGTGGATCATGTTCTCAAGCACTATGTGGCATAGATCTACAGGCAAACATAGATGTGTTGCAGTGCCTGAGGTTTAGGGGACAGGTTGCCTACTGTATCTACTGTCATCTGCTTGAGGTGCCTGGCTTCACTTCAACCAGTGATGGAGAGAGCCCCATGGAGGTCACTATAAATAGGCTTACATGAAAGACATGACACAGAAGATAGCAGAACCTACAGTAGCTGATTGAAATCACCAAGACCAAGGACTATATCAAACTTTATTCATCCCCAGATGTAACTTCTTGAAGACTGTTGAGACACTCCATCTTTCCATGCAGGATTGGTATTCGGTGTGGAGCTGAGTGCTTGCTCCCTTTCTCATAAAAAATGAAGTGAAATCAACTCCATTAAAAAGACTGCAAGAGTCTGACAGAGCACATACTTTTACCCAAAAACTCAGTGCCGGCAGCATCTCCCAGAAGTAGGATACTACCAGAAGGGCCCTGATGTCTTCCCATCAGAGATACTGTGGATGCTACAAGTGGAGGCGGAGGGAATGACCGTGGTCCATCTGGCTTGATTTGTTTTGCTTTGTTTGCAGTATAAACAATAACCAAGAGATTACAGTTAGAGATGGCCATGAAAACAACAGGACCATACAGGACAGGACAGTGCCTGAACAGTGTCTCACCAGTGCTGAAGTTCCTGTTCGTGGAAGTAGCACAAGGGTATCTGGAAGTGTCCTTCCAGCAAATTAGGGGCAGCAACATACATATGCATATGGGAGAAAGCAGCAAATGTCTTGACTTTGCACAAAGGATGGTGGGAAGATATACACTGTCCCTTGAAGGATCTTGAAAATGAGACCAAGTCTGTTTATTGCTATTCAGGCTGACTGTTTCATCTTCCTCTTTCCCTACAAGAATTTCAGTCTTCTACTGCACTCTTGAAAGCCCGGTTACCTAGACTACATCAATTTCAGGAGCATCTACCAGCTCTCTCGTTCTGTCTACCACTTAATTTTATAATCTGGCTTCTTCATCTCATGCCAGATTTTAGACCCTTAAAGTGGTGGCTAAGCAGTGAGTTCATTCTGAATGCTGAAATGACAAAACATTGCCACCAGCTTTTTATTCAAGAAAGAAAATGCATTAGTCTGTAGACTGGCTGGGGTAAAAAGAATATTTCAGCCTTTGCTCTTCATTTGTGATCTACCCATGACTGCAGTGATCTCAGTCACTGATATACATCTCCCTCTCTCTGATACCCTATGGCAGTTATAAATTAAGAAAAACTAGGGGTTTCAGTCTTGGAAGCGCAAACAGGTTTTGAGATTCTGAGTGGGACAATACAACAAGGTTTTTCTCTTGAACTCAAGGGAGGAGTGTGGGAAAGAAATTCCAAGCCTCTGTCCTCTTTCTTGTAGCCACAGTCTCTGTCCTGATGGAAAATCACACCTGTAAGGACCTACAGAGCTGAACTATCAGGTTAAAGTAGTGGAAGTCAAGGCAATACCTGCATCATTGGCAGCTCAGCAAATGCCTGGATAACCCCCCTAATATCTGTGAAAAGAAAGCTCATGGAATATGGGAAAGGCAAAGAACATCATATTGGTATTGCTAATAGGCTAGCAGATTCCTCTTTCTCAATGCATACTTTTTCAGGCTCCTCTTGGAGCTAGCTGCAAGAGGGATAACTATATCAAGTAAGCATCAGAGACAGGACAGCCTAGCACATAGTTTTTCTGGAGTAATTTGTTTTCCTTCCTGTAGGAATATTTTGAATGAAAAGGTTGCAAGCTACAATGTAATGAGGAAAAGGTACAGTCATTTGTGCCTCCTGTTTAGGAGGCAGCTCTTCATGGGTTATTGATTTTAGTTCTAAAAAGAGTTTGACTGGATGCTATGTCCATTTGTCACCTTTGGATATCACTAGATGTTGAAAAAGTAGATTACTCCGGCCATTCAGGTGCATAAGACTATTTAAAGAGCACAGAGGTGGCCTCTACTAAAGAATTCCTAGGCATTGCAAATGCTTTTTGTTCCCACTGTGAAGGACCATCATTTTTTTTTACCTTAGATGACAACATCCTTTGTTAATTAAAGCATCATCAATTCTCTGATTCAAAGCCTGTCTGTCTACCTGGTATCAGAATAAAGTGCTTTATTAAACTTATGAGCAACAGCAAATAAAACTACCATACAGTTGCTAATTGACTGAAAGACCATCACCTGCTGTGATAAATAAAGACATGTCCATGACATGCAGCATAAGTGCTGACTGGTACTCTGATTTTCATTTGATTCCTCCTGCTGAAATTATCATTTCACATCAGCTTTCATTTTTTCATTTTCACTGGATACAATAAGAGAGTCATGGAAAGAACAGCAAACAACAATCCTCTCTTTCTTTCTTGTTACCACATTCCAAAGATTGAATTAGATGAGCTGTACCTCGTGGGAATATTGTAACAAACCACAAGCACTTGAGTACCAGGTAAATACTTTCCTGATTTACAATTCTGCTTCCCTTCTATCCTGATTTTGGCTGGGATAGAGTTAATTTTCTTCCTAGTAGCTGGTATAGTGCTGTGTTTTGGATTTTAGTATGAGAATAATATTGATAACACACTGATGTTTTAGTTGTTGCTAAGTAATGTTTACACTAGTCAAGGACTTTTCAGCTTCCCATGCTCTGCCAGGCGTGTAAGAAACTGGTAGCAATTGGCCCCTGTTGTTCTTCAACCCTTAGCAACCCCACAACAGAAGGGTCTTCTGAGACACCAGGCAAGGTAGACAGCTGTTTAATTTCCTCCTTCTCCAAGGCAGCTATATCAAAAGCCCACCGGTACCCTTTTGGGTCCTTGAAATACCCTCTCCTGAGGTAGTCTGTGCCAAGGATGCACGGAGCCTCTGGGCCAGTCACAATGGGGTGCTTTTGCCATTCATTCCCAGTTAGGCTCACTTCGGCCTCCAATACAGTTAGCTGTTGGGATCCCCCTGTCACTCCAGAAATACAGATGGGTTCTGCCCCTATATAGCTTGATGGCATTAGGGTACACTGGGCACCGGTGTCTACTACAGCCTTATACTCCTGTGGGTCTGATGTGCCAGGCCATCGAATCCACACAGTCCAGTAAACTTGGTTGTCCCTTTCCTCCACCTGGCTGGAGGCAGGGCCCCTCTAGTCCCGGTCATAGTATTCATTACCCACTTCTTGTACATACGAATCAGGAGCTCCTTCATTAAAATCAGGAGTAAGATCAGCCCTTTTACTCTGTCTGGGGAACTGTCCACTGGAAACCAGAGCAGCAATTTTCCTGGAAGAACCCCCTTTGGTGATTTTTTTTCCTTGCAACTCACGTACCCGCGCCTCTAGGGTTGAGGTAGGTTTTCCATCCCACTTCCTCATGTCCTCTCTGTGGTCACACAGGTAAAACCATAGGGTGCCCCATGGTGTGTACCCTCTATATCCTCTCTCTTGAGCAAAGGAACGCTGACTCCTAATAGCCGAGATACTGGTCGGTACAGGTGGAAAGTAGGACCTATCCTCTTCAAGTCGCTGGACCTTCCCGGACAGTTTCTCCACAGCTGAGACAAGGGAGGAAGAGGTACTTTTTTCATATTCCTGGAGCTGTCTAGCCACTTCATCCATTGTTGGACCCTCTCTGTCTTTCCAGTTCAGTATTGCCAATGAGTTGGCACATGACGATGGTGCGCTCCATACCAACTTCCGCCACATGGGTCATGTGCACTAGACTTCATCTGGATCTTTGGATAACTGCTTGTCATCCAGGTCACCATAAATCACCTCCAGCATGGCTAATTCCCTCAGGTACTGGATACCTCTCTCCATGGTGGTCCATTTCCCGGGACAATATATAACGTCTTCCTTGAGGGGATATCTTTCCTTCATAGCTGTCAGGAGTTGCCTCCAGAGGCTGAGGACTGGTGCCCCTTTTCCAATCGCTTTGTAAATGCCCCCTTCCCTAGAAAGGGATCCCAGCTGTTTGGCTTCCTTACCCTCTAATTCCAGGCTACTGGCCCCGCTATCCCAGCGTTGGAGCAGCCAGGTGACAACGTGCTCACCTGGATGGCAGCTGAAATCCTTTCACAAACCTTGCATCTCACTCAGGGATAGGGATTGGGTGGTTTCTATCTCATCCACAACTTCTTCCTCTTCCTCTCCTTGTGATGGCCCTGCTCTTTCATCTTCCCTTTCTAAATGAGCTGACTTTCGCTTCCAGGATTTCTTCTTGTGTATAGGGGTGACTGATACTGACACGGGTTGGTTCCCTGGTTGAACTGCAGTGCCTGTCGCAGAGGGGACTGGAATAGCCACAGTGCCTGTCACAAGGGAGGCTGGAGTAGCCACAGGGATTGTCACAGGGGGGGCTGGAGTAGCCGTGGTGTCTGTTGTTTTGTCACCAGATCCTTGAGCGTTCTGAATAGTGTTGAAGAGGGCTCAGTAGGCATGGGCCAGGCCCCAGCACATTGCAGTGATTTGCAGCTCCTTAGAATTGTCAGGGTGAGAACATACTTTTTCCAAATATTCTACTAATTTTTCAGGACTCTGTACTTGTTCAGGGGTGAAGTTCCAAAACACTGGAGGTGCCCACCGTCCTAGGCATTTGCCCATGCTATCCCATACACCCTGCCACTCATAACTATCCAGCCTTGGGGCAGATCTCTGGATGATATTCTTAAATTGCTTACTAATCTTAGACAGAAAGTCTAAGAAGTCTAGACAGAAAGTCTAAAGACAGAAAAAATCTTAGAAAACAATATTCCAAAGCAATATCAATAGATGTATCTTAACTACCCAAGGATGTTCAAGATACTGAAAAGTTATTGTAACGAAAGAGGAAACATTGTAGAAGAAAGTAGCGAAGGTGCCATTTTGTATTTCCTCCATAAAAAATCTCTCAGAGGAAGAAGTGTAATTGCTAATTGTCTCCATGAGGTGGTAACCGATGTACAGTAATGGTTTCAGTACGAAACTTAGATACCAAAGTAAACCCAAGGTCACTGTTTTAATAAGAAATCTTGCAGGCAAAACACCACTAATCACTGCAGAGCACAGCAAACTGCAAAAAACAACACCAATCTTTAACATGTACAGCAAAAAAATGAGCACGGTGCAGATCACGTAAACCAATATCAAGAACAGATGAATCAATATCATGGCCCGCAACTATTAACAGATCTAAATTCCTTAATACGCTCTGGTTAATCTGTTATTATCTCAAACCCTTTGGGCCCCATGTTGGGCACCAAAAAAGACTGTTGTGGTTTAGCCCCAGTCCGCAATTAAGTACCACACAGCCGCTTACTCACCCTCCCTCCCGGTGGGATGGGGGAGAGAATTGGAAGAGCAAAAGTAAGAAAACTGGAGGCAATATTGTACAAACTGAGACTCCGATTCCCATCCATGAACTGATTCATTGACTGGAGAGCCAAGGATTGATCAGTAAGACTCACTCACCTTTTAACATTCCTATCTGGCCAGTGCAAAAGTCTAATGGAGAGTGGAGACTAACAGTAGACTATCATGGCCTGAATGAAGTCACGCCGCTGCTGACTGCTGCTGTGCCAGACATGCTGGAACTTCAGTACGAACTGGAGTCAAAAGCAGCCAAATGGTATGCTACAACTGATACCACTAATGCTTTTTTCTCAACCCCTTTGGCAGCAGAGTGCAGGCCACCGTTTGCTGTCACTTGGAGGAACATTCAGTACACTTGGAATCAATTGCCCCAGGGGTGGAAACACAGCCCTACCATTTGCCATGGACTGATTCAGACTGCACTGGAACAGGGTGAAGCTCCAGAACATCTGCAGTATATTGATGACGTTATCGTGTGGGGCAATACAGCAGAGGAAGTTTTTGAGAAAGGGAAGAAAATAGTCCAGATCCTCCTGAAAGACGGTTTTGCCATAAAACAAAGTAAGGTCAAGGGACCTGCACAGGAAATCCAGTTTTTAGGAATAAAATGGCAAGATGGACGTCATCAGATCCCAATGGATGTGATCAACAAAATAACTGCCATGTCTCCACCAACTAGCAAAAAGGAAACACAAGCTTTCTTAGGCATTGTGGGTTTTTGGAGAATGCATATTCCGAATTATAGTCTGATCGTAAGCCCTCTCTATCAAGTGACCTGGAAGAAGAACGATTTCAAATGGGGCCCTGAGCAACGACAAGCCTTTGAACAAATTAAATGGGAGATAGTTCATGCAGTAGCCCTTGGGCCAGTCCAGGCACGGCAAGATGTAAAAAATGTGCTCTACACCGCAGCCAGGGAGAATGGCCCTACCTGGAGCCTCTGGCAGAAAGCACCAGGGGAGACTTGAGGTTGACCCCTAGGGTTTTGGAGTCGGGGATACAGAGGATCCGAGGCCCGCTATACTCCAACTGAACAAGAGACATTGGCAGCATATGAAGAGGTTCGAGCTGCTTCGGAAGTGGTTGGTACTGAAGCACAGCTCCTCCTGGCACCCTGGCTGCAGGTGCTGGGCTGGATGTTCAAAGGGAGGGTCCCCTCTACACATCATGCAACTGATGCTACGTGGAGTAAGTGGATTGCACTGATCACACAATGGGCTCGGATAGGAAACCCCAGTCACCCAGGAATCTTGGAAGTAATTATGGATTGGCCAGAAGGCAAAGATTTCAGAATATCACCAGAGGAGGAGGTGACGTGTGCTGAGGAGGCCCCACTGTACAATAAACTACCAGAAAATGAGAAGCAATATGCCCTGTTCACTGATGGGTCCTGTCATATTGTAGGAAAACATCGGAGATGGAAAGCTGCTGTATGGAGTCCTATACAACAAGTTGTAGAAACTGCTGAAGGAGATGATGAATCGAGCCAATTTGCAGAAGTAAAGGTCATAGGCTTTAGACATTGCTGAATGAGAGAAGTGGCCATCTATCTCTATACTGACTCATGGATGGTGGCAAATGCCCTGTGGGGGTGGTTACAGCAATGGAAGCAGAACAATTGGCAGCACAGAGGCAAATCCATCTGGGCTGCAGCATTGTGGCAAGATATTGCTGCCCGGGTAGAGAACCTGGTTGTAAAAGTACGTCACGTAGATGCTCACATACCCAAGAGTCAGGCCACTGAAGAACATCAAAACAACCATCAGGTGGATCAGGCTGCTAAGACTGAAGTGGCTCAGGTGGATCTGGACTGGCAACATAAGGGTGAATTATTTATAGCTCGGTGGGCCCATGATACCTCAGGCCATCATGGAAGAGATGCAACATATAGATGGGCTCATGATTGAGGGGTGGACTTGACCATGGACGCTATTGCACAGGTTATCCATGAATGTGAAACATGCGCTGCCATTAAACAAGCCAAGCAGTTAAAGCCTCTGTGGTATGGAGGGCGATGGCTGAAATATAAATATGGGGAGGCCTGGCAGATCGATTATATCACACTCCCACAAACCCGCCAAGGCAACATGTGCTTACAATGGTGGAAGCAAGCACCAGATGGCTGGAAACATATCCTGTACCCCATGCCACCACCCGGAACACTATCCTGGGCCTCGAAAAGCAAGTCCTATGGCAACATGGCACCCCAGAAAGAACTGAGTCAGACAACGGGACTCATTTTTGAAACAACCTCATAGACACCTGGGACAAAGAGCATGGCACTGAGTGGGTATATCACATCCCCTATCATGCACCAGCCTCTGGGAAAATTGAACGATACAATGGACTGTTAAAGACTACACTGAGAGCAATGGGTGGTGGGACATTCAAACATTGGGATACACATTTAGCAAAGGCCACCTGGTTAGTTAACACTAGAGGATCTGTCAATTGACCTGGCCCTGCCCAATCAAAACTTCTACGTACTGTTGAAGGAGATAAAGTCCCTGTAGTGCACATAAAAAACATGCTGGGGAAGACAGTCTGGGTTACTCCTGCCTCGGGCACAGGCAAGCCCATTCGTGGGATTGCTTTTGCTCAAGGACCCGGGTGTACTTGGTGGGTAATGCGAAAGGATGGGGAAGTCCATTGTGTACCTCAAGGGGATTTGATTTTGGGTGAGAATAGCCAATGAACTAAATGGTATGATGTTACTTGCTATATAATACTGTATGTCATCACTTTAATGGTTGCTGTACACCATATCATTGGTATTTCATTGAGAATCACCCAGATGAATGAAGAATGAACTTCGATGAAATCAAGCAAAGTGCAGTGTTGATGGAACGAGAACTGACTTCAGCATGCAACAAGCCAACACCACACACCATCTCTCCTGCCCTGAAGGACTGCTATGACAGATGGAGCCCAAAGTCATGGACAAAATTAACTCAACGGACATTTTAGAGGGATGGCCCATAGACCAAGGGAATGATATCTGTGTGTATGTATCAAAAGACAGGAAAAGTGGTGGTGACTAATTGGAATGTATTAGAAAAAGTAGAACCTGGGCATGACGTAAATGGTATAGAATAAGGGGTGGATACTGTCCTGGTTTTGGCTGGGATAGAGTTAATTTTCTTCCTAGTAGCTGGTATAGTGCTGTGTTTTGGATTTTAGTATGAGATAACACACTAATGTTTTAGTTGTTGCTAAGTAATGTTTACACTAGTCAAGAACTTTTCAGCTTCCCATGCTCTGCCAGGCGCACAAGAAACTGGGAGGGGGAACAGCCAAGATAGTTGATCCAAACTGACCAAAGGGCTATTCCATACCATATGACATCATGCTCAGTATATAAACTGGGGGGAGTTGGCTGGGGGGTGTGACGGCAGCGGGCTGCACGGCAGGATCTCCCCTTGAGCAGGGACGCCTCTCAAGGTTACTCCTCGAGGCTGAGAGATTCCTTGCCACAACAGATCCTCGGTAAGTGACTAATAGCATGCTAAACGTTGAAATCTTAGCTAAGTGATATAAAGGATTGATTGCACATATATAATCCTTTAGAAGTAAACCGTTGACCAAGTGTGGGACTAGGACTGGATCTAGCCACACCTAGACTCCTCTCTGAGAAGGAGTTTAGAAAGCAAGGGGATCCTTTTCCGAACCTCATGACTCAACGGGAGGGTCTCCCTGACAGTTTTGTCTGACCCTGTCCTCTACGCAGTAAATAATCAAGTGTGCCTTGCCATCGGAATCTTGTTAAAACACTGTCACATTGAACATTGTTAACTCCATGTTCTATATCAATAAACTATATTTTTACTTCTCTCTAACGAGTGAAGTGCACTCTCACTCCATCCGTGACAAGGGGGCAGTAATCACTGCTCCGGGACTGGCTGGGCATTGGTCAGTGGGTGGTGAGCTGTTGTATCACTTGGTTTTTTCCTGGGTTTTGTTCCTCTCTCGCTCTCTTGTTGTTTTCCTTCTCATTACAATTTATTATTATTATTATTTTTGTTCCAGTTCTCAAACTCTTCTTATCTCAACCGACAAGTTTTCTTACTTTTGCTCTTCCGATTCTCTCCCCCATCCCACCGGGAGGGAGGGTGAGCAAGCGGCTGTGTGGTACTTAATTGCCGACTGGGGCTAAACCACAACAGTCTTCTTAGTCACGCATTATTAATCATGAAGAAGGTACAACAAAATGGGTTTGATTGTTCACAGACTAATTATGCACATCCTTCAGTAAACATTTTGATAATCTGCATGCCAGAGTGAGGGAGAGTATTTTTGCTTATGTTTGCTGGACCATGCCTGCTATCCTACAAGGAACAGTAGGATCTTGACATCTTATGAAAATTGTGACTGGCTCTGCTGTTGAGTTGGTGGGTTCTTATTTAATGGACAGATTACAATAGCACTGCTCTGTTTGAAAGAACAGCTAGAATACATTTTTTTCTTTTTCTTTTATTCTTTTTCTTCCCTCCTGCCCCAAGCAGTCCAATTTTCAGCATATCCCATTTCTGTAATCACCTTGATAGAGTAAATCAATGGACATAACCAGCAGGTCAGAATATAGCTTGAACCTTTGCTGTCCTCTGTTTAACCCACTTCTACCACCACTCCCCTGTTTCAGACCCTATGTTCCTGCAGCTTCCATGAATGCAAAAAAGCATAAGAAGGAGCGAACACAGGACAAGACTGTTCTTCAGCCCTCATGGGGGTTTTCTTCCACTTCTCTTTTCCTCTAGCTCTCAGGTTCTTTGTTCTGTTATTTCTGACGTGGGTAACAGAAATTGGAGCCTTAATATGAAAGCAAAAGATAAGGATGTTTGGGTCAAAGCACAAGCTGCAAAGCAGAGCTATAGGTAAAGCAGAGAAGCAAGTAGAGTGCCTGTAAATTACCTGCAGTGTCCTGTGTTTCATTAATTTCTGCTCTTTACAGGCTTCTCTTTATGTCTAGCTTTGAAACAGTGGTAGAAAGTCACAGTGTTGCTGAGAATAGGACACCATGTTCCACTTCACAGTCATGTGTCTGTTTTACAGAAGGAGGAGGTTTGCAGTGCCATTGTTGAAGATAGGGTACTGTGTTAGGATCCCCTGTGAAGTTTGTGATAACATTGTAAAAAAAAAAAAAAAATGCAGGTGATTCTTCTTTTTTCAGTGCTTGAACTTTTTGATGCATTCCCTGACTCAAGCTACAATCCCTTGGGTTTTTTCTTTCCAAGCAAAGCTGATATTTTTCTATCTTTCTTCCATGTTCAGCCAGAGCTGCTTAGCCATTTATGATTTAGAGGTGAGGATATTTGTGCTTTAAAAAAACCCCACAGCCCTCCTCACACACATTACAGCTTTCCAAGATAGCTTTGTTGACATTTACCATTTGCTGTGTTCATTGACCTTAACAGCAAGCCAAGGGTTTTTTTAACAAAACATGCCTGTAAAAGTACAAGTAGTGCATGTTTGAAAATATATCCCAAATTACAGCAACACAAAGTAGAGCCACCCATCCCTCTATATCTTACTTAAGGTGCCCCACCTTAGGTTTGTTTTGTTTTTCAAAAACCTGTCTCTAACAGGATTTGAAGTGCTTTTAAAACCCTAGAATCTGATGTTAATGGCAAATTGTGTCTGTATCCAGGGACCAGTCCAAGATGCTGATGCTACCCAAAACAAGTAATCTGTCCAAGAGAACTGGCACAGCACTTCTGAAACTAGGAAGCAAAGCCTAGGAGCATGTAAATAACTGTATCCGCCACTGTGCTGACTTCTATTGACTTCAGTCCTCTCTTTTGAAAGCAGGGCTTCTCACTGAGATTCTGCGTAGGAATCTGATATTTTAAAACAGCTAGTAAATCATTTAAAGGTTTTAACTGGAAAAGAAAAAAATAGTTTTAAAAGCCTTATGGATTACTACTTTTTCTCATTATTGCCATAAAAAGTCCTCCTCTTCTCAGTGTTTGCATGAGTCAAAGAGGTTTATCTCAGGTGAAGGCAGCTCCACCAAAGGACATGATATCCAGGCTGTATTTATTTGTGGTACACTCTGTTCCAGTGGGTGCAAATCTGCCAATAAGGCAGAAATTTGAGGGTGTTCTCTTCTGAGGTAGAAGTGTTTAAAATTTCACCCTGCCTATCAAATTGTTCCAGGACTAACTTTGTTAGCGTGCCTGAATTCTGAGGCATTATATTGCAGTGACAGTCAGTCTCTCTGAGCAGCTCTAGCAGTTTATTTGTAGTTCAGGAGGTCAACCTGTTTCATTTAATTGGAAAATGCTGCTCACCAGTCTGTGGGCATATTGATGTATTGTACATTTGATGGGATTAGTTACTTGTGCAAGTTTCTAATATCTCCTTTGTTAATATGATACATTCTCCATAATGGGCTGCTTGCAGTTTCCAAGAGGCATTCACATGATAAATTCGATAACAAGTTAGACATTGCTAATCCCATACTGAAAGGAGTATCTGCTTGAATTGTGTCGGAATGCCAGGTGGAAAGCTGTGGCCTTCCAACTGTTTTGGGATGAGAAGAACTAAATCCCAATTGTGTTGTATGTGATCACTCAGCAAAGACATTTCTTCAAATGTCTCTTGATTTCCTGCCAGAAAAGTTGTGGGGGCACAGGGTAAACATGCAAAACTACTTCACATCAAGGATTTGATGGGCTTGACTTTGGTAGTTGAGGTCTTAAGTCAAGATGCTCCCAGCATGCCTGAATTAAAGCATATAATAGCGAACACAGTGATTTGGGGCCAAAGATCTCTCATCTGTGCCGTTGCAGCTTACTTTGCTCATGCCATTTTGCACTGGGACAGAGGCTTTGCTTTCCCAGCACATCCAGGTGGGATTTTGTCAGTGCAATGGAAAGAGGTTGTTCCACTGCATACAGCTGGACTCTCTATACCTGACCTCAGAGCCAGAATATAGCCTAGCTCTCCACTTATAAAAGTTGAACTCCACCATTTAACTGCATGTGCTTTTCTGGGGACAGGCAGGCACTGCACTACCGGCATAATACTAAAGAAGACAATACATATCCCTTCCTCTGTGTGATTTCTCTCCTCCCAGCACTGCCCACATAGATAGCTCTGTCAGCTAAGGGAAGACTGGCTTCCACCTGCATGTCTCACACATCTCCTCTTCACAGATATCCCCTTCCTTGGTAGCAGGGTCACGTCCTGGCTCTGATGAAGGGTTGCCAGTTTCTGCCCTTGACTCAGGCACAGTACCAATGTTTTGCCATAGGTTCCCTGAACAATCTGTTGGGCAGGGCAGATGGAGAAATGGGCCCACACTTGTGTGGCAGTGGCATAAGGCTGTTTCCACCCTTCCTGCTCATTCAACAGGGAAGGCAGCCAAAACGAAGAGGTTGATGGAGGCACAACAGCTAATGCAAAGGCATATATCTTAATGTACATATCTCTCTTTTAAACAGCTAAGAAAAAAACAGACCCTTCTCAAAGCAAAGCGAACTATTTAAAAAAAAAAAAATCTCTCTTGGTTGTACCTCTCCTGCTCCCACACTCTCCCTTTCCTCCTGATGTTGCGGGAAAAGGCCATGTCCAATTTCACATGCAGTGTGGCCCAGTTTAGATACACAATCCTAAGCTCTTTGTTCCCACTTTCCCTTCCTATAAATGTCTGTAGGTTGTTGTTTACTTCTCAGCAAACTTTCTTACATTGTCACTAAAGCAAAGCTATGTAATTAATGTAGAGACTGCCTTTGGATTTTTCCTGGAGTTAATCCAAATATTGACAGACCAGAAAATGCAAATCCTAAATTGCATTTTTATCACCTATTAAATAATTTAAATAAACATGTTTTTAAACTGAATTACATTCTCAGAAATATGGAAATAATTATTAACCAAAACATATTGGGACTATGTTTCCAAGCATGTCATGGTAAACAACAGCATATCTTAAAGTACATACAGCATCTGCAAAGCAAATTTGGCTTTTAAGATGTTGGTGAGCTCTGCCAGACTTTTATACAAAGTAGTAGTGAAACTACCTGGCCAATCCTTTTTCTGTAACACACATAGAATTTCCTGGAGTGCTGAGAAAATGGTATGTTTGGGGATTTCCTGGGGAAGTTGGCAAGATCTTAATTTTATTGGCATCAAAAGCTAAGCAGAACTCACGGCCCTCTGCAGAGATTCATTACCAAGTGTCCTCTGCCATGAAAAATCATACAAGTTTATCACTGTTCTTATTGACACTTTGTCCGTGCTTAGAATAAATGAAGGTCATATGCAAAAAGTATTATATATTCTTTTGGGAATTTTTGTCCTCGAGACTTTTAAAAACAACTACTTATTAATTACTTTCACATTAATAAAATGGAAGTTCAGGATGTCTAGACAGACAGGAAGGACTGGAGGAAATGTATGTTGATGAGAAGATACTTCAGTCTCTCAATCACGTTCAGGTGAAACTGAGCCCAGCTCAGTTCCTGAGTAGTTGCACCTTTTTGGTCATCCATTCCCACTGATGGTTTGCAGGAAAAAACTTGAGGATTTTATTGTAAGATTTTGCCTCAGGAAAAGATATGAGCAAAAAGAATTGGAGATTATTTATGACCTGTACTATTATGGCTAAGAGAGCTACATTTCTCTTGCACTTGGGAGTACCAGTTCTCTTTGCAGAGTTGAAATTTATGAATTGCTGTTTCTTCTTTGCTTTCTTCAAGAAGCTACTTTAGATCTGTAATACTAACATTAATTTTTTTGCTAGTCATACCCAAAAAGCTGCTTGTACCTGGCAGGTTTCCGAGTGATAGGTTTGTCTTGTGACCAAAGCTGAAAAGGTAATTCTGAACTGAAAAGGACAATAAATAGGAAACAGTGAGACCCCAAGTATCATGTCATAAATGCATGCAGGCACTAAGTGAATTCAACTGAGATTAATTATTTTAAGGAGCCTCAGTTCAATTGCCTCACTATTGATGTCTGATCTATCTGAAGTGCCTCTGTCTGCTCTAGGAATCTCCCTATACCCCCAGCCACCACCCCAGTGCATGAGGCTGTGTCGTATCAGCCAGCCGTGTGTGGCAGCTTCAGATTCCTGAGGGCATCTTGAATGACACTAAATGCCTGTGTCTAGGCAGCTGATTTGAGCCCACTAGGTCCATACTGTAAATGTGGCCATACTCGTCAGAAAGAGAAGCTGCTGGTAGCTGAGCTCTTTACAACATCTGCCTGTTATGTAGGTTCCTCATTTGCAACTCAGCTGGACTGAGAAGATCTGACTGTAAAGCCACTGCTGAGACCAGGCAGATTTGATTTTAATCTAAGTCAAATAGGCTTTTTTTTCTCTGGTGAAGTTCCAATACTTTGCCATTCATTTTCTCACTATGAATTGTGGCCAGAATTGCAGGGAACATCATATAGATGGGATTCTTCCCTGTATTTTCTCTTTTAAATATCAAAACATTTCACCTCAGCTCAGTTCCACATAAGCTTTTTTTTCTCAATTGCTGTGGTGACATCCGTGAGTTGTGGTTTCTTTGCTTTATGCCCCATTCTTCACATGCTTTTCTTCCCCTCTTCCCACTGTGACACTGCATATCCCACATGGATGCCACACGGTCATATAACTCCACGATAAACTTGGTGAGCCAGCTAAGGGGTGGCAGTGGTGCATCACAGTGTAACCAGATGTAACCAAAGCGATTAGTTTGCTGATTACATTTCGGTGACTACAGGATCTATTTTTCAGCACAGGAGCCCTTTCAAGAGTAAATTAGGGTATAAGCCAACTACACTATGACACAAATGAAGCTAGAACTATTAAAGTCACAAGTTTACAGAAATCAAGATTTAACATTCTCCTTTGCTAAAATGCAGCCTGGCAGAATCAAGAAACTTCCCTGTAAAAACATGCCTTTTATTTTATCTGTTGATTCCTAACACATATTTATTGTTTTAGTTAATAAATACATTAAAGGGTGATTCTTAACGGAGCTTAATGCGGCTATGTCAATGCTAATTATCATCTTACATTACTATGATAGCTTAATCCTCCACGCATTGTCACCTCCTCCAAAAGCAGGAAATAACTACATCAGCATTCTAACAAAGCAAAAAATAAGTATCTTTATTTTCTTTTTTAACTGTTAAGAAGGACACTAGAATACTAGAGCTTTTTCTGTAATAGCGTATCTTCTCTATCAGCCTCTGTACAAGGTAATTTACTTATCTCCAGCAAGCCTCTCAGGCCCTTATTGTATTTCTGCAGTGCTAACACATTCAACATATGGTAAGAAATTTAAATGCTACCAGGGAGTCTGAGAAGAAATTGCATTCATACACATCATCTTAAAACAAAACACATTTCCTAATAAAAGCTGTGAAGGCAGATCTCATAGTTATGGAATATAGATCTCAAAAATAAAACAAATAATTTGGGTTGTTTTAAGGAATCTGTGCAGCACTTTGTCAGAGTAAAACTGTACTTCAAACTAAGATGTCAACAGGAAAAAGGTACACTTCTAAAGAAAAAGAAATGCTATTTTGCTACCAATGATGTGAAAACACCTTTTTACTGTGTGGGGTTTTTTTAAACAAAAGTTGGAGCCTATCTAGAAGCTTCAAGCTCAGAGCAAATCCTTCATTTCAGAACACCCTCAGCAGAGCAGACTCTTGCCAACGCTGCAAACAGGGAGTTGCTTCCATCTGCTGGAGACCAAAAATACCTCAAGAACACATGCCAAAGGTCTCAGCCAGGTGCTGGGATCATTTGAGAAGCCTAGGAGTGCTGTCTCCAGAACACTGGAAGGTAGTTTTACAACCTATTCCTGAAGGAGAGGACAGCCAGAATCAGTAATGCCATCGCACCCATTGAATACGTCCTGTCTATGTCCCCTGTCTGAAATCCAACAGGAAGGATGATGAACTAAAATCAGTAATCCCTCAGGCTGGCATCCTCTTCCAGGGAATAAGCAGTTGTGCCTATTCCAAAAGACACGAAGACTTTCTCTAATGTACAGGGGAACAGGACTAAACCCTGAGAAGAAATATCGGGCTCAGCAATCAGATTAGGGACTGGAATGGTCATCTAACAACCCTCATCTTCACCAATGTGTTCACAGGTGTTACTCTCATGGTACAGATGCTTCAAAGCCGGAGTTATTTGATTGTACTAATGATCATTTGAGAAAGCTTGTTGGAGCACTTGGCAAACATTACTGCATTTATTCATTCAGTATCTCCATGTGAGGGATGTGCATTTTATTAGTCTTTTGAGACTGATCATAAACACATCTATGCACACATTTACCAAAATCCTGTGCATGAGCAAACACATTTTGAGCCAGAAACCTTGTAGAGTGAGCACGCTGACTTTGTACTTCTTGTTATCTGCTTCCAACAGATTCAAAATCAGTAGAAAAGGAGGTGTGACTTACCTGCCTTGTGTCTGCTCAGCCATAATAATTTACTGTTTAGGATCTGATCCACCATGCAGGTTCTGAATGAGGTTTCCTTGGGGATTTTTTCCTTCAGGCCTTGGTGTTGACATATAGGTGGGTGCCAGATGAAGAGAAGATCTGTCCCAGCCTCATTCCCATGGCTAGTACTATATCCTCTCCCATGGGAAGGTTTGGCTGGCCACCTCTGTGCCCTTAGGTACAATTTAAAAAGCCATGTATTTTTAAAGCAAGGAGGAAAAAAATACTGTAGAAAGGTACTGTGCCATTTTAAAAAAAAATCTTTCTGCACATCTAAAAGAATAAAAAAAAAAAGAAAGGCTAGAGAAATGTCATTAAGGCAGTTACCAAATTCATTATTTATGTGTGCCAGCCACTTGAAAGAATCCAATTACTATGGTGAAGATCATCATAAAGCACACATTTTCCACCTAATAATAAAGCCCATTGTTACCAAGTAGAAAGATGTGCAAATTTTAAGCATGTTGTAATTAAATATTCATTTCTTTATATTTGATTAGAATAATGTGCTTGTTATTGTAAAAGTCTACAAGAGAGATAATCATGTCCTTACTTATTCTTTGCTATTAGATTCAGATTTTGGTAAGACTGTTTTAAGTTTTTCTGCTTCCTTGTGACCTTCTCTATTTTGATACATTCTCATTTATTTTTCTCAGGGAAAAAAATTTTTTGTTTTTACTTAGCTGGTAATGGATATGATAGATAATTGATCATATAGTATTCATTCAAATAACATTATGAGTTATTTTTTTGTTTTCCTATTCCAAACAAGAACAGAAAAAAAATCAGTTGACATTTTTATTTTGTATGTCTCCTACTCTCTAGCTTGCTATTTGAAACTTGGCATCCAACATGTTAACTGGACTGCTGCCTATGGCTTGTTCACACATGAAAGTTTCAGTGTTTCAGTTTCTAGTACTCTTTCTAATAATGTTTCAAATAGCCATGATTGCATAACTGAAACTGGCTTTTTTTTTGGTCAAACAGTCAAGTGGGGAAGCCCAACCACTGCCTTTTCTGAGTGTTTGTGACTGACGTTTATGTTAACAGCAGCAAAAAAGCAAGTGCAAAATGTATGAATGCTACGGAAAATCTGCTAAGTGTTGCTGGAAAATCTTCAGATCTGTCCAACTGGGTTAATAATCATGTACTTCTTAACAGAAGCTTTCATCTGGAAGAATCTCAAAAGCTTCATCTAATTGGACCTTGTCTCTAAGTCAAGAGTGTATCTAAGCTAGTTGTCTGGATTCATTCTGTAGGGAGAAATAGATACCGTCTCCCTCTGTACCTGTGAGATGGCAAACATGGATGTGTATTTTTACCTCACATCCAACCAGACAGGAATCAGCCTTGAACTCCACTTTATCTAAATGTATAGCTCTTCCATTCAGAGATGCCTATCTAGACAGGACACATCTACATGACCTCCTCTGTAGAACACATAACCAGATTTTTATGTCTTACCTATGCTAAAATTGAAGGGCTTCCTTTCTTTAATGAATTGTATCAAATAGTGTCAGAAGATCATGGTATGGAACTAATTTCAACCACATCACTTACTTCATGAAGGGCAAAAGGACCAGTCAAACACTGAAAGTCCTTTGCCTTAAGTAGGCATACCTAAGTAACTTGCTGAGTTGGATTAATTAATTCCATATTAAAATGGACATGACATGGCTTAATTAATATTCTGAGCAAAATACAAGCTTAGATCTGCATTTAAAATACAGACAGGATGCTATGACTCCAGCTGAAGTTTGGAACCCTTTCTTATTATAGAAGGCATCTATGAAAGCTTTAATCCTCTGTATTCAAGGTACAGATTCTGTATTTCATGCCAAAGCTACTTTCACTACCAACACAGCAGCATATTGCATAAAGGAAGCTCCAGTTAAAATAATACAAGGCAAGAAAATTCCAATCAGATTAACTTTTCACTGTAGCAAGGGAAATTATGCTGATAAACTGTGATGTTAGATGAATAAGCTTAAAGAAATCTAGGGTCTCTAATCTTGATGCTCTGCAGAATAGCACCTGAACTTTAGCTAGTAAGATGGAGAAAAAGAAGCTCTAGTTGTGAAAAACTGTTAAACTAAGGGTGATGTGAAACAAGTCTGAGACATGCTTCAGTCTGTTCTTCTGGAAACTGGAGGGTGGCATAATTCAGCAAATGCCTTTTAGTGAATATGAACTTGGAAGAAAACCATTATATATGGATTATGCATATAGTAAAGGCAGTGTGAACCACACCAGTGTTAGGTTTAGGGGAGAGATGCCTCCACCCCTGCAATTTACTTTTTTCTTGGATCTATTCAGATGCAGCTAGATTTATTGGCATTTACGTGGAGGTTATGTATTTAGTTCTCAGGGTCAATACTGCAAACAGCAGAGGACAATTTCTTTTCAGCTCTTGTTGATTCATCTGCATCCTTAAGATTAATTTCTCAACTCCACCAATTACATTTGCTTTTGTCAGGGCCAAAACACAGTAAACCTTCTTCTCACTTTTATGTAGTTCAAGCTTCTCTGCTTATCTTTTTCTGTTCTGGAATGTCAGTAATGACCCAAAAAACAACCCGCTGATAACTTTAGTGAGTGAGAAGGGAAAGAAAAGGATATCTCAAAGATAATAAAAGCATCAGATGATAGAAAAAATATCTTAAATTGTACTGGGGGAGATGATAATTTTTTTTACCTGTTTGCTGCTCGGTTATTGTTGTCATCCGATACGTTTGTTCCATTAAGGCTAAGAACAAAGCCTGGGTCAGTATTGTACCAGGTGTTGTGAAAACATAGACTAAAAGACAGTTGCCCCCCCTAGATTTGTCAGGCTGCAAAGTTGGAGTGATCTTTTCCCCCGATGAGCTCCATTTCCCACAGAGAACTTGCAGAACTAAACCCTCTTCCACAGAAACCTTGGACCAGGCAGTGAGCATGTTTTTTGCCAGAGATGCTTGTGTAGCTGTCACTGGCAATGTCAAAAGGGAAGAAATGCTTTCCACAGAAGCGTACAGCCAGAGCATCTGGAAGTGAGATAAGTTTTTTTTCTGCCTGGGAATTCTCTAGTCCTGCTAGAGGAAGGATGATTGGATGGACTCTATGGCAAGGGAGCAGCCTCCTCCCACTCGACATTAAGAGATGTTATAAGGTCACCACCTCTGGCAGGCTCCAGGACTCGGGGATTCCTCTTACCCAGCTGCTAGAGGCCAATCCAGTGTGCCTGGAGACCCAGGGGTCTTTCTATCCCGGACTGATGGATATGGCTGCTGTTTTTCTGTTTGCAAGTCCAACCAATAGCAAGGCTGAGTGTGTATCCCAGAGATACGCACATACACAGAGGGCACTAATGTGGCCGCCCTCAAATATAAAAAAATATTGTCAAGTTCATGTTGTTTCCTCCTTCTTACCAGTTACAAAGTCCATGTAGTTTCTTAATGGTCCATCAATTAGTGACCTGAGAGTTTGGCTCTTTGCCATTGTCTCTGTTATCACTTATCCAACATGGGTGTGCCTCTATGTGTTTTGTTTATCACTTTTGCTGTTACTTATGACTCCCTTTGAAATGAAATTTTTTTTGTGTGCTAACCTCCATGAAGCAGAAGCTCTTACATTTCACGCTCTTACATTTTACACACCCTTACACTCATGGTATGAGTGTGGTCCTAATCCAGTGGGAAGATCCAAGACAGGAAACGCAAGATGCATGCCTGCATCCAGACACAGGCTGGGTGCAACTCCGTGGGTCAAGTATCTCTGGGTTTAGTTGTTGCTTAAGCACTGCTCCACACTAATAGCTCATATCTGCAGCAGGCCAGACTGACCAAGTTTGATTTTTCTGTCTTTCTTGAGTTGTCTTAGGAAGAGGTTCCTGCCAAATTTTCATGTTTGAAGGAACCTGAGGACAAGATGTGCAGTACAGGCAACTGATGCTAAAACTGTTTCACAAGTGATGGCATGAAAATGCCTTCAGTTTGATGCTCAAAGCAGAACTTCATCAGTTCTTTGCAGGTGTGTTTTACTGATGCACAGGCTCCTATATCTAGCTGTTGTTCATTTGCCCACTGCTAATTAGCTTGAAACACTTCAAATGCTTACTTTTCCTACTGTAGTTTGCATATGATACTGTTAAACTAAGCAGTTCATACTCCACAAAAGAACAGTGTTTAAGCTGGTTCCTGTCTGTCCTAGCTGGGGCCAAATTCTCATCTTACCTTTACACTAAGATAAAAACCACTATCACTGTTGGCTTCCCTATCAATTATTCCAGTTCCCCTGTATTATAAGCTGAAGGAGATTGCTTTTTGACCATTCCAGGTTTAGGAATGAAAAGTAAATATTTTCCCTGCTTGTATTTATTAATTGAATTTCCTAATATCAATTCCACACCCTAGACATGTAATACACATTTGTAAGTGCATATTACATTTCCAAGGTTATTGAAATCTCTCAGCTTTGCTTTTTTTTAATCCCACAACCCAAGTCATGTTATCACAGCAAGGTCTGCTTTCCTACCAAGTCTCATTGCTGAGACATATACTCCAGTAAAATGCTGAAGTCCCCCTCTTAGACATCTTGCAGAATCTCTCATGTCTGGTTGTTGGAACTTTTCTGTGACTCAAGGACAGGTGCAGCCAAAGCACCGTTCAGATTGTCAAGTGTGACAGAGAGAAGAGCTTTCACCATTCAGTCACTGTTATTAGAGTTTTGCAGTGGAATGTGAATGCAGGATGTGGGGGGGCTACATCCTGATCAATCCTACCAGGCAAGAGCCATGAGTCCCTCTGGCTCCTAGGGGGGTAGTCTGGATGTACACCAGCATAGCAAAGAAAGGGAGGAATATATTTTTTTTTAATAATGCTGTTTACAAAACAGTATTCCATGCTACCGTTCATCCTCGTTCCCTGTTCTCAAGGGCAGAATCATTGTTTCTTAAGGGCTCATCTGCTCCTGCTGCTTATTTCCCTACTTGAAGTCAATTTGCAAAATTGCAGTTGGTTGCAGTGGAAATAATTGTGATGTCAAAAATACAGTATTATGACTTAGTTATAGGCATAAGTAGCTGAAGCAGATAAACCTTTACAAATTAAAGATAGTGTTTTAATGCAAGCAGCCTAGAAAATATAAAGCAGGGAAAGAAGGAAGGAAGATAGGGAAGCAGAAGTGTTTAAAAATAAATGGATTTTCAAAGTTCAGCATGCAGCTATCATTTATCCTTTCATGCCTGATATTTTTGCTTCCAAGGAATAAACATGCTTTTACGATGCAGATGAGCCTTATACCATTCATTTCTATCTTATATTAAAAAAACAGGGAGGAAATGAAAGATAAACAGTAATAACTACCATAAAATTGTTAAGCGATGGTAGCTGTTATGACAAAGTCAGGTCTTTATCCTTTCACTTAATTTCCAGAGGAGAATGAATCCAAGGCCAAAATGCCTTATTCTTACCCAGGTGAGTACCATCTCTGTGCTGGATGTAGCTACTCCTCTGAGAAAGGTAGGCAGGATTAGACTGTTTCTCACTGGTAGCTCCTTCAGAGTTGCAACTCTGCTAATACTGTATTCCTGCTGATAAAACTCATAAAAACTAAATCTCTGAGAATTTTACAGTACATGGGGTGTGTAACTAGCCCTCACATGTTATTAAGCCTGACTCTGATAGTCTAATAAGCATCAGGGATGGCATATTTTAGCAATGAACTATCCCATTATTTATACAAGAAGCTATTGATTCAGTGTACAGCATGGTAATGGCATTGAAATGTAAATCTTTATACAGTACTGACTATTTAACATTGTATATTGATTATACTCTAAAAGACACATTTCAGTTTCAAATTTTTCTAGCCTGCCTATAATAGGTTGCAACAACTTCATAGCACTTTCTTTTATTTACAACTGACTGTCATTTCTCTGACTAAACATTAAAACTACAATCAAATTTTCAACTCATAACCCACACTAACCATCTCATTGTTCTGCTGTTTTCAGGTAAGCTGTCAATTTAATGTGACATTGCAATTCATTTGTTGCTTGAAGGATCAGTGGCCTTCCCCAATATGGTTACTTTCTGCTCTTGTCTGCTACTTGAAACCCTACCAAGGTGGGACATGGAGGAGGAGCAAAAGAACTGAGGTTTGTCTCATAGCCAGCTGCTGTATCGCCCAGTGGGATCCACTAGCAGCAGGTGTCAAGGAGTAGCCCCCTCTGATAAGCAAGTAGTCAAGGAAAGATCCCTCTGACAGCAGTAGTAACTGGTAAACCAAATAACCCAGAGAAAAACTATGTAATTAAAGGAATAAAGGAATATGGTCTCCTCTGACTTTTGGAATGGCCTTAGCTGAGTCATTTAAAGTTTCCAGGTGAAACCTTGGTTCTGTTGAGTTAATGTAAGTATCTTTGGCACCCTGAATATCTCTTCTCTCTTCTGCAATATAGGGAATAATAACATTTCTCTTCTTCAACTGAGCTATCTGTTTAGTTCACAGGGCTTTTCATAAAGGAATTATCAACAAAAGTACCTCATCACAGCACTCGCCTGGGGCCATCAGAGCTTTCGCAGTACATATTTCAGCAATAGATGCAATAAATAATGAGGTCCTAGAAGAAAATCATAGTCCAACTAAATGGCCTTAGTACTCAGGGCATCTCCAAGGGCTTCTTGAGGCCATTTGACTGCAGATGCAGGTTTGGTTTCTAATTACAGTGGTTTTCGACACGCACTGCGTGAAAGGCACTGCATGAACTTAGAGTAGCCCCAGCAACACATTCACTTGTCTTTCCAAAAATCCATTTTCTTAACACTAAGCATGAATCTGCTTTTGTCGTCTCTTGTGCTGTCTTTTGTCAATGTCATCCAAAAATATTCTGAACATCTCCTCTTGCTCTCCTGACTGATCTACAGTGCTTGCCCACTCTAAAGGTAAATGTAGATTAAAGGAACAGCTGGAACTCAATCTTTCCCTTCTTTAATGTTTCAGGTAGATTTATTATCTTCCAACCCATTAATTTGTCACTTTAATAAGTACCTGAAAAGTTAATTAATTAATAGGAGCAGCTTCTTCACTTATTAGCCAAGCAGCAATTGTAATTCAGGTAGCAATAAGGGATTGATGAAGAAAGAGTAAATGCCTGAATGGTACAGTAAATGTTATTGAACTAATTTCATCTCTGAGTTTGAAGATAATTAATCTTACATTCTTAATAGCTTGAGATGGACTGATCAAGCCTTGTGTTCTGTGAACATTTGGCTATTTACACCTTGTCAATGTGGAAGGGCAATGCAAAGTTAGACTAAGAAAAGTTTGTGAGGAAAATTAAAATTAATTGAGGATATTCAATCTGTTGAAAAAAAAAATCTTACTTTTCTCCTTTCTGTCTCTTTCACTTTTTAAGCAAAAAAAAGGTAGTTTGGGTGGGAGGAAGAATATCCCTGCGCTCTCTGTTCTTTACTTAGAAAAAGCTCATGGAAGAAGGCAAAATTTGAATTGGGTTTTGCACTTGAACCAAGCTACAAAACTCAAATGCATGCTGAATTGCAGTGTGCGTGGAGGCGGGGACAGGACGGGGGCGGGGGGGCGGGAATTATGCATTTGGAAAAAAGATCCTTGCAGGGACTCAGTCTCCTGTCATCCTCCTCTCTCCTCTCCTGTCTTGGACTGAGAGCTCCCTTTTCTTAAGTCCTTAGTATCTGTGTGCAGAGCTGATTTTTCAGAATGAGTTCCTGCTTTCTACTGTCTTTGTCTCCTTCAGCACCAGCCTTAGCATCCATAAGGCTTCTTACATGTCCTCCCATTGCTACGTGGCTGTCCTGTATGTGGCACAGTGGAAGATAAATGACAATTCAGTACCATGTTCGTATGTGGTAAGCTCCTTAAAGTTACATCTGGCTGTGGTGGTGATAAGCCTTCACATGTATAATTGTTATATTTATATACAATATTAATATACAAGTATTATATAAAAGTATATGTAAAGTATCTATATATTTATTTTAAATATTTCTATTTACTCAGAGAACTCTGGCAGCTTTCAGGCAAATGATGGTTCAAGTGTTTCCTACCAATAGATTGGCAACAGACACTTCTGGGTGTTCAGGGTGCCAACTTCTTCAGTGCAGATGAGCCAATACATGCACTTTGAAGCCTGAGCCACTAAAACAATGCCAGTGGTACACTTACAGGTCCGCATGTCCACCATATGCCCTGCCGTTACCCACATGTCTAGCCTCATCATCCTCACCAGAACTCATTTAGTTTCTGAGATGTGTCTAGATGATTCTCCTCAATGCATATGATCAGCACCTTTGCTTTTCCTATTCTCTTATTCAGGTTGCTGAAGAGCATTATTTGTTTTATACGTGTTCAGCAGTCTAATTCAGCCTGACTTTTGGCTGTTTTCTCTGATCTTCCTTATACTTTTCACCTTTCAGCATTGTTTTCTGTGTCCTTTATTCTCTTCCTTTGTAGGCTGCTGTATCCTTTGAGGTGACTCATCAGATGAGGCTACAGCCCTTTCCTACAAACATATTTTTTCACCTGGGATTTGACTTCCAAATAATCTTTGAATTTTGCGTTAAAGAAATCAGTCCTGTGCTTCCTTCACATTCAGACCCTTGGGCTTCTCAAACTATTTAATTTCACCTGGCTTCCTTCAACTATTCCATTTTACACATTTGAAAGCCAGAACTCTGGCCACAAAACAACTTTTGCTTATCTTTCCATTAAACTTCAAGTGGATCAATTCTTGGTGATTGATCCCAAGTTCTGAAAGAGCAGAAAGTTGTACACAGCCTCCTGCAGCAGAATATCCTCTTTCTCCAAGGCCTACCAAATTCATTTAGCTAACCGGTATACAAAATCAAGCTTCATGCTATCCTTTGGTCATTTCTGTTGGAAAACATTATCTGAAAAATAATTAAAGCTTATAAAGGTAATACATCAATATTAAATTCCAGTGTTTGGGATAAATTTACAAATTGAATCTTGGTGACTGCTGCATACTAATGTGTTCCCAATATTTACTTGCAGTTTATGACAATTTCACAAAAGATGAATCTGTTAGAAACTGTGGGGATGCAGTTTATCATCCAGAAGGTTACGTTTCCTCCTTAGCCCCTTTAAGTCATCATGGAGTTAGTAACTTTAATAATAATTTACTGGCATTTTCCAAATATTGGTCAACCCTGAACAATATGTATCTCTTTATACACTGACTGGCAATGAGCAAATCCTAGTTTCTGCGATGTTCACTCAAAACACAACTGAAGTATTTTTCAACAGGCCAAAGTACTTAAATGAATGGGACAGTCGTATAAATCCATGTGAACAAAGAGGAGAGATCCAGGCATTCTACTTTTACTGTCTGCTAATCAAATTCCATTAGCTCTAAGTACATAGTATTGTCTTACACATACCACACCGCAAATTATTTGGCTCTTAATGTAATTTCCTCAAAGGCAAGTCCAGTTTTTAGGGCTGCATGAGTTAATGCTGCAAGATCTGGCCCAGTTAGTGTGAAATAACCTTAGTCATTCTATTAATTTGTTTAAATTTGCAATATGGGGATATAATCCTTTCCTCAGTTTCCTTTGTTTTCATTAAATGTTTTTTTCATGTTCTGTAAGGCTGTCTTATGTGCTTGTGTGCTTGTTCATGAGTTAGAAAGAAGATAATACTGTGCTTTTGCTGCACAAGCAAGACATTTATTGATTAACCCTGACAAGTGTTTTGCAGGGTTTTCTCTAACCCTGTCTTTACAGAGGAATATAGTTGACTAAAAAGAATTATTCCAAGAGGAGATGACAGGGAAAAGGTTACAGACTAAAAGAGAGAAGAAAACATTAATACTTATCTCACTGAACAGATGGACATGGAGGACTTAAAACATTTGTCTATCAGTTTTCTCACTGATACCATAACAAAATGCACTATAAATTAAAGAGAAAAGGGACAAAAGGTAGCTGGAAGATGGTACCTGATATTTAATCCATTGTCACCAAATGATCTTTTAAAAGAAAATAAAATATCTTTCCTGGTGGAAATATTCTAAAAAAAGAAAGGACAGCAGGTACATTATCAGCCATTCTATTCCTGACCATTAGCTATAATTACACACAAAGGAGGGAGATGTACATGTAATTAATTATTTTGTGGTAAGTAAAGATTTAATAGTTATTTCCTCAAATTGAATTTTTATAACTGATTTATCCTATAAGATCAGATCTTGTTAGATCTTTAAAACTGCCAGATTTTAAACAATGTCTATTACATTTTTCTAAACAAGCGTTGATACATAGGAAGTTGTTTTCCCTTCCAGAGTCCTTGGCTTTCTCCTATTTGTATGTTAATGCGCTGGACAGTTGGATCCAGTTTTATTATATCCTGAAAGACCATTTCTGCATATATCTATTGAATTGACAGCAATGATAACTCATTCCCACAGGTTATAGGTTTAATGGGTTATTCATCTTGTCTTAGGTCTGGAAAGGAAGAAGTAAGAAAAAGTTCCCTGACCTTGGGACCTGGATTTTAGAAACAAGATGCCTGTGTTACTTGCCTTATCTGTTGAAAAAGAATTAAAGGTTAATCTGTTTTTTTCAGAACTGTAGTGGTCTCTGCCTGGACCTATATGCTTTTTGCTGTCTTCAGAGGCTTTTTTTTTCCATGGAAGAGGATATACACTTTCAGTAAATTGTTCATTTTTTGCCTGGAGCTCTTGCTAGATTAATCCCTTCATTCAAGGAATAGCAACAGAAGCATCAATCCACAGGCATTTACAATTATTTGAATTTCTCACTTCAGATATGTAACACAGTGAGCTGGCTGAGACCTATTACATGTGTAGACCATGTTACACGTGTTGGGGAATGCTAATTGGTTTTTTTTTTTTTCATTGCGTTAACAAGTGTCCAAGAAGGGATACAGAAGATTGGTTCTGGGCACTTGTCCACACTAAAGTGGAGTAGAAACGTTGTCATGTTTCTCTCAGGTGGATTCTTAAAGAACAGATCTTAGGTCTTGCTTATGTACATTAATTTAGGCTGTTAACATAATTAGACAAAACATAATCAGGTCTCCTTACAAATAGGGACTGTAACATCTCTGCCTCACAGTTAAAGCCCCAAACAACTTTTGTTAGGGTCCTCTTTCCTCCATTGTCCAGGAATCTCCAAACAGTTCATCTTTGGCTTTTCCTTCCCACAAACCTATCTGCATGCAATAACATTTTCAAACCAAGGGAAAAAAAGGTTGTTTGCAACCAGTTTTAATGGCCAGACTATGGAAAAAGATGCGATAGTTATTTTCTTCTGGCCACTGACTGCATCTTCGGCTTCTGCCTCCCAGAGCACAAGCCTCTGACGAAGACAACCTGGTCACAGTATTAGTCAATAGAAATGAGAGTTTTGAAGTTACAAACTTCAGGCAGACAATGACTTCATGCTGTCCAGGGCCTGAACTCATCTGAGTTTTTCTGTTCTCACTGAAGACAGCTGGATTTAAGCAGCAGACAGTGATTGTAGTGTGAAATCAATCCTTCTGGACTAAGCAGCAGTATTTGGCACAGACAAGGTGGAGAAAAAACATTTCTGAAATACAGAAGTGAATACCAAGGTGCCCAGCTAAAAATCGGGCATGCCTCTTCCCTGTTCAGACCCACTGAAGGCAGAGTTTAACTGAGGTGCCATAGGGCACCCATCTAGATGACAGACACACACTCTACAGTGTCTGGCTGAGGGCATCAGCTGCAACTGGTCACTCTACAAACAGCAGACAAAGGCATTCCTGAGGCTTTACCTGCACACTAATTCTGTATAGCTGGGGCTTTAAAAGAATTGTGATGATATAAAGGCCTTTCACTTGCTCCCTATAGAATTTACTACTATGTTTGATAAGGTATAATCATTTGGAAGTCCACAGGCATTTAAAAAGTAAAACTAAATTCCTCTCTGAACAACAGAGAAGCAAAACCCAATGTTCTAGGAGTGAAAAAATCTAGTGTGAATTGCCATTACTTACAATAAACTCTCACTTTTCCATTCCATAATGAAGCTTCATGTGCCTGGACCCATGTAAGGCGTACTTGTGACAAGTTAAAGATTTTGGAGTAACTAAAGCGTTGCATTACTGCACTGAAATATCCTAAAGTGACAGGGCAAGGGCAGTGGACAGAAATGAAACAACAGTTCTTGGGACAGGTCTGTCATGGAGGTTCACTAAAACCAACGCAAATGAGGGACAAGCTCAAACAACTTTATTTCACACAACAGCCAAAACCACACAACAGAAACCAATGAGAAATGGGGTAAACCGAAACCAATCAACACTGTGATAACATTTAACATATAACAGGTTTGAGGTGCCAGTCAGGGTATTGTTACTACACGGCAAGAATTCCACACAAGAATGATGATCCAAAGTGCACACACACAGTCACTCACAAAGGGGAAAATTCTCTCTCTCATGGGTACCCAGAAGATATAATTGCTCACGCTGCGGGGGGGGGGGAGGGTGGGGGTGGGGAGGACGACACGATGACGACTGGGAGTGGGTGAGGGCTCACTCAAGGATATATCCAGAAGAAATCACTCACCAAAGGAGGTGAGGGCACTCAGTCCCGGGAAATTTCCTCAGGGGGCATCTCACCCCAAGCAGAGAGGTCCCAAACACAGGCCCACTGCTCCAAGAAGACCAAACTCAAAGGGGGTCTCCAGCGGCACCCCATTCATACCCTGGGTCGGCTCTGAGCTGTGGTCATATTTGGTCATGATCTAGAAGTTTCTCTGAGCCAAGATGCCTCACTGGCTGAGGACCCCGTCTGATGACAAAAGACATCCCGCCTCTCCTGCTTCCCCTGCCGAGATGTGTATGTGCCGGGGGCACGGCAGAGAACAAAAGGCGCGAAAAGCCGGTGATCGCCATGCCAAAAGCCCCCATCTTTACCAGAAAGGGGGGCGGGGGGGCGGTGAAGCGTACCTGTCACACAATCCACCCCGTGACCACAGTCATGATCCGACCAGTTTCTTTGGAGTGGTGGTACAGTCACCTCTTGCCTCCACAGTTAAAAGGGGGCACAGTGTTGGTGAGTTTAACACCCACTCTGGATCATCATTCTTTAAGTGTCTTTCAGCTTTTACAAGGTATCATTAGCAACCAACCAGTCACCCCACAATAAACTATCAACCATGTAACAATATCCAACATGATAGCAACAATCAACAATAGCAACAGGCAAACACATGAGCACCAATCTGGGGTTCTATTGGGACATCTAACATACAGATAGGGTGCGGGGTGGGGGGGATGTCAATTGCATGGGTTGGTTTTAGGGGCATGTCAGTGTCACAAGTGGGATTCAGGGTAGTATTAGTTTCAGGGGTGGGTTTCAAGGAAGTGTACTTCACAGTGGACACAGATTTCATTATGGTGCTCTTAAGGCAGATTATAACAATACAAATTACAACAATCACAATTATGATCGTTATCAAAGATTGAAGGAGGCTAGTTAGCCACCCGAACAAAGAATACCCAACCGCGTTAAAAACGTTCCCCAATCAATAAGTCCCTAGTGCAGTAGCAATTTCTCGTTTGTCTTTAGCTATCTTCTTCATCTTATTCATCTGTTCTTGTAGTGGCACCAAAACGTTTGGGATGTGGATGCAAGAGCCGTCTACCAATAGATTCAGCCTCCCGCATATGCCTTTCTCCTTCAATAGGATTAAGTCTAACATGGCGCGATTTTGAATGGTCATCTTGCTGTTTTCTTGTAATTGATGGTTTAAGAAGCCTATGCTGTCATGCATAGAGTTTATCAGTGCCTCTAGCTGTTGGCTCAGCTCTAGAATAGTGTCTTTTCCACATTGGAGGGATTCCCATTCATAAGATTGACTCTAACCACCACGCAATCCTCGCTGGAGCATTTTTCCACCACTTCCGTATATCCCTTGGCACGCGATCCCACCATTGCCATTATATGGGCCCTTCCCAGTAGACAGCACAGAGGGAAAGCACGGCTAACGTGCAGGCCAGTTTTGGGATAGTTGGTTGTAGCTGGGAACATAGGCAGCCATCAGAGCAGCCCACACTAAATTAGGAGGTGCAGAGACAAAAGATGTTTGGCACAAACCTGGAGTGGTTGTGAGGGGGTGACAATATGGTAATTTAGGTAATTTTATGGTAATTTAGGACAGAGGGACATGAATAGCTGGTATTGCTGCATAAGCAGCCTTGTACCAAGGTTTCTTGGGCCGGTGGATATAGCCACACCAGGGGCATCTTATCTGTATCCTTACACTGAATTTCTGTTTGGCAGTCCCAGAGTGGAGATTCCCCTGTCAGGTGTACCCCATCTTTTGCCCCATACCAACTAGGCACTTGGCCCACATGCAGCTGAGCGGGCAGTCAAATGAATTGTCCCCACACACACTAAGGCATTCATTACTGTCTCTGTCAAGGTGTTTGATACACCAAGAGGCATTTAATGGCTTGGTACACACCAGTGAGTGATCGCCAACATCCCACACAGAGCCACGCTCAGTGGTTCCCCATGCACCATTGGGACAGGGTGTAGTGTCATTGATGCTCCACCCCATGGCTTTATGGGTCAGTGGGAGAATGTAATTGCATTTGGCATCCCATACCAAACTAAACATTTATCATGCCCAGTGACCAACTATAAACGATATGGGTATAGCCTACATCCCCTATGCTTTCCCGGAACTTCCAGATATAATTGTTATATTGACCCCATGTTAATTCAAGGGCTAGTGATATGTTGACGTCCTGTATGAAAATGGGTAAGGGGTCCTCTGCTGACCTGGGGGTGGGTAAACAGACTGTTACTGATGTTAGGTTCATCATCCACGCAAATCCTACCATCCACGCAAATCTTTGCCACTAACGTTGTCATCCAGGTCCAAGTCATCCACATTATTTGTTGTCACCACCAGTAGGGTCAACAGAATGACCCATCCCTCCATTGTCCTGTAAGAGACTACAAAAAAAAAAGGCCTCGATCCCCTGGGACCAGCCTTTCAGGGTTAAAAGTCAGGGATTATCCACTGAGCACTAATACAGTGGGTTTTTCCGCTCCCGTCCAGAGCTTCCCAGGCATATAAGCCTCTGGGTTTTGCCAATGTCATGGGTACAGTGCCAATTTGAGGTAGTTTTACCATTACATGTTGGCCCACATATATCCGTAGTGGGAACTGGTCCCTTTTATCATCTGGTATAGGGTCATTGCCCGTTAATGGTCCTGCAGGACAGATCGCTCAAATTTTGCAGTTTTCATAACTTCTCTGGTGGTTACTAACAATAAAGACTGCCTGTGGTAATTGCATGTCCCGGTTCTGGCGTGAGACATCAACATGTCTTTTAATCAAACCATTGGTCCGCTAAACTATCCCATTGGCCTGTGGATAATATGGTGTATGGAACACCCATTTGATGCCTTCCCCAGATGTAACCAAAATGGTTAGTTTGTTCTTTTGTAACTAAGCAACATAGAGATAGGAGCAGGGTAGACAATACTTTAATGTTGTGTTTGTACATCTATGGCTATGGATATGCTACTATACTCAAAGACAATAGGACGAATAGTAGTACGGACGTGCTGCTATGCTCCCAGTACAGCCCCAGCCCATCTTGACAATGAGTCGAGGGTAGTTAGAATAATTGGTTTGTGTTAGAATAGGAATAAGGGTGCCAAATCATTGTTAGGGACCATGCACCATGAAGAAGGGAAGCAAGCTACATAAGCAAGGTGATATTGCGCATGCCCATAAGAAGGGGTCAACTAAAGGACACACCTGTACGACCACCAGGGACCACCAGAGACCCCCACGGAAGCCCCTCGGAGTTCAAGGACGCATGCATAATGACCATGCAAATATGATAATTAGTTCTGGGAAATAGAATGAATATGCATGATCATTCTGGGAAATTTGATGCATATGTATGTAATTGGACAATATAAGCTTTGGTTAATGTAACCTGTGGTATGCACGCTAGGTGGAACAATCCCCTGTGCATCTGGGGCCGTAATAAAGAATGCCTGCTTCTTAATTTTACATTGGTGTTAAGGAGTTTGATTCCCAATTCCAGTGACATGCCTCTGCATTTTGATAAGAGGTCTTACATCCCTTTGCTCTACCTCCTCTGTTTCAGCAACACTAGCTTCATCAGAATCTCCCCAGATGTCCCCATTGCAATCCTCAGGATCTGTTCCCGCAATCAACTTCCAAATCAGGACAACACTGGGGGGTTTTGTCGCTTGGGTTAACATAATCTCCATCTTTTGTTCTAGTCAAGACGTTCACTCTCTCTCCCGTTGTAACTCCGCCTTTAAGCATTTGATCTCTAGTTGACTCTCAGAATCATCCTTTTCCACCTGCCTAAAATACTTGTACTGGTCCTGCGCTTGCATCAAGCAGGCACTCAGTATGGCACCCATGGCCCCTCTGCCTCTGCCATCTTGCTTGTTTCCACGACATTTCTCTAGCCTTTCTACAACAGACTTGGGTTCACACCACTTCTCCTTCGCCCATTCCACTCCTAAGGGAGAAGGATCACAACCGTGCCTCTGTAACAATCCCATAGACACCCTGCTCGCTGCGCCAATTATACATGACACAGAGGTACACCAAAACTAACTCAAATGAGGGACAAGCTCAAACAACTTTATTTCACAAAACAGACAAACCCACATGACAGAAAGGAATGAGAAACAGGGTAAACCGAAACCAGTCAACACTGCGATAACATTTAACGTATAACAGGTTCAAGGTGTCAGTTGGCGCATTGTTACTACATGGAAATACACACAAGAATGATGATCCAGAGTGCACGCACTGGATGGTGCTCATGTGTTTGCCTTTTGCTGTTGTTGATTGTTGCTATCATGTTGGATATTGTTACATGGTTGATAGTTTATTGTGGGGTGACTGGTTGGTTGCTAATGATACCTTGTAAAAGCTGAAAGACACTTAAAGAATGATGATCCAGAGTGGGTGTTAAACTCACCAACACTGTGCCCCCTTTTAACTGTGGAGGCAAGAGGTGACTGTACCACCACTCCAAAGAAACTGGTCGGATCATGACTGTGGTCACGGGGTGGATTGTGTGACAGGTACGCTTCACCGCCTCCCCGCCCCCCTTTCTGGTAAAGATGGGGGCTTTTGGCATGGCGATCACCGGCTTTTCGCGCCTTTTGTTCTCTGCCGTGCCCCCAGGCACGTATACACCTCGGCAGGTGGATACATTGATGTAACAATGATGACCCTTTGTCATCATTGTTAAACGTTATCGAAGTGTTGATTGGTTTCGGTTTACCCCTGTTTCTCATTGGTTTCTGTTGTGTGGTTTTGGCTGTTTTGTGAAATAAAATTGTTTCAGCTTGTCCCTCATTTGAGTTGTTTTAGTGTACCTCCGTGATAGAGAGTCACTGTGCTTAACATGCAGTGAAGAGGTGTTCATTGCAGCCCTTCAGATGCATATTTTGTTGTATTTTGCCTACTGGCTATCCCATCACATTCAGTGCTTTGTAACTTTTGAAATTACATTCTTCACGTCCACAGCAGTACCTTTATATGTATCTGTGTAATAAACGCTACCCTGCTCTGTCCATGTATGTGAACTCTCATGTATATAATGGTTCAAATCTGATCATCTTCTACTGCGTATGTTGTTTTACATCATACACTAGAGGAAAGAGAGCTGCAGATTACAATGCAAAATAAGGATTGTCTTCTTTTCTGTATGAAGAAACATTGAGCAGACAGTTTTAGATGAACGAATGTTAATCACCATCAAAATAGTTTGAATGCAACATGTCTTCATTCTTTTATGAATAAATTAATTTCTTTGGAAGGTTTCTGGTTCTTTGAAGATTGATGCAGCTATTTTATGTTGATTAGAAATAATTAATTTGGTTATCCGTTTCATAACAGGAATGCTGAGTTTTCATAAGAAAACTCTGACATAAGAGTGGGACATAGATGACCTGAATTCACCCCCACCCTATACACAGAAGCAAATATCTGTCCATAGCTCATGTAATTATGCAGCAGTACATGCTTCAAAGTACTGAATGATACACCAGGTAGACACTTCAAATGTCAAAATTCAGGACACCCACACCAAACACTGCCATCAGATACACGAATTGAAATTACATATTTGAATATGGTATAATTTTGAAGGTTTGTCTTTTAAAAAGTGTATTTATATACTATCAAAACTTCTTAATGCTAACAAGCTTTTAATACAGAAAAAATTAATGCTAACAAGTTGCCCAAGGTGAACTGTATGATATCTTAGACCAGACAAGCTGAAATCAGCATTCATAACAAGTGCTTGAAAAAACAAGGATGGTGTGGAACCAATGGACATGTAGTAAAGTCCTGCACAGTGAAGCTTGCTTTGTGAAAGTTGTTCCTTGAAATGAAGAGAAGTTATTGCTTTATTCTCCACTGAGGTTTGCTGGAACAAATAGACAGATGGTGAAAATTGCTGTCTTCTTGGATGCAGTACTGGAGCAACTGGATGCAACTCTAAATGTGTGTTATACACAGTTGTGTGGTCCCTTCTGTTGTGCTGAGCTGTGAAGCTTGGCTAGTAACCAATAAAGAAGCTATCAGACCTTCCACATGGATTTAAACCAGTGGAAGAAACTTGAGCAAAGGAAAAATCAACGGGAATAGTAGAGGTTTAAGGAGCAAGGATACTTAGAGCCTCCTCTGGACTGGTGTCCCTCAAGACAAACTCAGTCTGGCTTTCAGAAATAAGTTCATCCCTTACATTTGCAAGCATGAGCAATCACTTTGTCACCGAAATCGGGAATCAAACTCCTTAACACCAATGTAAAATTAAGAAGCAGGCATTCTTTATTACAGCACCAGATGCACGGGGGATCGTTCCACCTAGTGTGCATATCGCAGGTTACATCAACCAAAGCTTATATTGTCCAATTACATACATATGCATCAAATTTCCCAGAATGATCATGCATATTCATTCTATTTCCCAGAAGTAATTATCATATTTGCATGGTCATTACGCATGCGTCCTTGAACTCCGAGGGGCTTCCGTGGGGGTCTCTGGTGGTCCTTGGTGGTCGTACAGGTGTGTCCTTTAGTTGACCCCTTCTTATGGGCATGCGCAATATCACCTTGCTTATGTAGCTTGCTTCCCTTCTTCATGGTGCATGGTCCCTAACAATGATTTGGCACCCTTATTCCTATTCTAACACAAACCAATTATTCTAACTGCCCCTCGACTCATTGTCAAGATGGGCTGGGGCTGTACTGGGAGCATAGCAGCATGTCCGTACTACTCCTCGTCCTATTGTCTTTGGGCATGGCAACATATCCATAGCCATAGATGTACAAACACAATATTAAAGCATTGTCTGCCCCACTCCTATTTCTATGTTGTGAAAGGATTAAATCCCTGACAATCCCTGACTAAGACCTTACTGTGATACATAGACTTGCATTTTTGTAGTTTCACTTGCATCCTTGTTCTCTTTTGTTTTCTTCCCCTGCAAAGAGAGTTTTAGTTACCTGCTGAGCGGAGTTGATGATGGAACATTTCCTATAACTTCTTACCTGATAGGACTAAACAGGCCTTGAGCAAACTTGTTAGGCTTCTTAATTAAATCACTGATAACAGGAACTCAGGACGATTGTGCCAAAAATAAGCACCAAAGAACTAGCTTAAATCGACCCCCTTGTAACATTCCAAGGCCGAAGGACTGATGAGCTAACTCAATGACTATATATGGACAAAGGAAGTCCAAAGTTCAACTAGTGGACAATGTGAGGAAGACTATGGAAGACCACCGGGAGGGTGAAAAGACCCTAACCCTAATTTTACTGCACATGCTTGGACTATGTAAATGAATTCCAGGAACTTATCACCATAAAACTGCCCTTTTCAGGAAATCTGATGCATATGTATGATTTTTCTGTATATGAACTGATGTGTTGTGCTAACCTGGCGGAGCACTTGTGGCAGAGCGATCGCCAGTGCTGCCCAGCGCTGCAATAAAGAATACCTGCATAATAGTCATCCCGACTATTGAGTCCTGATTTCGGCTTTTCATGGCAACAAAACCATGGAAACATCCCCTTTGCATTTGCTGAAGAATAAGCAATTCATAAGATACAGGATCAGTGTATTTATCTCAGTAAAAAATAACAGTTGTGGATACAGGAACAGGGCTTATTTCCTAACTCTTCATTATACTTGAAGTCCCATGGTTTCCAACTGCACCTCAGTAAACTCACCTCAACAAGTTCGTTGGCTGAAGTCAACTCATGTATCATGTCACAGCAAAGACATACTTCAAAGACATTTCCCTTTTAAGGCCATGCTAAAAGAAGAGTCAATGAAAACTGAATCTGTCATCAAATAACTTTAGAGTCCCTTTTCTAAAAAAATCTCGTACTTGCTATAAATTATTTAAGAGAAATCCTGCTGATTTTGTTCTCTCTCCATTTCTTTTCTCTACTTTGAGATTATTTAATTCAGCTCCCTGTCTGTTTGGCAAAGACACTGCAAATGCAGCTTGTCTTCCTTAAATGTGGGAGAAGAACCCTTGCTGCATTGCCCCATAGCAGACGCCCATTCTCAGAAGTTGTGTTACAGCCCAGAGAGAAATGTACTGCTGAATTTACATAATTTCATCACACTGAGGAACAACAATGAAGAATAAGAACAACTTCTTTGCCCTCCAAAAAAGAGCTATGGTTGAAACAAAGCAATTTTAGTAGGGGGTGGAAAGAAGACTGAACCCAAATTCCACATGAAGAAAATAGCTTTGTGCTATTTGTACTTAAGCTCATTCTTCAAATGTGTTGAGTAAAACTGCTATGAGCAACTTCGTATTCAGAAGCAGAAGTCTTGTTAGATGATACTGGACGTTTTTGAAACAAGAATGTTCTCACTAATTCCAAAACCTTATTCTCACTAGAGCTGATGGAAAAAAGGGTATTTCTGATGGATCTGTTGTCATTAAAATGAAGTTTTGCTGAAATAAAAATGTTTATTAGGAATGCAGCTATGAATGTTAAAATTATAATTTGATTTCATTCTGACTCAGTTCTCACATGATCTTGTAACATTATTTTTGCATGTGTTATTTTTCTGATAGTAATAGATTGAGAATCCATGATTGGAGTCTATCTGAACCAAACCTTCTTACTATTTAAAACTTAAGGATATTTACATTAGTTATTTTCAAGCTCTAGAAATTAGCATGTTTTTACACCCTCATTTTGCCATAAAACTTCTGAGGAACTTTTGAAAGATCAGTTCTTCTACTGAAATCTTTGAAGAGATTACCAAATGTGTTCCCCTGTGTGAGGAAAGACCACAGGGTTTAACTATATTGCTACTAACTGAAGAGTACTAGTAGACTCTACTCTGACATTGTAGTCCTTATTGCTACTGAACTGCACTCCACCAAAGCAACGATAGTGTCAAATTTGCAGTTTGTTTCCTCTGTGTTTAAATATTGAAGGTACTTGAGCTGCTCTGTAATGCAATACTGTCACCACAGATAAATTCAGAAATCTAGTTTTAGAGTTACAATTGGCTCTGTGTGAAGCAAACATGCCTAAGATGACTGATATCCTTCTAGCAAAGGAAAGTGCTCTGCTTTCAAGTCCAGTTGAAATTGCTAATCTAACACTGATGCAGAGAAGATAAAGATTTTTGAGTCCAAAAATTAGTCTTGTATATTATCACATGCTACAATACATTGCAATTCTTGCACATTGATTTTGATTATGAAGGCTGTGTTCTGCTCCTGATAGCTTAGGTAGTTTCCATCCTGTTTTACATTTCTGAGTTGTTCATGGCAAGAACAGTTAATTAGAAATATGTGGCCATTTTTCTGATAAAATAAAAAATATATTCATTCCTAACTATCAAGGCTATTTGATGAGAGTTAGGCACTTAGGTACCTGAATAGGAGCTTTGTGTGATTTAACCAGGTTTTTTGACTATGTTACTGATAATGGAGAATGATTACAAGTGCCAGTAGTGTTTACAACAAGGTAAGATTTGGAGCAAAATTTCAAAAAAAGGACATTGAACATACTGTGTTTGCAAATCTGCTGTGTTTGGAGAAGCTCTTCAGATGCGGTTTCAGAGTGGCAGACAGTGATCCTGATGCTCGATTTCCATGGAAAATGCAATGTGTATTCCTGCTCCTTGAGGAATAATCAAAGACATCTTAATACAGGCATCTTAATACTCAATCTTGATCAACTTTTGCCTCTTTCTTTCAGCCCTTATGAGACCTCTCTGTTTATTAGAAAATTGCTTTCATTGGGTAATGGGCCCAGTGATCATTTAATCTTGAATAACATTGTGCAGCATATCTTAAGATAGGTAGTTTCACAAATTAATGGATACTATTAATAAATAACAATGGAGTTTCAAAAAAATCCAATAGATTTTGAACATTCTGTACTATTCTTCTGCAGGGATGTCTATTCAGTACCATACAAGCAACACACTCAGTTAAAGTTGTATGCACTTTGTCCCCTTTTCTCCCTGAAGGGCAGGGGGTGCGGGGAAACCACCTCATCTGCAAAATCCTGTACTCTAATGCATAAAACATGTCAGTGTCTACAAAGTCTGCTTGGGAGATAGGATTCATGTATAATTTCCATGCTACCTTCTGCTTTCTTTGTACAATTCTAGCCCAGAAGCAGACCTCTCCAGAGACCTCCACAGCCACTAATGACTGTGCAGTTGGAACTCACAGATGACTCCGCAGGACAGAAAAGCATTTGAGTTTCCATGGTTGCTCCTGGTCTTGTTTTCAAGATGGCATGTGTCCATCAGGAGAAGTGGATTTCATGTCAGGCTGGGATGGAAATTCTTCCAATCCATTTGGCTCTTGGCTATCAGTCAGATGTGTAAACAGCTGTGAATAATTGCAAGTCTCTCTCCAGCAAAGGCCTGAGGGGACCAGTGAGAAGAAACAGCTGCTTGTTGAAAAGCAAAATGAAATGAGAATCTAACAGCTCTCTGCTCTGTTGTGCCCTGGCCTTAATTCATACACTACTCTTTGCCTTATGAAAAGAGGGAAATTATTCACCTCAGTAAGTGAAGGAGAGATGCTTTCACACAAAAGGAGCATGTGTGTATGGGAGCTGGGGATGAATTTCCCCAAGGAATGCTATCAAGGTATGAGCAATGAATAAAAACATGGTGGCTGTGGCAGGGGGACAACTCTGTCTAGGTGACTTTCAGGGCAGTAAACAAGGAAAATGTTAACATATTTATTTTCTCTTCTTTGTACATCAGCAGAGGGGCTTTAGTAACATTGAGTTTGGTAGTGGATAACAATGCTTGCTTCTGATTTAGGAGCTGACCAAGCTGGGCTGAGGCATAGACACACCAACACACATGTGCACTCTTAGACCCCCCCCTTCCCTGCTGCATCCTGCTTGTTATTGTTCTGTAATTATAAACACAGCATAAAAGCAGCAGCTGCTCTTCAGCGGTCCCTTACAAAAATCCTGCTCTTAATGACCTTGAGTGGGTTGAAATTTTCCCTGGAGCTCATGTGTGTCAGAATGAATTGTTTCTTTAAACCTCAGCTTCAGAGGCTGGGCCAGTCATAGAGGGCTGGAATTCAGAGATTCTGCTTCCACATTTTCTCGGTGGAGCTGTAACATCTGTGTGCTTTCAAGTAGGTACCTGTAATTAAGCAGGGACGGAGGGGAAGGCTGTGGTGGATACAGGGCCTCTTTCCGCACCAGACTGGTATTCTACCTGGATTAACCATTTGTTCATTTAAAAATTAGAATGTCCTTCTATTCCACAGGGCAACCCACATGGCTTTTAGAAGCCTACTGGGTACTAAGACATGCTGTGCCATCAAGCCTATTTTACTGCAACATGCCTATGTCCTGCATGCACATGCCTTTTTAAAAAAAATGTTTCTTTATCTTGGAGCCCAGAATTCACAATCAGTTATCTGCTTGTTCTTCCTGGTCAGGTGGCCTATAGCAGACACTCACTATAATGTCACCTTTAGCTGTCTTTAATGCTAGCCCGTAAGCTCTCAGCTGGTTCTTCATGCATCCACAGGCAGAGCTCCATGCTCTCCAACTGCTTTCTCACATCTCCCATCCAGCTCATGTCTCACATCTCACATCTTGCTCCTCACATTTCACAACTTGTACCTTGCTGTTCTTTCACTATCTGTCTCTCCCATCAAGCTCCCTCCCTGTGGGGCAGTGGGTCGCCAGGTTCTTCTACATGACAACACAGTCATCAGTATACCTATAGTGCTGAGCAGCCTCAAGGTGAATGAGGTCGCACCTCATTGGCTTATATGCCAGTGGCATGGCCCCACTCATGATCAGGATAAATTTAACACTGCCTAAAGCAGGATTATTTTATTGACTCTCATGTGATCAAAGCTTGGAGGAACTTTGCATTACACCACCAAGAACATCATCTTCCAGGTGGATTTTAAAAAATACCTGTGAGCAGAAGCAGACAGATACTGGTCATGCTGAGCACTTCGTAATAAGCCACTACATACGTGTTCATTAGTGTAACATTCCCAGCTGGAAAGGGGCTTTATCATGGCCAATAGATTACCCTCCCTGAGGAGCAAGATTGGGTACTGCTTTCTGCATCTCACAAAACATGTCAGGACTCAAACTAAGAGCAATTTAAGGCTCTTATTTTGAGATCTGTTTGCAATCCCTACCCTTTTCTGGGAGTGATGCTAGTACCTGGCTTTTACCTACCTTCCATTGCTAGCTTACTTGGGCAGTTAGGAGATGTTAATCAATGGTTTCACTGACTTTGGTTATTTGAAGAGAAAATATAATATTGGCATAATTTCTCCATCCATCAGACCAAATTAGCCAGAACATAAAGAATGTTACTTAATTTCCTGAGAGCATGGAAACAGCCTTCAAACCCTGCAAGCCGTTTTCCCTACAGGGAATGCTAAACTCCTCCATGAAATACTGCTGCAGGAGTTGTTTCCACTCAGTGTTCTGTATCAACAAAATAAAACAAACCCTAAACCCACACTTTCACTGAAACACAAGTAGCACAAAGAAAGCTTAATGCAAACTGAAAATCCACTAAAAATTAAAAAACATTAATTGTTATTAGTTGCTTAACCCATAGGGAAAACTATTGATATAATGATATATTTTTAGAAGGATCATTAACAGGAGTGGTGGAGATAGAGTGCAGAAAGGATTGTCTCATATAGCATTTGAGAATTTACCTTGTCTCTTTGTAAATACAGATTTGATAGAAGTACTTATAGAAAATAAAACTAATATACAGCAACACTTACATCCTGGCATAGCCTTTTAGAATAGCATGTATTGATTATGTGCTAGCTGCTGTTTACAGCTGACTCTGTAGCACTGATGGCTTTTGCTTATGAGTCTGAGTTTCACTACAATATATTCCTGTCCTTGAATATGAATTCATTCTTCTCTTGAGTAGTCTTTGGAAAATGCAGTTACAAGTCTCTGGGCCCTGACTGTGCTGATAGCCCTTAAAGTCCATGAGCAGTCTCACGTAGGGCCTCCATCCATTCCATGGGCCTTCCACTCCATCCACTCCATCCACTCCTGGGCCTTCCCTCATGCCCTGAACTGTGTTTTAGCAGGCTGAGTCTCCAGGTCAGCCTCAGCCATGCCTGTGCCAGGCCATGGACCCTGTTGATCTGGACCCTGAGTGGTGGACTAACATGCTAGCTTGATGTTGGATCTGCCTCATCACCACAAACTTGTCTCACAACTGGGATTCTGTTTCCTTTCCATAGGCTTAAAAAATACAATAATAAGTAAATTAAAAAAAACACAGCAGGCTTTGGTTTCAACACCATAATTAAAAGATGCTATGCAAAATTCAGATAACAGTTACAACCCATATGTTCCCCCACATATTTTTACAGAGAAAGGAGTGCCATGTGTATTTTTAAGGTAGGTTGTATCTAAATCATCACTTTGGGGCAATTTTCCTTTAGTAAACTGACTGTAATATGAAGTCCCCATTTACTGGTTTTTAGAACACATTTAAATGGCTGTCAGATTAAAGATAGTGAAACTTAAACATTTCATATAAAGTCTAAACCACATTAAGTGAGCAGAATCAGAAAACTATCTCCAATGTTTCCTCACCATTCTTGTGACGAACATAGCTGATCAGTAACATGAGAAAGCAATCCTTCTAAGCAGCTTAAAAAATGTAAACCCCTGTTAATACAGTTGGTTTGTTGTTCAGCACATCACATAGCGACCAACTGTCATCATGTTGCAGGCAGACAGCACGCTGCTGTGTGCTGGGGGAGTTGTCTCATGCTGCTTGTTTTTTTGATTCTCTCCAATGACTATGTAGTCTGCTGTGTGAAGAACACAGCTAAAAGCACTTACTGGCAGCCTGTTCTCACATATTTCTGATTTGCCATTGAGGATGTGCTGTGAGTTGGTGGCTTGGACATTGAACTAGGCAATCTGCATCCTCTTTTGCTAAGTCTGCCACTGCCTCTTTCTCTCTTGGCCCATTTAACTTTTAACCTCTTCTTAGGGATAGCATCTTAGTTTACACAGCGTGTCACCCAAGATGGCAGCTTGAGCATAATTCCATATGGCTAAATGTGGGAGCTACCATAGAGTTCTCTAGCAATTTTGGCAAGCAGAGAGAAGCAGGATGTGAAGTTTGAGACAAAACTGCAAGTGGAAATCTAGCAAATGTCCTAACATGTGCCTACTCAGCCCCTCTCTGGCTCTAACAAAGTCACATGCATGAGGTCTTAATGGCAATTACACTGAGGCACCTGAGTGAACGCCTGGCTTGGGAAGTTCTTTAGAGCCTCACTGCTAGCTGTGGGAAGGATCTACCTGTATGATCTAATCTTCAGCAGTCTCTGCTGGGCACTGGGCTGGACAGAACTTTAATCTGCGCCGGTATAGCTGGTTTGGCCTTTATCTTCAACTGGTGGCTGTAGGTGCTCAGCTGTGCATCAGAACAGGGCTCTCCTGCTTGGTTTGATCCTTCAAACCATAATTAAAATACATGCAATTCCACTTGCCCTACACAATGACTAGGGCATCTCTATTAATGACAGAAAAAGATTTCTGTTTCATGTTTTCTTGCCTAAATACCTTGCAGTGATTAAAGTGCAAAGAGCTCCTGATAGGCTCCCTACCATTTCATGTCCATTTAAGAGCACTAATATACCCAATAAAGACAGACTAAATTAATTCCACTGCTCAGACTGCAATTCCATTTTGAGCAATTTGCACCTGAAATGTATCCCCCTTTACATAAGAGAACATTGATTTAATTAGGCAGCAGGTACTGACAGGTAATACAGAAAGAATATTGCTACGCATTCTTTGTAATCTTCAGGCCCTTCACCTCCTTGCATATGACCAGAGCTCTTTTGTTGCATTGTCAAGAGATACTCTTTCTCTGTATCTGTTATATGCATTTATGTGTGGTAACCTGATATATGTGTCTCCACCTCTTTTGAAGCCCAGATGATAGTGTTATGCTGAGCAAATTGTGACCTAACATAGTCTCTAGTGCTGCTAATGATATTTACTGGCCATTCATAATTCATTGCTAGTCCCTACCAAATTCCCCTCATAATTAGTTAAGTCTTTTTGGCTTTTGATTATCAGAGCATTGACGCTGCGTTGGGATCACTAAATTCAGATCTGGATGTGCTTGGATCTGAGTAGTATTCATTGGGTTAACCCCAATACGAGTTAAGTCTGAAAGCTCTTCCTGTCTAACTGATTTCTTCCCACTCCACAATTTGGTACCCATTCCACTGTAATGGCAGTGCAGAGTGAGGGGTTGCTCACTGTCCAAGGGAAAGGAATAGGACATGCTTTTTTTTTTTCTGTGTGCCTCTGCTAACTTGGAAGGGCATTAAACTAAAACAATCTCCCCCAGGCTCACTCTAGCTATTGCATGGCCAGCCACTTCCATCGGATCACCCAAAGGGCTGAAATGTGAGATACCCAGGCTTTTACCTCCCTCTTCCCTGGCTCCGTGGAGGTTCTCTGCTTCTATGCAGGATAAAAGCTCTGGTTAATGGTGAGTTGCAAAAGCAGGGAGAGGAATAGAAAAGATCCCAGGTGAGATGTAAGCAGAAGCTTTGTTCTCTCTTTTGCCATTAGATAGTGAATCACTGTGAACCATGGTGTTATGTCCAGGTAGTGCTAGCAACTTCCATGAAAACAGCCTCTGAAGAAATCTTTTTAGCTTTTAATTACAGTAGCATAAAAGAAGATTAAAAAAAGGGCAAAAAGATCCGTAAGGTAAAAAGTAGTCAGAAGCATTTCCACTTTAATTATACTTCTTTTTTCCTTTTTCTTTAGCTGTAGAGAGACTTCATATGTTTCAGTCTCATCCATTCTCTTCCACTGGCATCCTCTTAGCTAGTATCAAGGATGGCTCCAGCTCTCTTAAAGGGGAAAGCAAACAAACAAGACATCGTCTGAAACTTTTTTTTATTTCTTCACATTAAGTAAAATTTTGTGCCTCTGAAGGCAAAACTGGATAAACTGACAGAGGAAGTGAACAAGAGGAAAAGTAGTGGCACAAAATATATCTTGTGTCCCTGGCTGGCTGTTACTCAGAATCTTACTGCTGCAGGAAGAAAAAGCTGGGGAGATCCCGCCAACTTGTAGAATCACTAGCGTCATTCAAGTCACCTCACTGGTCATGAGCTCATTATCACATTGCAGAATAAGGATCTGGGAAACAAGGAAAAGGACACCCATGTGAGAATGAAGTTAGGAATAGCGTCGGATAGTCAGAGAATCACTGCAGAGATGGTTGGAAGTACTCTCCAGAGGTCTCTGGTCCCATCTCCCAATATTGCCACTACCAGATCAGGACAGCTGTGGCTTTGCATAAATGAAGTCTGAAAAAACCACACCAATGGAGACAGATAGTGGTCTCCATAGGAAGCTTTCCTAATGTCCAACCTGAACTATCTCCCAGGGCTGTTGTCCTATGGTTCCTGCAGTGCAGAGGACATTAGAAGCAGGGGTTTTACACAGAAATTTCAGCCTTTCCAGGACTCAGCAGTATATAAGGAGGGCAGAAACACAGCAAGTTTGAGTGCACCAGGCTGCAGGTGTTTTCTGACACATGGAGAGGACTTCAGAAAGAGGGTGTCTTTCTGTGTAAAGAGCTGTGTAGTGTAAGGGAAGTAGCAAGGGAAACAAGCTTCATTTGAGAGTGAGACAAGGGCTGAGTGAGAATTGAGAATCAAGTTGCCTTGAGTCATATAAAAATAATGAACTGGAGATCACCTCAGACCAAGCAGTTTCTGAAGTCTGAAGACAGAATAACCTGGCTGTGGAGATGAAGAAAGAACAGGAAATTACAAGATCTACTATCTCAGGCACATCACCTAGAGCGTGGTGATCCAGTGGACGTGACAGAAAGAGCACACAGAGTCAGTGTGACCTGACACTGACATCTCCATTATATGTATTTAGTTGATTGAGTTATATCTTTGAAAAATTAAATTAACTTACTGCCACAATTGAAGCAGTTAGTGTTGTGGAAACAATCCCTCAGTGAGCGCAGGTACATATCCTAAAAAGTCCTTTACACTTTCTAGAATGAGTTAAGGAAATAACTTATATAAATGAATAAAAATAGCATGAATTCCTGTAGGGTTTACTGCAGTTTATGCTTATTTACAGAGAAAAAAAAAACAAAAAAACAAAAAACAAAACAAAAAAACCCCAAACAAACAACCCCCCCCCAAAAAAAGCCCAAACCCATCCAGCTTTGAAACTTTTTTTGCTGTATAGAAATAGTAAAGTGGCTGCCACAGAAATGGCATTGTAGTATTAGTCACAGTATTATTTATAAGTGATCTGCTTGTAACGCTGAGTTAAACAACACAATTATCCACGACTCCCTGATGGCTAAAATGATACAGCCTGGCAGGACTGCAAGCATGTGCACTGCCCACACCAGAAAGGAAGTAAGAAGTTGGCTGAAAGTGGCAGTTGTCTACAGCTAGTGACACCACAAATTTTGAAAATATCAGAATGTTTCTGGGAGTTGGATGTTAATATACAGTTAAAAGGGGAAGCAGCTATTATCTGCTTCATTATTTTCAGGATTTTAATGAAACTGCCTTGAGGAATATTCACATAATTAAAAGTATACAGCAATATAAATGGTTTGGACTCCAATAGCTTATCATTTGCACTGGAAATTATAACATTAGCATTGCTTTGTGATAGTCTGCAAATTAATAGAAAACCAGCAAGGATATTTATTTCTAGTTTAATTCCTGGTCTACATTTTGCATTCTGCACCTTTGTGGACAAATTACTAGAGAGAAACCAACAGTTAATCTTGAAGATTGTGTATATATAAAAAAAAGTTTTACATCACTTGTGTCTACTCTCTGAAATGGTTCAGAATTAAAGAAGGTATTTTATTTTGTCAGTCTTGGATACCTGGAAATGTTCAGATCTTTTTCCACATGATGATTATCTTTTAAATTGTCTTCCACATATTGGAAATTATTTTACAATGTTAGCAAAGGAATGCACAAGTTCAACTTTAAATTTAATTAGATATGGTTAAAAAAACTGGGAAGAAAAAGAAGAAAAAAGAAGAGAAAAACCTCACCATAGCAAAAAGGAAAAATAAAAATTGTGTTCATTTCATGGCATACACTAGGGTAAAACACCTGGTTTTGTATTTTGATTTCAGCACACACTTTAATCTGACTCAACTACTTCTCCTAAACAAAATGTTGACTTGCCAGGAAACTGGGAGCTTAATTGAGAAGCTGAAATGTGACAAATGGTCACATATGGCTTATTTGTTTGTTTACTGAGAAATTTGGTGGAATGTGTAGAAATTCCGAAGTATTTTATATCAGAAAATGCTCTAATATTCTAACTTCAACTAGTTATATTTTTTAATTTCCTGAAGCTTATGGGATTTATGTCAATTTCCATTTCAGCTGTTGTAAAGGGATAAGATCTTTTTCTTGTGTAAATATGCTGGGACAGACTGAGGAAACATGCTAACTAATAATCATGTTAAGGCAATGCTTCCACATTAAATTTATTTCAGTTGTGCAGGAAAAGAGTTTTTAAACTGATTTCTAAAACCAAGGTGTGATGAAATGGATCAAAATCATTATTAAGTACCCACATTAAAAATTCCCTGAAACATGATCACTGAATGGTATGGTTGAAATGTATCTTTGGGAGAAAAGGATGTGACTTTTTTTAATAGGACTTCCGTGAAACAGCCTTTTAAGTAAAACAGTCTGTTTTTCAAGTGGTTGTGTCTTATTTCTACATCAGAAAGTTGTGGGAGTTCTTAATTCATCTCAGCAACACAAGCTGTGTCAGTTTGCCAGAGTTTTAATGATAAGGTCAGTTATTCATGGCATGAAATACTCACAGCCATTGATACATCTAGTTATGTCTTTGTTCCCAGTAATTTAACAGAGTTGTAGGTTGAACAGGACAAGAGGTCTGCACAGAGGGACAGTCTTGACAGAGACATCACTCCCTGACTCCCTGCTTCCATGAATTTCCCAACACTGGGAAGGAAAAGCTACACCAAGATGTTGTTTCTTCAAGATGCAATGCTGTGAAATGACAGGAAAATAAAATTAATAATATGGAGAAAACTCACATCAGCTCTCTCATCCCAGAAGTGGAGATACTGAAAACAATTTGCCTAGACTTCTGCCTGAGATGGAATTATTTGAACAAGTGGGAGGAGAGACTGAATGATAATTCCATCTTCCATCCAATAATTTGGAACAGCACAAAAAAAGCAGGCTAGTTTTTCAAGCCATTAGCAAAAATAATTGTGATTTGAAACTCAACACAGCTGCATAATATAGCATCTCGTTCCACAACTGCTCTGATGTTGCTACTTGTGCATCTAAATAGTTGAATCCATTCTGCTTGGGGATGAAAAAAGAATGGATCTCGTGATCCATCAGGCACATCTCTACATAGTCACTCATAGGCAAATCTATGGAAAGAGAAAATGCTACTTCAGTGTTATTGCAAAACATCTGCTGCTGAACACAATGCCTAAGGGAGCAAGAAGCAAGCCCGACCTTTCAGACCTCAGGCTGTGCTTGTAGATGTTCCACTTCAGCAAAAAGGTATCTGAGAATTTATTGCATTTATTCAGAAAGTCAGAGACAAACAAGAAATCACATCATCCTACTTTTAACATTCATTCTTCTGAGACCAATACGTTCATTCTTTTTAAATACTTTAAAAATCTTTCTTTTCCTGTTCTGCTCTTTCAAAGGTTCCTTTCTGTCACACTAGAACAAAAGCCAAGTAACACTGAATATAACCAGCTGCCATCCAACCTGGCACACTGCCTCTGGCATTATTCTTCAGAGAAAGACGTACATCACTCCTAGCAGAGATTTATTCAGGCTTTGGACTATAACTTCTTATTGCCGACATCCTCAATCTCTGTTCAGAATGTCTTACAGCTCCAGGTCTTCCTGATACCCATACACAGTACACAAACTGTGCAGCCTTGCTAACTTCTTGTCTTTTCTTTCCATCACAGACACTACCCGCTGCTTTAGTTCTATCACAGACATTTGACTACCTCAATTGACTCCCTACAGGCACAGTTTGTGAAGGAGATATAAATATAAGCCACCCGTAGAGGTTGAAGGTAACCAGCATTCAGCAAAAGGAATTTGGGATCACATCACAAAGTATATCATGGGCCAAAGAGTCTTCTGGGATTGACTTAGGGAAAAAAGGCACATTTGTATAGAAAACTGTGAAGCAAAAACAACCACAGCTCTTTGCCCTCTGGAGTGCACCATCCATTTGCTGTGTCCAACTGATGTTTATGACTTTGGGCTGAAGAGCAGTTAAGTGCAATTTATTTGCTGCTCCAAGGATATTTGGAGCATGATGAGGTCTGGTCTCTGACCGGCTAAAATTCTTCACTTATACTGATATTATTACAGCCTAAGAAGCTATTTGCTGCTTGTTCTGTATTTCCAGCTAAGATCCATTTATGCTCATTGTATGATAGTTTTCTGGGACTGATATTCATAACTCGGATCATTTCTAGAATACACTCTAAACAAGTTACAATATTGACTTGAAGAGCTTACATGGTGCATAATGCGTTCTGTCACATGTAAATAACAGATACCTTTCTGAAATCAACTTGAATCCAAACATATACCGTGCCTTTTTACATTCTGTCCAATTTCTCACTCACCTTCTGATTATATCCTCCATCATAACCCCTGTGTGGGAAAGTATGAATAACACTTTTGTTTATTGACTGATACAGAATGGAGGCATATTTCCCTGCAGAAGATTTATGATCCATGAGCTCATTACATTTGGATTGCAGATACCAGATTAGTCTGGGATATGTCTCATTCACAAGCATTGTCAAGCATTGACAATGGCGATTCATCACAATAATTTCACTAAAGGATCTTAGGAATGTTTCATGCCACAAGCAGGTGCTCAATTTCCATCAATTAAGAGAGTAATATGAATGGAGACACAGCAATAAAAATGTAAGCATTCTTATTTATTTAGGATGAGAGAAAAATGTACATGTCAGAGACATTTATGGCTTTGTTTACTTGTGGAGTTGGAACTTTGCTGGGGAAAAAAACCTTTCAAGCTGCTAAAATTCATTAATTGGGCAGATATCAGACCTTCAAGTTTCTGTGTTGCTCCTTATTATGGAAAGACGAATTCATCTTCCACGTTCTGACTCATTATAATCCCTAACAGGATTTGAGTATGACTTTTAATGGCAAGGAATGTGGAAATTCAGTAGATATTGGCCCAAACTGTCAAAAGAGGAGCCTACATCTACATGTAGAGTTAGTAACTATATTTAGGCTCCTAAATATGTAACCTGAGATGCAGAACTGGAGGATCTCCAGCACAAAAGTATGAACTCCTACCAGGCAAATAAGGACCTCCAAAATTCAAACCTCTTGTCCAAGTGTCTGTTTAGGAAGGTGGCAAAAAAAAATCACCTTTGCTCTTCAGAACTGAGCACCTCCCAATTGCAAATGTTTGTCCTGTCTCACCAGCAAGGAATAGCAGGCATGAAATGGCAGCAAATGCCTTAAAATTCATTCCTAAGAAAGCTCAGATGACATCTGAAGAGGCTCGTAGAAGGTATCAATAGTGGTTCTGCAAAGGCAGTTTTAAATGTGCATCCCTAACAGTCATCATATTTCACTTTATGCTAGCAGTCAATGCTGTGAGAATGTCTCCATGCTGTGGCATTTTTGTTCATTATCTTTAAGTATTATTCATGCCCCGAATACATAAACTTGATCACAGAAAACAAATCTTTAATCATGTAGGTATTCTGTGAAAGGCAACTAGGAATGTAAGTAGCAGAACAGAGTGATCGTATAATCAGAATGGTCCCTAGCAGATAAAAAAGATCTCATAATAAATGAAGACTGTAGCATCCAGCAGAATTTGTGAGTGCCTCGTCTTTCCAGGTAGTGTCTGAAACAACTATAATCACAGTAGGGGGCAAAGCAGGCAGAGAAGTGTTTGATCCATCCATTCAGCTATATGTGCATAATGTGACCCAGAATGTGCATGCTGTCACACTCTGCTGCAAGGAGACCTGCAGCTGCTTAACACTCTGCTCTTTGTCCATCTTAAATGCTCACATCACTGCCAAAGCAGGCACCAGGAAACACAGCAAGCAGGGAGCAGCATCCATTTCTCAGGACTGAGCAATGGTATAGGCTTTATTTGCACTACTGGTTTTGCATGTTACTTGGTTTCTTCATGGCAGACAAGGCTTCATTTCTCAATCTGTGGTGCGCGATTTTTCCCCAATAATCTTGTGTGATGCATTAGTAAAGATTGTTTGAGTGTGTAAATACTTATTTTTTCCCCTGTATTGTTCTTTTTTTTTTCAGAAAGCTAATGAGACAGAAAGAAGTATGCTGTTGTCCAAATCTGTGCCTTCATGTCCCTCCTGCTTTTACAAGCCTACCAATAATGATTTCTGCAACAAGCACTTAGTTTCCTACCAGTGGTACAGGCCTAAATTTCAAAAAGACTTTTTAAAATTAAAACACATTTTTCTGCAGATTGTCCTCTTTCTGGAGAGAGTTTCATTATTCTTTGAATAATGGCAAATGCAGCTCTTAATCAGAACTATTGTCTGTCCACATTATCCATTAATGGGAGGTCTGCACTTTTTTAATGGACCACACTAAGAGGAGAGGCCATGAGGCACTGTGGCAGATGCAGTCCAGCTGAAAAACCCAGACCACCAGTGACAGAGGTGACACAAGTGACAAATTTAGAGTCCCAGAAGCATCTCCACTTCTTTTTTTAATTTTTTCAGCAGAAATCTTTTGGCTTTTTACTTAAGGTACAAAAAAAAAAGCTATTTTGAAACATCACTTATTTCCCTTGGTATTCTAGGAAAAAAACCCCAACAATTCATTTGTATTCCATTCATTGACAGCCACTATGTGTCAAAACTGTCAATTTTTTAATAAGGACATAATTATATTATTAAAATGGCTGTCAACAGTCCATCTAATGAGAGCAGGTAATTGATATTATGGATTATTTTGATTTTAGGTTTCAGAACCTGAAGGAAAAGAGCACTGTCTCCTTTCTTTCCATCTTTAACTTCTTCGTATCGGTCAAACATGCTCCAGAAGGATCCTTCAAGGCTCAAGCTGCTCATATAGCTTGGAGAATTCTGCCATACCCCTGCTGTGGTCCTGCCATTGCAGAGAGCAAACATAGGACAAATGTTACTGCATCTGCTCATATGCTTGGGCATAGGGTTGGGTACCACGTTGATTCAGGGCCATAACATAATAGTTTCCATTAACTGTCAATTCTGATAAAAGGATTATTCAACTAATTTAGCTGTATGGCCCTTCATACCTACCTGTCTTTTATTTGTTATATACATCATCGTCATAAGAGAGCTTTAGTGAGCTTAGGCATGCCATGCTAAAGGAGAACAGTGGGTATTTCACAAAAGGCTCCTTGTCTGGAAATTAAGGCAACTGTATCTGACAATTACATCACTAATTTCCCAGCATAATGCTTGCTTTTAAAGCAACTTTATGCAGTTTACTCCCAAACTCTGCTCTGCAGGCTTGTTACCTCACTGTTGTCTTATGTTGTTTACCTGTGCAGTTAATTACCCTCTCCTGAGAAGAGACCTTGCATTGTCTTTAATGACTAGCATCTTATTTACTGTCCGCTGAAAAGCTCAATACTGTCTTTAGACACAGCCCTCCTGAGGTATCCTCAGGAATCAGTATTGTGTCACTACTGCTTCTAACCAAACTGATCCTCCACAGATCCTTTCACAGCTCACAGCTCTGTAGAGGTGTATGAATAAGCAGGCTACGCTGCTTTGGATTCCCTTCACAAGTGTATTGGGATGTAGGATGCTTTTGTAGCTGAGTTTTAAGGGTTTTGCACATGGAAGGAATAGATTTACCTTCATGTTTGAGCCACCTTAAATTAGCTTTTGCTCACAACAGGTTAAGATTAAAGCAAATGCAAACTGGTCAATGCCCAACTCATTATATATAGCTTTAGAAGAGTTATAAAGCTCTTTTATAGAGTTATAAAAGTTATAGAGTTATAGAGTTATATAAAGCTCTTTTATAGAGTTATAAAGCTTTAGAAGGTGCCAGAAAGGAAAAGAAAGCAAAGCAGCTATTTATTTGTTCTTCCTATTACACCTAAGGTTTCATCTTGTACAGCCTGGCCCAGTGTACAGACTATTCAATATTTACAGACTTTGGGCTAACAAGACATTTCTTAAATATCTCAAGTCATAGGTGAGAAGAACCATCTGAGGAATCACTAGCATGTCCTCTCAGGTCCAAAATGTGGATGAAATGATAAAAGGGCCCTGAGAGAGACCCCAGAGGTATCACATTTATTGTAGAGATCCAAATATAATGTACCATTTTTTCTCTGGCTTAAACAGTGGAACAGATGGCTTGTTGGTTTAGTGATAACTCTCCATACTTCCAGCAGGTCTGCCCAGAAAAAAACTGAATAATATCCTATCACACTCTGAAGTGGGCATTTAAAAGTGTGTGCGTGTTCATAAGTGCAGCTTATATCCCTCTGATTGTTCATTGTCCTGTTCGTTTGCCATGCATTTTGTTGTAATTTGTAGCAGTGAAGAATACAGCTTTATAAATCTTACTGAAGTGACTAATTTCCCTTGTGTAAATGTCACCTTTTGGAAAGAAATCTGCAAAGTTTTCTGGCAGTACATCTTTTGCAGTATTAAGACAAAACAGTAATTGCCATTAAAAAAGCACTCTCCCACATAATGAAATTCAATAGTGGTATTACCAACCACAGGGAATAACAAAGTCAGCTGCAACAGACAAACTTTTGAAAGCCAGGGTTGGTTGTTTATCTTCAGACAGAAAAAGATTATGTTAATCTCCATGAGAACTAAAGGCAGGATGTATAATAGCACACAGAGAGGTCACCATACTCTGGATTCGTTGCTTTTAAAGAAATATGCCATACAAGATGAGTGGATATCCAAAGACTGAGAGCTAAAGTTTGCTTCCAAGAACAACTCAAAAGCTTTGAGGTTTTACATGAAGTATATATTTTGGCATTCATTTCTCTTGGGTATATTTAACACCAGATTTTTAGGTGCAGAGACAAAGGATAGTGTCTTTAGGTATTAATAAGCCCTGTGACTGAGTAGAGAAATCTCTATATTTAGCCATAGAAGGAATGTTTCTCTGCACAACCATTTCTTATAGCATAGTGTCAAAGTTTCATGGCCACATACTGCTATGGACAGGAAAAGATGCATTTCACAAATGTACAGCTACTAATCCTTTTTTTTTTTTTTTTTTATCAAAGGTCTATTCTTTATCATTACAGCCTGTACCCACTGGAACTAAGCCACAAATCCCACAGCAAGGCTATGCCCTGACATTGTGAGCACAGTCTCATCTGTGTTGATGACCCATATGTAACAGTACACTGGAGCCAGTGACCTCCCAGAGGCCTCTGCCTTCAACCAAGGTAGGGGTGCTTAACTACTGGCAGGACAGATTCCTTGTCATTAGACTGTCAAGCTTACGATTGCAAGGCCAGCAAAATTAACAACTCGTGGACAGTCTCAAGTGTAATTTTCAGGACCTCACAGTTCATGGCACAATACAGCTTTTTGCACAGAGACTTCTCCCTGCCCGGAGCCAAAAGATGCGTCTATATGGAAGCCAGAAATATGACTGAGGGAAATGCAAATTTATCTCAAGTAAGGGAGAAATTTAGCTGTGACAAACAAAGGTGGCTAGTTTGTCTTGGCCAGCTTGGTCCCTCCAAGCTGTTCACTACAGAGCATGTATGGGACCACAGGACAGTACAAAGGCATACAAGGGGAAAGTATGCCCGATTCTGGGCACAGGAGAATCTTTGTAACAGGAGATGATGGACGAGAGAAGGAATTGGTTCAGGATCAGGCAGCAGTAGAGAGACAATAGAAATAGAAAAATTAGTATTCTATACCTATGGAGATCTGTAATTAGAATGAAAATAAGGGCTGTTAAAAATAGGTTTTTGTAATTCTTAGGTAATGTCTACACATGTACCATATAAAATATTGGGCACGAAAATAGAGAGTGTATTATTCTCTGAAATGCTTTGAATATAAGACACTGGCTGTAATAGCTGTCATTAAAGACCATAAATACAACTGTCATAAAGCTATGGAAATTTCTGCTTGCAGCAGAGTTTTCCTAGCCTTTAGCAGAGTTAACAGTGTAATATAGACATTCACACCATAGCTGCTTACACATATACTGAAAAACAATTGATACACACAAGACAATGTTGTTCTCATTTTCCAGCAGCATTTTCCACTCCTGGTGTGGGCTGGACATGAAAGGAGTGCCGGCTGAAATGAAAGAGAAGAAGTGGATTGAGCCAGTGACATGAATAAATGCCATCTTCTCTTTTGCATAAGTGAGTGAAAAGATAAGTGAAAATTCCTTCTGAGGATGAGGTTAAGATGCATTTCTGTATGCAGAAGGTCAACTTTTTTTTTTTTTTTTAACCTGAAAAATTTCAGATATGTTGTCAGAGAAGGAAAGCAGCAATTAAAAAGTCAGCCAGCATTGGCCAGAAAATACCTCTCAAATGCAGCAAGAGAGCAGGAAACCCACTTCAGCCTTGAAAGTTCCCAGCAGGCGTGACAAAAAGCAAGAGGTAGTTGTATATCTGCCACATTCAGTCCTTTGTCCATTCACCTCTTTGTGCATACGTCCTCCCCCACTCCATTGTTATTCAGTCTGTTTAACCTATCAGTTGTGCTTGTCTGGATAAGTCCATAAGCCTCTCCTTTACATGCTGTAATAGAGACTCTGAAATGTATTCCTTCAGAAACTTGGCTTTTGAACTTTTTCATTTGACCTAGGAAAAATGTGTACTTTTAAGTAGGTCATAGAATTTCTTTATAACCCAACTCCTTTGGCAGAGGCTTATTAGTTTTCTCTGTGTGTTTTAATATTTCAGAGTCAGCTGGCATGTTTTTATTTTCAAATATGGAGTTTTCTCTTTCGTGGCTTGTGGAGTTGAATGTTATTATAAATTGAGCTCCTAGATCTTCTGTTGTATTGACACTTCTCTTCCATCTGTACCTGAAAAGAGCTAAAATCCCCAAAGACAAAAAGAAATGTTGTAAATATCTTGGTTGCTCAATGTTTCCTTTTAGTTTCCCGTTCACAAATAATTTAGCCTAGCTTGCCAGTATTGTTGGCCTTAAGTAAGGAAGCTTAGATAGTAGAATTGCTAACGAGCATTCTTTATTTGACCTAATCATTAGATTAAGAATGCTTTGCCTGTGTTAAATCCTTGGTTAGCTGAGAGAGATAGTTGCAATGTAGATAGATAAAAAGGAATTCTTCAGGCCCTGTGTCCCTGGAAAGGGCTGATAAGGAGAAACTACACAAGAACCACCTGGTTTTGGATATGCAAGGAAGGTATGAGGAAGACAAAGATGGACTGAGCATGCATCAAGACAAAGTTCGGTCAGCGTGATGAAGACTACAGACTTCCTCCAACGACCACCAGAGGATCCCTAACGACCACCTAAGGACTTAAGTACGCATGCGTCAGGGAGCATATATTGCATATATTAATGCAATAATAATTATAATATATAATAATATATATAAAATATATATTATAATAATGTAATGTAATAATGTAATAATGTAATAATTGTAATGTAATAATGTAATAATTATATATAATAATAAAATATTATAATAATCTATAATAATGCAATTAATAATTAATTAATTAATTAATATAGCAATATATTGCATATATTAATGAGTTCCAAGAAATCTCATGTTTATATAAATTAATCTTATGAATATGTATATTTTGCAACATATAACCTCTGCGATCTTGCTTGTTTGTCGGAGCACTTATGGTGGAGCGATCCCCAGTGCTGCCCAGCACTGTAATAAAGGATGCCTGCTTAATAGTAACTCCGTTGCTGTTGAGTTTTATTTCGGGAACACTCTGAAACTCCAATTCACCTGTTGGGAGATTTGGATTTTAAAGGGTAGTCTCCACGAATTTTGTTTCATACCACTCCCTTCTTCTCCTGTCCCAGTTTATTAGGATTAGTTTTTCAGCTGGGAATTCCATTGTTTCACAACAAGTCTTTTCATCTTTCTCTTTACTGTCCTTTCCTTTGTAACTCCATCCTCCTGTGTTTTTAATAGTCTCTTGTTCACTCACCCTCTCTCTGCTTTTGCCAGGCTTCCCTGTTCTCTTCCTTTGGATTGAAATGTTCAAAATTTCTGAGTGCCTTAAATCCCCTGCTTGAACAACTTATAAGCAGGGTCCAGATGCTTCCTGCTTTTCAGAGAAAAACGTGCAACAGAGCTTGTGGACCCTCTCCATAAATTGATGGCTATTCTTGCTTTTACAAACATTATGACCTGATTCTTGTCTGTCTTGTTTACAGGCAGTAAAATGTCTGTGTTGCACTATATTGAAAAGAAAAATATGGCCAAATAAGAACAGCTTGATTTTACAGTCTCTTTTCCTTCACAATGTTATGCCATGAGCTGTCAGATAGCAAAAAAAAAAAAATCAAAGAACTGTTTTGAATTTTTGTCAAATTTTGAAACTTTTAGTTACATTCCAGAGAGAAATCTAGTCAGTCAGCGTCTCTGCTGGTTTATTGCTGAAGGACATATATAATTTCAATCAGCTTCTGGCTTTGGGCAAAGATGTTCAGGACTTCAGTAAACTTAGACACTGCTTCTCTGTCCATCTGCTGAGCAGCCTGCCCTCTGCTCATTGAACACAGAAGGGCAAATCAACTGGAAAGATAGAAAAACTTCTGCTAAAAAAGGAAAGGGTGTATTTTGTTCTTCACTTGGAAAGGTTTCATTTAGAAATTTGGCTGAATTGGTGTTTAGTTTTAAACTATTAATAGCTACTTGAAAAACAGAATTTTTGATCTAATACAACATTCTGCATCATGACATCTAGTTGAAAAGAAATATGTGTGTGTAAGTAAGGAAATATCTGACTTTTTAATCTGATTCCTGAACTAACTGTTTTCACTGCTCTGGGGAATGGCAAACATTTCTGATACTAGTCATTTTTCAGCAGGAAGATAAGAATATACAACTATCATCTGAAACGGTGTTCTGATATCACATTTTGTAAAGTTATGAGATTTTTCACATCAAATTGGCTCCTTCAAAAATCACACATATATCTCTTTGCATTTGTTCCAGCTCATTTAACTGAGATCAGCTTTCTTATCATGGTCCCCAAGATGATGAATTCATGCCAGGAAAACTAATAATTCAACCTGGCAACAGATTTCATACTTTTGGTCATAGATCCCTTCACTACTGAAAAGCTAACCTGATCCATGTTGTAGGTATAAAGAAATTAAAGGGTGTCTGAAAGAGCCCAGCCTCTTATATTCAAATATGCATTTAAAGCTTTACTAAAAACAATTGCCAATGCTGTACCCATTTCTGGCTTAGTTCTTAACTAGTAATATTCAAATATTGGTTTTTTAAATAATGAAATTATACTTACCAGGAAGTACAATAAGTTTTCTATTAAATCTAAATTAAATCAGTATTTTAGACTCGCATTTGAAAGTGTTCCTAAAAAGTCTTTAATTACTCCCACATTCTTGACTCATTCAGCAAAAATTCCCTAAGAGCCCTCTCTTGCATGTCCACATCACATTATTATCTACAAATTTTGCTTAAAAATTGCCCTTTGCTTTGGATTCATATTAGGCAGCCCAGAAAGAGAATATCCTCATTGCTATTGACAGTCTGCTCAGACTTGACAGGGAACTTGAGGTAATGCCTCGCTTATACAACAGAGAAGGATTTTATGCCTTTTATTTTTGGCTATTGGCAAAAGATGGATTATACATTTGCAATCAAATCAATTGTGCTAATTTGATGTCCAACTTGTGTAGAGAGATTTTTGCTAAACACAAAGGCAGTTCTTTCTTGTCACTTTCTTGCTGAGGTCAGTCAGTCAGTAGGCCCCAAGTGGGCAGAGACAAATGTATGTGTTCAATTTTATGCACTGTGAAAGTTTCACTCAAGTAAAAGTTCATGAATTCATAAAAGTAAGATATGTAGCTAGATCTTCGCATGGCTGGGGACCAGCTTAAAATGGAATTTTGAGGAACTTGTGACATTGGTCTGACATAGCTAAATTAGAAGTTTAAAAAGAAAAGAGAGCAAACCAGAAGGTAGGAAGTGCTGCTGATACAGGGTGCCCTGTGCAGCACTATGCCTACCTTTACATGAGTCTCTGTCCTCCCAATCCAGAACCACTAAAAGCCAACAAGATATTGGATTGGCAAAGATTATTTCCAGTGCTAGAACAGCCCAACCATGGACATGAGCCTATTAACCCAGGTGGACAGCTAAAATCAGTTTTGATTTTAAAATCAAACATTAAACTCTCTGAAGAGTTTAATGTTTATCAGACACAAATTACAGGAGTGAAGACACAAGCTATACATGACTCAGAGACCACATTTGGAGGGGGACACATGTCAACCATGGGAATTACTATGGGAGGATTGGACAATGAGGCATGGAGACTTTGACAAGCACCATTATCTGAGAGGCATAAATCTGCCAACATACAATACTTTGTGCAGGGAACTACTTTTCTCAAAAGTCCCTTCTAGGTTTTGCATGTCCTATAAAACCCAAGACATTGTCTCAAACATTTCTTTTGATACTACAGTAACTTCAGACAGTCTTACTATTCAAATAAATGTCTAATCCTTTGCTGGATCCTGCTAAACTCCTAACTACAGGTATAACTTGCAGCAGTAAATCCAGAAGTTTGTTTTCGTGTCTTGGGAAACATTTCCACTGATCAAGCACCAGTTTGTGTTCTTTTAATTGTAATGATGCACTTTTTTTTTTGTACCATGGGAAAGGGCTAGGTCTACACATTAGCATGGGTAAGTATTACCATGCATCAGCTGAGCCACTGCACAACTGTTCATGTGCACACTCAGCTCCCATCACAAGTCAATTTAAAGTAATAACATTTAATTGCCAACAAAGCTAAGTTTAGATTAGCATACCTTTAGCTTTACCTTACTTTTGCATGCACAGTTGTAGTACAACTAAGCTGATGCATAGTAACTGCTTAAATAGCTATAACTGGATCAGATGTGTGAGAAAATGACTTCCTGGTACCTCTGAGGATTAATTTGGAGTGCTCATTCTGTAAGTCATCTCTGCTAAGATGCTCACAATTTTTACCCTTCTTTTATTTTAATTTGATGTGAAAGCACAACCTGATGCATCTCTTATCCTACACAGGTCCAGTGAGACAAAATCATTGCTTGGGTTATAAACATAGTGACTGAAAAGTAACCTGAATTTGTAGAGATGATGTGCAGTGCTGCTGTGAGCTTCTGTGAAATGTCTCTGCAGCCTTTGAAGAAAAGCACCCTGTTTATGTGTTCTTTTTTTTTCCTGTAGGATTGTCTTTCAGTCCATTTCCAAAAGTCACCCAGCTTCAAACATGCTTCAAACTATTCAAACCCAGCTTCACCCAGCTTCAAACTATTTGAAGCATGAACATGCTTCAAATAGTGCACCCTCTCTAAGCAATGGTCCTGCTAAAATATGGTTAGATAGCAAAATAATTCAGGAGGATACCTCACTCATTTAAAATAGGAAGAACTCTACATATCAAGAGATCTACCCAGTGATGGTTAAAAAAAAAAAAAGACACAAAACAGCCTTTTCCACCTATACTAATTTAATAATGATGCGGTTTGCCATCAGAAAGACTGTGGATGAAATTCCCTGGAAAACTGCAGCTCCTGCATCTTGCTTCAGGGTTCTGAAGGCATTGATAGGCCTTTGCAGCCCTGACAGGCCTCACCTCAGATCTCCACCCACTTCCTCTGCACAGGGGTCCAGAAGCTCCTTTTAAGCTCACACATGAGCTTAAATGCTTACCTAAGCTTAAATGAGCTTAAGTCCTTGTCTTGAACTATGCTGTAAATGTGTCTGTCTCCAGTTCTGCCTTCAGCCCTGACTGTAGGTAGACCTAGATACTGGTACCTTGTCTCCAGTCTCATTCCCCAGTCTCCTCTCCTGCTGCTCCTGGATGGACCCTGGACCTGACTGATCACTTGTGTTATCTGTGACTGTCAATAGACCCCATTAACAGCACCTTGTTCTGTGCACCATGCTCGAATGCTGCAGGACTGCACCCTGGTTGGTGAGGGTAAGGTGCACTATGGTCACACTTGGCTCCTGGTTTGTATCCCTTGGTGCAGCAGCATTGTTATTGCTGCCTCTTGATAGTTGAAGCTTTTGCTTTATCCAACCAGCAGTTATCAATGGGATGATCTTTTTCTGTGAGGTCTTCTAGGAGAGTAAGGCTGTTTTTCTCGAAGCTGTTTGAAACTGTAGGAATGAGTAACGCAAGGCAGATGCTGTAGCCAAAGAAGGCACTTCAGTGAAACAAAGATGTTGCAGTGGGTGTCTAATACCGATCACCCAGCCAGGCTGTAAGCACTGATGAGTTATCCTACAGGCAATTGGGAGAAGTTTCTGGATCGGGAGCCCTTGTCCTTATGGGAGATTTCAACTTCCCAGATGTAACTGGGAATATCATACTGCTGTGACGAGCAGGTCTTGGAAATTCTTGAATTTTGTAGGAGATTATAACTTCTTGTCACAAGTACTCAGTGAGCCAATGAGGAAAGAGGCCCTCCTAGACTTGCTATTTGTGAATAGAGAAGGACTCGTGGGGGATGTGATGGTAGGTGACTGTCTTGGCCACAGTGATCACGACATGGCTGAGTTTAAAATTTTCAGTGTAATGAGAAAAAAGGATAGCAAAGTTGCTACCCTGGACTTCAGGAGAGCAAACTTCAATCTATTGAGGGAGCTATTTAGCAGAGTACCCTGGGAATCTGCTTTTGAGGGCTTAGGAGTCCACGATTGCTGGTCAGTCTTTAAGAACCACCTTTTAGAAGCACAGGAGCAGGCAATCCCACTGTGTTGTAAGTCAAGCAAGCAGGGCAGAAGACCAGCTTGGCTGAACAGGGAACTCCTTGTGGAGCTCAAGAAGAAAAAGAAATTGTATGATCTCTGGAATCGAGGTCAGGCTTTGCAGGAAGGTTACAGAGCTGTGGTTCATATATGCAGGGAGAAGACACGAAAGGCCGAAGCTCAATTAGAGTTGAAACTGGCCAGTATTGTGTCAGATAAGAAGAAGGGCTTTTTTTAAGCAAGAGGAGGTCGAAAGAAAACATTGGACCAATACTTGTTGAAGATGGTCACCTGACTAATAGGGATGAGGAAAAAGCAGAGGCATTCAATGCTTCTTTTGCCTCAGTCTTTAATAATACAGATAGACCTTGGGCTGCCTGGTCCCCTGAGTCAGAGGACCATGGGTGTGAGAACAGTGACTTTCCTTTTGTGGACACTGAAATGGTAAGGGACCAGCTGTATCAGCTGAATGTTCATAAGCCCAGGGGGCCTGATAGGATTCATCCCAGAGTACTGAAGGAGGTAGTGGATGTTATGGCAGGACCCCGCTTGATCATCTACCAAAGGTCTTGGGAGTCTGGGAAGGTCCCTGCCGACTGGAAGCTAGCCTGTGTTATTCCAATTTACAAAAAGGCCGCGAGGGAAGACCCAGGGAACTACAGGCCTGTTAGTCTAACCTCACTTCCTGGAAAAATTGTGGAGAAGATCATACTGGGTACTATTGAAAGGCATTTAAAGAACAATGCACTCATGAGGCACAGTCAACATGGGTTCACAAAGGGAAAGTCCTGTTTAAGTAATCCGATATCCTTCTATGATAAGTTCACCCGCCTAGTGGATGAAGGGAAGGCGGTGGATGTAGTTTTTCTGGATTCTAGTAAGGCTTTTGATACTGTCCCTCACAGCATCGTTCTGGACAAGTTGTTCAGCTGTGAGATGAGCAGGTACATGATGTGCTGGGTGAAGAACTGGCTGAAGGGCAGGGTTGTAGTGAATGGGGCTACATCTGGCTGGTGACCGGTCACCAGCGCTGTTCCACAGGGTTCAATTCTAGGGCCAGTTCTGTTTGATATTTTTATCAATGATCTGAAGGCAGGGCTTGAATGCACCATTAGCAAGTTTGCTGAGGATACCAACTGGGAGGTGTTGTTGACTCTCTTGAGGGACAAGATGCCTTGCAGAGGGGTCTGGGTAGATTGGAGCATTGGGCAATGATTAATGGGATGAAATTTAACAAGTCCAAATGCTGGATTCTGCACCTAGGATGGAGTAACGCCAGGCACAAGTATAAATTGGGAGAGGAGTGGCTGGAGAGCAGCCCTGAAGAAAGGGATCTGCGGGTGCTGGTCGACAGCAGGCTCAATATGAGTCAGCAGTGTGCCCTGGCAGCCAAGAGGGCAAACTGCACCCTGGGGTGCATCAAACATGGTATAACCAGCCCGTCAAAAAAGGTGATTATCCCACTGTATTTAGTGTTGGTGCGGTCTCACCTTGAGTACTGTGTACAGTTCTGGGCCCCACAATTTAAGAAGGATGTTAAAGTACTCGAATGTGTCCAGAGGAGGGCAACAAAGCTGGTGAAAGGGCTGGAAGGCATGTCCTATGAGGAGCAGCTAAGGGCTTTGGGTTTGTCTAGTTTGGAGAGAAGGAGGCTGAGGGGCTATGTCATTGCTCTCTACAGCTTCCTGAGGATCTTTTCTCCCTGGTATCCAGTGATAGGATGCGTGGGAATGGTTCAAAGCTGAGCCACTGGACATTATGAAGCATTTCTTTACTGAGAGGGTGGTCACACACTGGAACAGGCTTCCTAGAGAGGTGGTCAATGCCCCAAGCCTGTCAGTGTTTGAGAGGCATTTGGACAATGCCCTTAATAACAACATGCTTTAACTTTTGGTCAGCCCTGGATTGGTCAGGCAGTTGGACTAGATGGTCATTGTAGGTCCCTTCCAACTGAAAATATTCTATTCTATTATTCTAAGTCTAGTCTATTCAGTCTTGAGTGTCCTACAAGTCTCAAGCAGGCCCCTGAGCCAGAAGACAGGGACACAGAGCAGAATGAAGCCTCCATAATCCAAGGGGAAATGGTTAGCAACCTGCTACACCACTTAGACACACACACAAGTCTATGGGGCCTGATGGGATCCACCCAACTGTACTGAGCGAGCTGGTGGAAGTGTTCACCAAGCCACTTTTCATCATTTATCAGCAGTCCTGGCTAACTGGGGATGTCCCAGTTGACTGGAGGTTAGCAAATGTGACGCCCATATACAAGAAGGGCCAGAAGGAAGATCTGGGGAACTACAGGCCTGTCAGTCTTACCTCATGTTGGGGAAGATTATGGAGCAGATCATCTTGAGCGCCATCACGCGGCACGTACAGAACAACCAGGCAATCAGCCTAGTCAGCAGGGATTTATGAAAGGCAGGTCCTGCTTGACTAACCTGATCTCCTTCTATGACAAGGTGACCCACTTAGTGGATGAGGGAAATGCTGTGGATGTTGTCTACCTAGAGAACAAAAAAGCCTTTGGCACCATTTCCCACAGCAGTCCCCTGGAGAAACTGTCTGCTAATGGCTTGGATGGGCTTAGTCTTCCCTGGGTAAAAGAACTGGCTGGGTGGCTGTGGCATTGTGTTCCCCACCCCCCCCCACCCCACCCCACCCCACCCCCCCACCCCCCCCCCCGCACAAGCAGTAGCCATCAGTGGGAATCATCCTGATAGTTGCATCCAGCTTATGCTGGACCTTGAGGACGAATGGCAACAAAGTAGCCAAGGGCTGCCTGAAGCAGGGATCTAAACCTCTTGCTGATATGCAAATATGACCATAAGTCAATCATCTTACTCCTTAAATAGTGGACAGCCCAGAGCCCTTTGAGCTCTCCTGCACGGCAGTGGGCTGCACGCCAGGATCTCCCCTTGAGCAGGGACGCCTCTCAAGGTTACTCCTCAAGGCTGAGAGATTCCTTGCCGCAACAGATCCTCGGTAAGTGACTAATAGCATGCTAAACTTTGAAATCTTAGCTAAGTGATATAAAGGATTGATTGTGCACATATATAATCCTTTAGACATAAACCATTGACCAAGTCTGGGACTAGGACTGGATCTAGCCGCACCTAAACTCCTCTCTGAGAAGGAGTTTAGAAAGCAAGGGGATCTTTTTCTGAACCTCATGAGTCAATGGGAGGGTCTCCCTGACAGTTTTGTCTGACCCTGTCCTCTATGCAGTAAATAATCAAGTGTACCTCGCCATTGAATCTTGTTAAAACACTGTCGCATTGCACTTTGTTAACTCCCTATTCTGTATCAATAAACTATATTTTTACTTCTCTCTAACGAGTGAAGTGTACGCTCACTCCATCCGCGACAAATTGGCGTAGTCGGCAGGATGGCAAGTAGTCGGCAGGATGTAGTCGGCAGGATGGCAAACTGATTATTTACGGAGGCATGGAGTGAATCCGAGTCCCAAATTCTCAGCAGAATGGACTCGTGACAATTGGCATAATTGGGAAGCCATTGAAGAACACCAAAAAGTAACTAGAGGCCACACAAATGATGGAAAAGGGAAAGGAATTATCTGCAAGATGCTAGGTGCCTGTTTAGAAGCTGCACATCAGGAAAGAGACAACAGAAATAAAAAGGAGCAGGACCTAGAGAAAAAAATAGAAGGCAGAAAGGCAACTGAGTTGTTACTATCTCTAAAAATTGAACAACTGCAGAAACAGTTACAGGAGGAAAAGGAAAAAAGACAAAAGTTGGGAGAAAAGGTCGAGATGATGCTTATACAGGCTCCCTGCCCCCGCCCCAACATCGTACAAATTAGGAAACTAATAGTATCCCCTGAAGATTGGGATGGAGACATCTGGGGTGATTCCGATGATAGCAAGCCAGAAGATGATGCCCCTTTGTTCCCCGCAAATCCTCCTGAGTATGAAGCCAGACCCATTGTTAAAACAGAAAGAACTGTGGGTCCTCGGGGTGGTCATCTGTGACATACTACGCGAACCATCCCCTGGGATCCATTGCAATTGACAAATTTGCAAGAGAGATATAGCAGAAAACCAGGTGAAACTGAAACAGAATACTTGTGGTGAGTATGCCTCAGTGGTGGTGACCGAATAATGTTGAGTGAGGACGAAGCAAGCGGCTATTGGGGTCCGGGAGTTTTCTTAAATTTAGGACCCGACCCGACAAATACACCTCATTCTATCACCAGCCGAGTAGCTTATTGGGCTGGAGGAATAGACAGCATGGAGCAAGGTGAACCCTCCATAATTCCCATTAAATCTTTAAGTGAGCTCTCTACAGCTGTCACAAAAGCCGCCTGTATACAAGCCATGCACAAACGAGGGTCCCATGATGTCCCACTGTCTGCTACAGTAGATTTTGCAATGTTAAAATCACTGATTAGAGGAGCCCCAGCAATTCTTAAATCCCATTTAGTTGCAAAACGAGATGAGATCAAGAAAGACACAGAACACAATGAGGGACTAGGTGACAACGCTCAAAATGCCCACAAGCAGCTCCCTACATGGGCAGATTTGATGCACGGCATTGTGAACTACAGCCGTGAGATGGGCTGGGATGATGCACCAGCTGAAAAACAAAACCTGAAGCCCCAAGGAGGAGATCACAAAGTAAGACCCATAAAACGGGAAACAGAAACTAGATCGAAGGGAAACAAATTTAAAAACCCCCAAACAGAATCTCGAGAACAAAGGAATGAATTGCGGAGGAATGCATTAGCTTTAGGCATTCCCAGAGCTGCGATTCAAGGTCAACCTACTGGCATTATTTTGAGTCTAATTGAAGCATTCCAGAAACGAGATAACGGTGAAAGGAAGGACCATATTTCAACTCCTCCTGCACCACACCCCAGAAGGGGAGATAACCCCTTCCTCCCACTTAGGGAGGAACTGCAGGACATGAAGTCAAAAAACGAGTAGTGTCCGGAAGGCAATTGGGCTTGCCTGTCTGGAAAGTGGAGGCTTATCAGTGGATAAATGATAACGGCCCATACATTTTAATTCCAGTTGGTCCTCAAAGACAATTGGTAAAGTTTTTAATAGATACAGGAGCACAAATTTCACTATTAACACAACAAGATGCCGAGAAGCTGGGTGCACGACCCAGACGGCAAAGAGTTAAAATTACCGGCGTGAACGGAGTGAGTGTTCAGTGCCAAACTGCCAAGGTCAATTTATGGCTCCCGGGCGAGAAGCGCATGTCAAGAACTCACTTTGCAGTTAAAGATCACCATGAAAATATTTTAGGTTTCGATGTTTTAAATGGACGAACCTGGAGCCTGCCGAACGGCATCGTGTGGTCCTTCGGCTCGAACATCGATCCCAACCCCAGCAGAAATCGGGAGGCTGCAGTGCGGGCACTGCGCACAGCCCCTGCGCTCCCAGAGTCAAAGATCACTAACGTACCGCAATATCCCATTTCTTCTGCGGCATGAAATGGAATTTCTGAAGTCATAGCTGATTTGGAGAAGCGACAAATTATCTCCAGAACGCACTCCCCATATAACTCACCTGTCTGGCCCGTCCGGAAACCAGACGGGAGGTGGCGTTTAACAGTCGATTATCGGCGCCTGAACACCAATACAGCCCCACTCACAGCTGCTGTGCCAAACATTGCCAACTTAACAGCTACTTTGCAAGCAGCTGCACACCCATGGATGGCAGCGCTAGATGTAAAGGATATGTTCTTTATGGTTCCCTTAAAGGAGGAAGATAAAGAGAAGTTTGCTTTCACTTGGGAGGGAATACAATACACCTTTAACAGACTCCCACAGGGGTATAAACATTCACCCACGATAGCTCATGCTGCGCTTGCTGAACTTTTACAGACAGTCTCACTCCCCCAAGAAGTGAAACTGTACCAATATATAGATGATTGGAGGAACTTCCTCTGAAAAGGTGGGGGAAGCGGAAGCAGCAGTATGGCAAGCACTAAATAAAGCAGAAATTGAGATTCCACCCGGAAAATGTCAGGGACCAAGCAAAGAAGTAAAATTTTTAGGTACTTGGTGGATAGCAGGCAGTGCAGTGATTCCTCCAGATACCTTAAGAAAAATTGAAGAGCTGCAAATGCCCCAATCGAGGAAGGAGTTACAACAATTAATGGGAACTTTAGGATATTGGAGGAAACATGTGCCTGGATTTTCTATCATTTCCCATCCCTTATACTCACTCTTACGGAAATGCAAACCCTGGGAGTGGAAATTAGAACATAAAGAGGCAGTCAAAACTCTAACTGAAGAGTTAAAAACATATCAGTCACTGGGACCAGTACACCCCCGTGACCCTATTATAGCCAAATGGGGTTTCACCGAACATGCTACTTACTGTAACCTGTTCCAAACTGGGCCCGATGGGCCAAAAAGACCTTTATTATTTAGCTCAACTGCATTTAAAGAAACAGAACAATGATACTCTGAATGGGAAAAGGGACTTTTATCTTTAGTCCGAGCAGTTAAACAAGTTGAGAAAATACATCAGGGACAACCTGTGCAAACTAGAGGACCATTTAATTTACTAGAAGCAATCCTAAAGGGGACTGCTCCCCCAGAAGGAGTTGCACAAAAACCCACTGTCAGAAAATCATATGCCTACCTAACAGGAGTTGCAGAAAATATGCAACTAACTGAAGGACACACTAAGGTTTCCAAATTGCAGATGCCCATAAACACAGACCCTTTAGCGTTACAACAACCATTTAAACCTTCACCCATTCTGGATGCACCACCCCTCACTGAGGGTACACCAACAGAAAACATTTGGTTTACAGATGCTTCAGCAAAAAGGGTAAATGGTAAATGGCAATATAACGCTGTTGCATTAGATATTACCACTGGCAGACAAGTAGTAGAAGAAGGTGAAGGCAGTGCACAAGTAGGAGAAATAAGAGCAGTTGTTTTGGCAGCACAGAATGGAGCAAAAATCATATATGTAGACTCTTATGCTGTGTGGGCTGGTGCCACACAGTGGCTCTGTCAATGGGAAACCTTGAATTGGGAAGTAAATAGATCCCCAGTTTGGAGCAACAAAGATTGGCAATTATTACTAGATATAGCCAGGAAAACACCTTTCAAGATGGGATGGGTAAAAGCTCATGCTAAAGATAATCAACCAGCCACAAAGTGGAATCAAAAGGTAGATGAGCTAACTAAAATTAGGAAAATCACCTTAAATCCTGAGTGGTATCGATTGGGAGACTGGTTACACCAAAGTCTAGGCCACACAGGTAAAGAAGCACTTTGCTGCACAGAGTAAAGGCTGGCCTATAAATAGAAAAACTTGTGAAACTATTCTTACAGAATGTCCTCAGTGTAGACTGAAATTACAAGCAGATCATCCTGCTAAAGCACCACCTTTACATATCAATGAAGGGAAAACTTTATGGTCTACATGGCAATATTGGACCATTCAAATCCTCTGCAGGATATCGATACATCCTTACAGTAGTGGAAGTAGTCTCTGGCTTGCTTATGGCGACTAAATGTCGGAAAGCCGATGGGCAAAATACAGTGCGAGGGCTATTAGTTTGGTTCTCAAATCTACCTACTCCTGATGTTATCCAGAGTGATAATGGCTCACACTTTTCGTGTAAAGAAGTGCAAGATTGGGCAAAACACGAGGGAATTAGATGGGTATTCCACACCCCATACTACCCTCAATCAAATGGGATGGTAGAAAGAGCCAATGGCTTGTTGAAAAGGAATCTCAAACCACAGGAAGCTCAATGGGATACGAGACTTCCCAAAGTACTCCATCAATTAAATAATTGATACGGGACTACTGGAAGCCCTGTAAGCCGAGCATTCTTTGTAAAAACTGAGCTTAGCGCTCCACCTACTAGGAAAAGAGAATATCCAATGACATTACAGCCAGGACAGCCTGTGATGGTCAATTTACCATCCATCGGTACCCACTTGCCTGGGAAGCTACTGATAGCAGTGGTGCAAAACACAGAATTAGTTCACGATGGATTTTTCCTTCTTCTTAATGGGATAACCTGTTTGGACTGTCCCCACCAAAACAAATCTCTATTTTCTCTTACAGCACCTCACAGGATGGCAGACGGAAATGCTGTGTTCATTTTACTATTCCATACCCTAACAATGCTGCTTTTCTTAGCCTGTGGTCAAAGAACCCTACAATGGCCATGGTCCCAAGCTCGTGTTAAGTACACTGGAAGTATGGGAATACAATTTAGTAAGGGAGATTTCAAGCTTTCCACCATGGTCATGCACGGAACTGAAACATACTTAGAAAATTAATGGAGCTGGGATAAAGATGAAGCTGATGATAAAGTTCCCCGACTCAGAGGAATGGCAGGGAAAGAAATTAAAATAGGATGCCGGATGATCAATGGGTGTCTCGTCCCACGCGGTGGGTTGCGAGAGGGGTGAATCTTTTCGATTCCCCGACTATTTGAGTACCGACAAAAGCCGATCTCTGCTCGGCAGAGCCACGTGGTCGGCAGAGTCACGACAATGACCCAGAGGAACAGTCTGGCCAGCAACTTTATTAACTGGCGAATTCCACAAATGGACAAACTTAACGACCTGATGGGTTTAACGAACAAACAAAGGTGATTTGGCAATGGAGCTATTTTCCGGGCAACCCGATCCCAAACTTGCATATATATACTGGAAGAGCAGAGGAAGAGAGAAGCAAGAAAGGAAAGGAGAAGAGAGGAGGAAAGAGAAAGAAAAAGTATCACCACCCTTGGATCCCGCGATGACGATGACAGACGTGGCAATCCTCCAGTGGTGGGCGTGCACGCTTTTCCGGGGGGGTGGGGGGGGAGGGGGCATGTCTTTTATAAGCTAATCCCCGCCTCCAGGTACGCCCCTTCAGGACTTAGATGGTTCTTGTTCTAGAAAGGTCTCAATCTTCTGTGCAGGCGCTGGGGGAGGGGGGTGCTCGCGAGGGGTCTCTCGGGCGGTTGCAAGCCCTTTAAACTCTGTGTGATCTCTGGCCATACATGGTCAGGTCTGGCAGAACCTGGAACCGCGCATCCTCCGACGCACTCTCCACATCCCGCTCTCGCTCTCCCCCACCCCGTGCTCACCGATCTGCCGTTGCCATGCAAATAGCGCCTCAAGTGGCCACAATGTTTGAGACATTAACTCTTTCAGTCTCTCACAATGGGTCTACCCATGAGAAGGAATCTCAGATTTCTGTGTACAACATTACATCAAACCCAATAGCCAAAGATACAAAACTTTGCGCCTTTGAAAGACTGGACTGTTGGTACAATTTTACCTTAGTACAACCTGGTTTTGTAGTCTGCCTCTGGGCTCACCATCGTGTGGGATTATCCTTTAAATTTAAAACAGACATTATTGAGCCTAGCAAAACATCCGCCCTGACTGTAAAGGATGAGAAAATTCTATCCCCACAGATTTCTGAAGTTGGACCATATGTGATCAAAAACACAGGCCAACAACAAGTGTTATTTAATCCATCATGGTCTCTTAAACGAGTAGAACTACTGATGCAAATTAATATGTCTGCAATCAAACCGACCTGTTCACCATTCCTAAGTATGTTCTATGCAGGATGGTTAGCATGGTTACATGGGCGAACCCTCACCTCTCCAAGATGAACAAGGAGAGATGTGGCCGGTATCATAGGGACAGGACTGGGAGTCTTAAATAGTATCGATGCCGAAGTACTCATAAACAAACTGAGCACAACAACAAGTGATTTAAACAAATTAGAACACCCATTACGGTCTTCTCTATTAGCATTGGGAACTAACCAATGGCTCTTATCTGATATACTGCCTCAGTGGAAAAGAATTAATGAAAGAGACCACCAACTGATTGTGGATGCACTTGGTGTAGCCCAAACCAATGTTTCTCTAGCTCTTAGTTGTATCCAAGTGCAATTGTGCATGCAATCCAAGTGCAATTGTAGCAGCAATTATAAGAGAAGGTGAAGAGGGCACCTTACCCACTGCAATTCGAAAGGTAATTTGGGATAATGCAACTAAATTTGAGAAAGAATTCCAGTCCTGGTGGTATTTAGTCAATTTCACTTATGACCCCATTAGCAATAAGGCCACAGCTTTTGTCTTAACAATACACAGTGCTTCAGTATACACCATATACCCAATCATTGCTTTGGGATTAAATCACAATGGAACTGTACTCTATCCATGAGAACACAGAGTATGGCCCCACCAAAATGGAAACAAATGGCAAACTGTTGATGTTAATGCATGCGTTGTACGGGAACAACAAGGATTTATTTGTGAGAGTAACACCCTCAAAGCCCAAGACATCTGTCTTGACACTGAACAAAATGTTTGTCATTTTGAAATACGACCTGATGAAGCCCCTGAAACTGTACTTGTGTATATTGGAAAAGGATGTGTTTGTATGAGAACCCTTTGTGATTTTACATTTGTAGATAACGTTATTGTAGATACAAGCAATCACTCAAATATTTGTGTTTTAACTTTAATATTTAATATTTGTGTGTTATTTGTGTGTTAATATTTAATATTTGTGTGTGTTTAATATTTAATATTTGTGTGTTAGTAACTTTACTAAAATTGTGGGATGTGACTTCAGTTATTCAGCTCCTATTACGTCTTATCAACTGTTACAATCTAACTATACACTGAGTCGAGATTTATTGCCTACCCCCATCGGAATGAATCTTACATTGGTGAAGAAACTACTACAACACGATGACCTGTGTCAACTGCTGGAACGCATCTGAAACAATGGACACAAAACTCTGATCACCGTTCATCATGATGCAGAAGAGATACACCATGTCTTGGAAAGAGTGAAGAAGGATGGAGAACACCATTGGTGGGAAACCCTTCTTGGATGGTCACCAACAGCAACGGGAGTGTTTAATCTTATGTTTCACCCAGTTGTCATTTTACTAACTCTAACATTAGTGTGTCTATTGGTTATAATTATATTGTATATAAAGGTTTGGCACATGATAAAGCATTAACCCAACTTCAACCACCCAAAACATACAAATTAACGCATAACAAATAGCAGTGCTTCACTGTCTACTTACCATGGATCTATAAGCGCACAAACTATCAATATACTATTTATGGCACAGAGGCAAGAGGTGACTGTACCACCACTCTGTGAAGGTAAGATGAATTGACTATAGTCACGGGGTGGAGTGTGGCGGTGTGCTCCCTCCTCCCCCGCTCCCTGCACAAGCAGTAACCATCAGTGGGAGTCATCCTGATAGTTGCATCCAGCTTATGCTGGACCTTGAGGACGAATGGCAACAAAGTAGCCAAGGGCTGCCTGAAGCAGGGATCTAAACCTCTTGCTGATATGCAAATATGACCATAAGTCAATTATCTTACTCCTTAAATAGTGGACAGCCCAGAGCCCTTTGAGCTCTCCTGCACGGCAGTGGGCTGCACGCCAGGATCTCCCCTTGAGCAGGGACGCCTCTCAAGGTTACTCCTCGAGGCTGAGAGATTCCTTGCCGCAACAGATCCTCGGTAAGTGACTAATAGCATGCTAAACTTTGAAATCTTAGCTAAGTAATATAAAGGATTGATTGCGCACATATATAATCCTTTAGACATAAACCATTGACCAAGTCTGGGACTAGGACTGGATCTAGCCGCACCTAGACTCCCCTGTGAGAAGGAGTTTAGAAAGCAAGGGGATCCTTTCCAAACCTCATGACTCAACGGGAGGGTCTCCCTGACAGTTTTGTCTGACCCTGTCCTCTATGCAGTAAATAATCAAGTGTACCTCGCCATTGAATCTTGTTAAAACACTGTCGCATTGCACTTTGTTAACTCCCTATTCTGTATCAATAAACTATATTTTTACTTCTCTCTAACGAGTGAAGTGTACGCTCACTCCATCTGCAACAGTGGCTTGGCCCAAAGAGTTGTGATGAATGGAGTTAAATCCAGTTGGTGTCCAGTCACAAGTGGTGTTCCCCAGGACTCAGTATTGGGGCCAGTTCTGTTTAATGTCTTTACCAACCATCTGGATGAGGGGATCAAGTGCACCCTCAGTAAGTTTGCAGACGACACCAAGTTGGGTGGGAGTGTTGATCTGATTGAAGGTAGAAAGGATCTATGGAGGGATCTGGACAGCCTGGATACATGGGCCGAGGCCAACCGTATGAGAGTCAACAAGGCCAAGTGCCAGGTCCTGCACTTGGATCACAACAACCCCATGCAACGCTACAGGCCTGGGGAAGAGTGGCTGGAAAGCTGCCCAGCAGAAAAGGACATGGGTGTTTTTGTTGACAGCTGGATGAATATGAGCCAGCAGTGTGTTGCGGTGACCAAGAAGGCCAGTAGCATCCTAGCTTGTATCAGAAATAGTGTGGCCAGCAGGACTAGGGAAGTGATCATCTTCAGACCCCTGTACTCCCCCCTGTACTCCATCATAGGTCACTAGATTAATCATGCATGATTTTCTCTTTGTGAAGCCATGTTGACTGTCTCTAATCACCTCAGTGTCATCCATATGCTTTGACAGTTTCCAGGAGGATCTGTTCCATGATCTTACCGAGCACACAGGTGAGGCTGACTGGTTTTTAGTTACCTGAGCCCTTCTTTTCAGCCTTTTTAAAAATGGGTGTGATGTTTCCCTTTTTTTCAGTCACTGGTAACTATACCTGACTGCCATATTTTATAATATGATTGAAAATGGCATGGCAACTATGTCAGCCAATTCCTTCAGGACTCTAGCATGCATCTTGTTGGTTTACATGAACTTACATATGTTCACGTTCCTCAGGTGATTTTGAACCTGATTTTTGTCCTGTGATGGGAATGTCTTACAAATGCCTTTCATTATGTCTGATTAATCATTGATTTTATGAGACACTTGCACTTCAAGCATTACAGAGCTCTCAAAGTTTACTCACCTACATTATCAATGTGCCTGAAAGAGAGTTTCATTTATGTCTTTACTGGGAAAGGGGGGTGTGTGTGAAATTGCAACTTTGTTTTTGTATTTCATATTTAATGATAACAATCAGCTGTGAGCAGTATCTGTAATTCCTTTCTGACACCATGACACTGCACCATTTAAAATTCTGATCAATTTGTTCTGATATAATCATAGTGACTGGGTAATTAACCAGCACTGGGTGGAGATTTGAGCTGGAGCATAAACAACAAAGCAATTTGAGGTGACAAAAATATCAGGTGAGTGAACTCCGGTTGACAACCTCACCCGCTTTTAATATCTTACTATGTGTGCTCAGGGAATAATGCAAATAAGAACCATAAGGTGGGTGGTTGGTTTTTTTTTTTAGAGTACTTATTCATGTCTTTGCCACTCATTAGCCTTAGGAATTTTTTAAGGTTAAGCATAAAGAGTGATTTGTATGAACTTAAAAAAAAAAGGAAAGAAAAGGCCCATTAGCAGGCAAGGCAGCAAAGTTGCTAAGACAGGAAAAAAAAGCTGGCAGAGTAAGATGGCTGAGAGGTTATGTAGGAAGCAGGGCTTGGCAAACACCTCCACTTTGCATTTGGTTGGAAGGGAGGCTTTGAGCAAATCCATTCTTTTTTTTTTTTTTTTTGCTGTGCCTCAGTTCCCTGTCTGTGAAGCAGAGATGAGTCTTCACCGTACCAGAGGGTCTCCAAAGGCTTGACAGTATCCTTGACTAGAAAGTGTCAGATACCCCAGAGTGCAGGAAAAGCAAGCACTTCTGAGGACCAATCAAAAAGATTGGGTTGTCACATTCCTCACCATTCCTCCTAGGACACCCTTTCTGCCCACAGCGCTGTGTTTCCACTGTACATTTGCCACAACGCCAGAGCCCCTCCAGGCCTACTGTATGCAGACTGCCACTTCCACATGACTCTGGCAGCGACATAGACACATTCAGCTCTTCTGAAAAAGTAGCTGTATAGAATTTGTGTCCATCCTGTCTCCAAACATAAAAATAATGATATCTCTGGAAAGTCTGAAAGGAGGGAAATTCACAATTTAGAGATGAAAATGTTTTCTGGCCCAAAGTGTAAGTAGTCAATAGAAATAACAGCAGAAGTCCTTCAAGCCAAGAACTTTTGGGGTATCTTCATTTATGTCATTCTGAAGGACTTTCAGAATTATCATCTTCCTCCATAAGAAAAAACTGTGGAAGGGACATTAAGTGTCATACTTAATTTCTAGCTACTGAAGACACAACCTGGAGAGCGGATTATTGCAGGAGGATCTTACATATTCCTCGTCTGTTGACTCTGGTGGACTGTGGGCTATGTGGACCTTGACTCCAATCTGGTCCTTCAATTCCAATGTTTCCAGAAGGTCCCTTAGCACTACTCTAGTGAGAGGTAGCTAGATGCAGGGACCATTGAAACAGGGGAATGTTTGTTAATGACACTTAATATTCTTTAGCCAAATAATGATGGAAGCTTCAAAGCTCTTTAACACATTGATTACCAAATCAAGTCATCCTAATTATGTCAAGGAGTGGGTGAATGAAATGACTTGAGTTATTAAGCATTTGACACGTTGAAAACAGCTTATATCATTGCAAGGAAAAAAAACCCCACCAGCATCTGCCTCAGGCTTTCCCTGAGGGGCAGTTTGGACTACTAAAAGCAGAAGCCCAGCAACTCTAGGCATAAAACAAAGATGACAGAGAAACAAACAAGCAAATTGGAAAACAAAAAAACCAAAAATAGCTTAAAAAAAAAAGAAAACCAAAAAACATATCCTCCAAAAATATTACATTTTCCAGTGGTGGTGTTTTGAAGTTCACAGTATTGAGTTGTTCAAAGACAAGGGGATGGGGCCGTGAAGGTCACCAACTTCCTTCCTCAAAAGTAATGATGCTTATCACAAGTCTTGAGGCTCAGCATACTGGAAGTCAAAGAGGCCTTGTAGGTCACACCTTCTGCTCTATAGTAAACCAAAGCCGTTCTGCCTTGGCTTCTGCAGTCTGAATGGGGTTTTTGGCTTGACAAACCTCAGTGTATTCAGCTCTGGCCTGAGAAATGACTGTTCACTGTTGCAGGAGTGCTTCAACTGATCCTCTTTTTTTCCTTTTGTTACAACAGATCTGCCTCACTCTGAAATGGCAGGTACCGTAACAAAAGCCAGTCAGGAGAGCAGAGTATTTAGATCTCAATTCTTAGTGCATATTACTCCTAAAACATCTCAAAAGGAGTCAGGGGAGTAGTTGTATGGTCTGATCCCATGGATCAGAATGGGGCCTTTATCTATTACCAGCAAAGTCCATGCAGGATACCAGCAGTGGGATTCCAACTTATACTTCACCCAACAATTCCTCTGCAGAGGACTGTGGAAGGACAGAACAGACTAACCAAGCACAGGACGACCAAGCTAAGGGTCCAATTTTCAATGCACAGTCATGCATAAATAAGAAAAGTGAATTTGATCCAGAGGTAATCAGTAGGACTCTTTCTGAGAACAGACTAGGCCCAAGATCACAGGAACATGCCTTTGGATTTCAGGTATTCATGACAACATGGAGATATATTGAAAAAAATTGCTGCACTGTGTTTTGACTGTATTCTACAGATGTGAGCTGATACTACATTTAAGGTGATAGGAATTACAATTTCATAGTGCAGATATTGGCCTTGTAGCAGAGTTGTTTTAGCAGAGTATTTTCAATGAAGAAAACCATAATTCCCTATGTGAGAAGTAACTGCTTTGCCCTAACTTATTGATGTTCTGTCCACCCACAATAATAATAGTATTAATAATATCATGCTTCAGATTTACTGCTAGCCCCTGTGGTATAATGGAGGTTGTAGACGTACTTCATGACCCCTTGGTCCTCACAGTTTGGACTCATTTGGGAAAGACCATCTTTCACGATGCACCACAGCCCTACAGTCATTGGAAAGGATAATGCCATGTGAGGATAAACTTGGTCTTTCCAGAAAATGTTTCCACAATTTTTCTGAAACCCTCCCTGTCATGAGAAGTTGCTCTTGTAACATTTGATGACAATTTGATGTCAAAACAGAATGCTAGCTAAGACTTTCTTACAGGATTGAAACAGGTTTTTCCAAAGCCAGGACTATAAAAGTTCACATTTGCGCTGCTCTGTGCTTTGGTGACAATCCCCCCTCTTCCCCAGCTGTTCATCATAGCCACCAGAGACTCATGTCACGGTTATTCCTTGCCCTTTTTTCCATCCTAATCTGACGTCTCCAGCATCACAGCCATTACTTTTCTTCCAAGGCTCCAGATACTGCAGACATTTCTTTCTGCTGGAACATTTCTCTTTCTGTCTCTCATGCCTCTCCCAGTATACTGAGCCTCCTCCAAAACTGTCCTGGGTTCCTCCCTGGCTCATGTTGCTCTGACCATCTATTCCAAGACCACCACACTCATTTTACCTTTTCAGATACATTCCCCAGATTTCCCAGCTTTAAGGGCCCACGGTAATAGGCTGCGTTGTGCAACAACTAGTTTATTCTGCTTTTGCTCCATTGGACCCACACAAAGTCTATGTTTTACACAAAGTTGTGGAAAAGGTGTGAGAGAGAGAATTGATTTAACAAGACCCCTGTGCTGAGAAAAATAATATCATAATCCCTCAGACAGATAGTCATAAATCTTGACCCCAGGAGAACAAATTGAACAGTAGTTTTCCAGGATATCTCCTGCCTCTCCATGCCTGAGCAAATTGTGTTGTGCATTGACAGCTGTCCTTTCTAAATGGAAATATTAAAGGAGCAAGGAAGGATTGGGATTGTCCCTCCACCCTTTCCCATTGAATTGTTTAATTAAAGACCTGTTTCTATAATACATTTGCACAGGCTGCATGCTTTTCAGAGATTAAAAGCATTCTCTAGTCAGGTAGAAACCTGACTGAGTTAAAATGCTTGCCTGACTCTGTAGGCCTGGCAGAGATAGGCTTGTCAAATTGTTAAAGGAACCCTTCAGTGCAGTACAGACAAAACATTGCAGAGAGAAGAATTGTCACCTCAAGGTACACTGAAAACTAGACACCTTGGCTTGCAATTCCTATTTGAAGATATTTCAGTCCCCATGCATTTGAGAGGCTTCAGATATTTAAAAATATCTTCCAATTACATAATCTGTTTTGACTATGTTATGGATTACCAGCTTCTGGGCTCCATCTGGGGAACTTTACCTCAAATTGAGAGAATCACAGCTTCTGATTTCAGCATTGAGGTTTAAGCCATGTGTGAGATAAGTCTGGCCTTATTGATGGCCTCAAAAAAAAAGGCTTTATTGATTGGCCTTAAAAAAAAAGGCAAGACAGCTCTGGACAGCCAGGAAACATGACTACTAAATTCCCTGGATGTCTGTGCTGAAAAGCTGCTTGAAGGTTGAGATGAATCCATGAAATCCATTGGGAGATCCTATTTATGTTACCAAGCCAGTCGCTTGATCTGTTTCATGTAGGGATTGTGTTATGTCCCTCTATTGCCATAAGATTTCAGTTTTTCTCCCCACTGGAAAAAACATCACTTGTTTTGTACATGGACAAGTGCACAGGGTAAATCTGACAGTAGAGCAGTGTGGGTGAGACTGAAAGAAGAAAACTGAACATACACAACAATAGGAGTATATGGGAAAAATAATCTATCTCCTCTCCACTTGACATATCTGTTAGGCAGGCATTCACTGAGATGGTGGTATGATCCTAGATGCCTCCCAATGATGATAATTTGCCCTTCAGCATGCAGAACATGAGCTTGTTTACATTTGACGAAGAGCAGGAAGAAATCCCCCCGTGGAACAATATCTGGTCACTGAAGGATCTTTTGGACTTTCCCCAGAGGCAGCTGGTTCAGACCTCCAACAGAGCTGTAACATGATCCTAGGTCTGAGCTATGCTGCCAGTTCATCTTTACACAGAGAAGATGAACTTAGACAAGTCTCCGGAAGATGTGCAAAACACATATTCTTGGAATGGTCCAAACTTTACCTGTCCAGCCAAAGTTTGCCAGGTTTTATTTTCTGTGACCTTCATTCCCCTGAGCAAACATGAACAAGATACCCTGCTTTCCTCTGGACAGATGGCAAAGTGGGCTGATCTTGGTGCACTGCACCACCATCAGTCTGAAAAAGGGAAGAGGAAAGAACAGCATTTTCACTCAGCAGAACCCAGAGATAAATGCTTTGCTGCTTCTGCTGCCATCAGTGTGTATTGTCAATACCACCACTTCCTACTCCCATTGTATCCCACAGCCATAGTTATGGGTTCTACCCATACCTACCCCTACCCACAACAAATGTTATTATTGGCCATAAAATTATCCAGTCCATTTTTCAATACGCCTGCAGCATTTGACTCCCTGACCTGCTGTAGTAATGAATTCCATAGGCTGACTTCAAACCACATGAAGAAGTATCTCCTCTAATTTATTTTAAATGCACTGGCAATTAACTTCATCCAGTGAACCCTTTATTCTCTTATAATATGAGAGAGAAACTTTATGTCCTTCATAATTTGAATACCTGAGTTAACACTTCTCTCTCTCATCTGCTGTCACTGCCAAATACTATTTTTGTCAAATAGCTTTCAGGAAGGGAAAATCAAGAGATAGAGACAGGAGCAGCTCTGCCAATAGTTACTTGCCACCTAATATGCAATATATAAATAATGCTAGGAACCCTTGTCTTCTCCTCCCTGGGGCTTTTGCACCCATGCAAGGACCACACTGTCAGAGGAGAAAGTGACCCTTGCAGCATGCTTCCTCAGATTTCACAGTGTTCTGTGCTCCATGCATGTTCACACTATATTTCACAGAACTGCAATTAGGTCTTCACCAAACTTCTCCCACAGGTTGCCTTTGAAGGGAAGCTGTACCCCAAGGTGGCGGGGGGGGGTGGTGGGGGTGGGGGTGTCCTGTCTCTTCCCTGCACTGTTGTGGGGCCTCAGACTTCAGAGATCCTCCTGGGGGCGGGGGGGTCATCCAGACATGTGAGGAACACAGCCCTCAGTCATGATCAATGGGAGAAGCTGCTACCATGGGCCCATTCTGCTGGAGGATCCCACTGAACATGGGTGATACATCCATAGTCTGAGGGCATGTTTCTTCTGGAGCAATAGCACAAAGCAGCCCTAACGCTGCCAAGAACTCAACATGTGTCAGATAGAAACCATGGTCCCTTTGTTCAGTCGATACCATCCATTTCCTCCTACTCACCACTGGTCTCACAAGCCTTCCTGTTCCTTTCATATCAGTCTTTGCCAAATCTGTGCCTATGTAAATATATTAACAGTGATGCAGGTGGTAGTTAGGCTATGTGCAGATTAGTACAGCATTTGAAGTGTGGAAACATAAAAAAATACCCAAGGAAAACCTTCGAGCAATATGAAGACAGAAGGTACCTATCGTCATCATCATCATACCCTGCCCCCAAACACTGGTGAAGAGAAAACAATCAAATCTGCACTACTGTCTTCTTATCACAGACAAAACTGAGCTTTTTCAGCAGCATTAATCAAAATAGTTGCAGGTGGGAGATGTTTAAAACAATATAACTCCTTAAAAAATTAAATAGAACTACGTAAGTATGAAAAGAATCCTGAGGAGAACAGTGGGTCAGGGAATAATTGGCATCTTGCCACATCACTTCAAATAAAGGTCAGGAAAAAAAATAAATCATTTAAGCAATAATGATTAAGATACACCTAATTTCTTAGGGATTAATGCTGCCTGCAAAGAATTGATGGCTTTCACATGTACCTCAGTCTATTGACCCGACCCTTTTTGGCTGTCAGTCCTAGGAAATGCCCTGCATAGAGTTTGGTATTGACATTTTAAGTGGGAAAGATGGACAGGGAAGAACCTGGGTTTGCTGGATAGGGATAGAAAAGACATATTCATTTGTGAAGCACGGAGGACATTTCTGGTACACGAAGGCCCTACGCTCTGTCCTGTTGCATCAACAACAGCCTGCTTATCTTCAAATTGAAAACAGCTTTGCAAAGCCCTGCAGTTCAGCTCAGCATGCATGAAAGGCTTACATGTCAGATACTCCAAACACCTCGGCTGCTCTTAGTCAGTGTGTTGCTATTCTGCAAGTATAAGCAATAAAGCATGATTTATATACAGAGTCACAAGAGCTACATCCAACATCTGCCTATGCAATGGCTCACTGAGACTACAGAATCAGGGTCTAAATCAGGAGAGAAGCCAGACTGTGGCTGGTAACAAAGAAGGCAAACCCACCCTGAACTAAGTGAATTGCTCAACCTTTAAATGACGGGAATCTGCCCAGTAAAAAAACAAACCTCACTACTCTCCATCACATCCCAAAAGGACATACACAGCAGGAAACAAAGTGCTAAAGGGAAGAAAGAGTGGAGGAGCAGTATTGTTAACTCTTCCAATATCATAAAGAGTTTTTCCATCCCCCCCCCCCGAACATTTTAAAGCCTTTTCCAAAGAGCCTTATGGTTTACTGAGAATTTCAGCTTTCAAATACCACAATGTAAGTTAAAGGTTCTGTATTGTACACAGGCAGATGTACCCCTCTGGGGATTTGTATCTTCATTTGAAGTCTCTCTTGTGGAATCTTTCTTTGATTTTGGAGGTTGATTTCAGTTATGAAAGCTACCAGGTATGGAAGCCTATATAGCCAAGCACTGTTGGGCAGTCCCCATGCATTTCCAACATCTGCAGATTCAGTGTTTAAAAGATCATATATGGGGAAAAAAAAATCATTGATTGATGGAGAATTCTGGAAAAATCAAGAAAGGGTGGAAAAAATACCTAGGAGGTTCTAGGCATGCTTAAAGTGAAACATCTTCTGCCCTTTGCTATTCTTTGCAGGAGTGAGAAGAATATTTTACACCTTACCTGACTAAGTCTGCTCAGCTGTGCCTGGAGAGTGAGAACTCATTTGGATATTCACCAAGGTGCTGAGCTCACCAGTGCAGCTCTCAATGCTATGTTTACTGTGGGGCAAAATAAGACATGTCACTCGCACAAGTTTTCATTAAGTGCTTTGATAATTGACCTGTGAACCCAAGTGTCTGAGACTATTCCTATCAGCTCATTCCTTTTTAAAAATAAGAAGCATGCAGTCTGGGAGCAGCAGTGGTACCACTGATAGGGTACATCAGTCATGCAGAGACTGAACATTTAACACCTGTTTTCTAGGTCAGCCTCATTTGCCTTCATCCAGGTTGCAGTGAAATGAGAAGAAAGGGTCACTGGAGGAAGGGGAGCAGGACTGACTACCACATGCTGTTTGCTCAGAAATGTGACAGGCACAGTGCAAGAGCGACCTCTGGAAATACATGGGCTTGTCGAGCTGTGAAGATAAGCCCAGTCATGTAGCAGATGTACAGTCCACAAGGGTCTGCTGAGCATCTGCCCACCCTCCCCTGTCACATAGCCCTGCAGCATCCTGCAGTGAAGGACCAGAGTTCACAACTGTGATGTGCTGGAGAAAAAAAGAGAAAAGGGTCAAAGCACTGGCACCGTCTGAAGACTCTAGATGAGCATGGCATTTAGTAAATAAAATTCCTGCAAAAGCACAGCAAACTCCTAGGAAGCAGCCTGCATGCCATGCTATAGAAGAAGGCATCTTTCTTCCCTGCAAAGTCCCTGTTAAACTGAACTTACTTGGCAGTTGACCTATCTGTGAAAAGGGGAAGAATTAGCCAGGTAGGCAGTTGAAAAAAACATGAAATGTAGTGGTAGTTCAGCAAACCTGTCCTTTTAAGTCCTCTGGTCATACTTACACAACCAAGCCATATCCAACCCAACATTACTGCCTCAAGAGCTCACATCATACACCAAATTTCTATCATGGTCTCTCATCTGGCTGACAGTCTCCTTCCTTGGAATGTTTTAGATCCCACACCTGGATTCTTCAAGTCTAGATTCAGTGTTTTCTTGAAGCATTGTTTCAAGGCAGAGTTACCAGAATGGAAAATCATGGCCTGGGCCCTGCTGGAGGTGTAAATCTTCTACCTTCATAATTTCTGTCCAAAGCCATGGATGATAGACTATGGGATTTACAGGCTCTTTATTCAATATCACTCAAAGCAGGCACCTTGCTATTTCCATGTAGACCAATGTGTTGAAGACTGCCCCAGCCAGGAAAAAAGCATCTCAGGGCAGTGTAGTCATCCTCGTGTGAAGAGGGTGCAACAGAGCATCTGGGAGGGAAAAATGCAGGAGTGAAATAAGAATATTTTATTATCCTGAGGCTTTTAGAGGGATAAATGAATTGTCCATTCTAAAACTTCCCCTTTGCTCAATAGCAGTAAGTTGTCATGGCTACTAGAAGATTCAAAGTGAATAATTATATGCAGATAATTTAAAAAGGAATAACACTGCTCCGTTAATGAGCCAATGTAGTTGATTAAATTAGGGCGAAATGGAAGGCATGTGGTGGGCAGAGGTAATGTAAATTGCCCGCGTTGTTGAATATTGAATGAACTGCCCTGAGCTGGAGCAGGGACAACAGCTCTGATGATCAGAGGTAGGAAAACTCACCTCCCGGAGGTGTGAGGTAACCAGAGAGTGGATCTGAAAGTAGATGTCTTTCTTCATTTTAAATTTGTAGTCCAAGCCACCTACAGCTCTGTCCGTTCCTACTGCTTTTTCTGGAACCTAGCTCTGAAAAGGCTCCCAAGGCCCTATGGGGCCATAGTCCTCACCACCTACGACATGCATATTCTCTCAAAGAAGTATGCACAGGGTTAGGGTTGAGGTTATAGGATCCACCTGTATGAACATGGAGCATGGAAAACATGCTTATAGAAAAACATCCTTACTACCAGGAATGAAAAAGTCAGTGTGATTGTTCACTGTTTTTTAAAGATCTTGCTGTTCATGCAAACTTTGCTCCTAGTTTAGCGTATGAACCTTTGCTAGATGGATTGTTGTTGCTTGCATTTATCTGTATTTAGAGGCAGAAAGACTCTTTCCATGTCATTAGCAAAGTCGTTCTTCATTATTTGGAGATTGGCGAGACAATACTGCATGGAATGATTAAACTTTTTTTATTTACCTTGGATAATCCAGACTGGCCAGGAGTAATTGACCTTAACAAAGCCACAGGACATGTAAGAATATATTGATTTTTTTTTTTTTTTTAGTTATTGAAAGAAAGATTTTTATGTATACTGCTGAGAGAGAGAAAAATGAGAAAGTATGAACAAGCTCAATATTCAAATTTTTTCACACAGCTTATCCAAATCAACTTCGTGTCTCCTCTCCAGGAATGTTGATCTAAACCAGCAAGTATTTCAATTACAGTAGCATTTTATGATCCTCTTATAGAGCATCAAGCACTGATTTCTTTGGCAGAGATATGTGAATATTATTCTGTCAGCAATGCTTGGTTTGTTTGTGATCACATTGTTGGAGGAATACTGAGTTAGAAGGCTTTCTGTGCAGCTCACAGCTTCTTTATTTTTTTATTTTTCTGCTGACCTCTTCACAAAGATATGATCAGACTGGCTGAGCTGAGTGCATACAGCAAGAAACATATTAGCAGTTTAGAGGAATTTGTTTTACTCTTTTTCATAATTTCATCAAAGATGAACAGACTTTCTTAACAATTTTGGCTACACTCATCTTTCATAACACTACTCTTCCATGGTTAATGCTGGAAAATTTTTAAGGTAACCCTCGAGGTGAATTTAACATATATTTGTGCTTATATATTAAAAAAACCCAATATAATAAACAATGCATTTCACAGAGTCCTACTGCTGTAGTAGTTCTACAAGGAATCTGAAAAGATGCCTCACAATGTGATTCCTTGCATAGACTGACACCAGCACGAATCCTGTGAGTAGTTGCATGGGGCACTTCAGCCCAGACTTGGATACATCCCCAGTCCAGCTCTGCTGCCCAAAGCTGACCCCTGAACACTCTAATACCAGGATGGCTACAAGACAATGCTGCAGCTGTTTCTTATCTCATCACCCATGGAATTTCACTGCTCTGCCATTCCTGCTTAGAACTAGTTTAACCCCTTCTGCACTTGGGCCTTCTTGACCTCCATGTCAGATCATTCCTCAGTCACAAATTACAATTTGTTGAACTTCCCCTTCAATAATCTTATAGCATCTTCAGTTTATATATATGTGATATAGTGATGGATACTTTGCAACATTTTCATGCATGAAGTGGTATTGGAATCTCTGTACATTGTAAATTCAGTTTTTTCATTCAGTTGAGCTGTACTTCCACTGAGAGCTGAAATTCCTTTTCTGATTTCATTTGTAAAAGCCATCCCACTCTCAAAATGTTTTTCAGACATGAACAATTATCAAAAAATGTTTAGATTGAAAGTACTCTTTAAAAGGATTCTTGTATTTTATTTATAACATCCTTGGAGAGCTCATTCTTGTGGTCTTTCTGATACTTGTATGAAGTTATATAAGGCTGGCCAAATAGCTAATTAATATGTGATTGTTATCAATATATTTTTGTGGAAAAGTAGATCAATTACAACAGCATGCTATATTGTTCTAAGGTATTGAAAATTGGCTGTTCATCCAAATGGGTTTGAGGCACTTATTCTACGAAGCATTGCAAGAGAAGGAAAATATTTATGAATAAACACAAACATCTAGGTTACTTAATCTTAAAGGAGTTGAGGACAAAGAAATAATTCTCTTCTTTTAAAGGGAAATATAGCTTAAGAAAAAGTGATAAGTTCTCTACAGTCTTTTGCTTCTATGAAGCTTCTCTATAATGTGTGAAAATTCAGGATTTTGAGATATTTATGAGGAAAAATTAGTTCCAGGTGTAATAAGTACAATGCTAGAGAAACAGATGGGAATGGACCTCTGCAAACTTCCACATTCAAGCACACACACAAAGGAGGATCAAGTATTTTTTGTCAGACCCAAAAGAGGCCTGTGTAACATTTTGAAAAAATCGAGAAACATTTGATTTGTGGAAGGAGAAACAATTTAAACCTACAGGGTTTTCTCTGTGAAGAGAAGACAACCACCTTGTAAGAGCCATTCTTTTTTGTCTTAGACTCCCCTGTGTAAAGAGCATCTTCTTGCTGCTTTGTACAATTAGGTCTCTTTAGAAATGTAGACATCTCACAGTGCTTTCTTCCTTTCAGAAAGATCCTGTCTTAGCCAAATCACGGTCTTAGTCACAAGGAAGCTCCCCTCTTCTATGAGACGTTGCAGGTGATTTTTTGATGCTAGATCAAATGATCTTTAGCTTTACAACCTGGTACTTAAAGTACCTTACAACTTGCAGCTAGCCTATGTTTCATATAAAGCATAAAAAAAAAAAATCCCAAGAGGTTAACACTTACATCCATCTGTCAAAAATATTTGTGCAAGAAATTGCTATAGCAAAATAAAGAAGAGCTTAAAAAAGTACGTCTTGCATTTCTGTAATAAGCATTGTTTTCTGGTGGTTGTTAGGGCACTAACATACCTTCAGTGTCCTGACCATCTCAGAAGGTGCATCACTCACACTCCTACCCATGGGCCCATGAATCCCGTTTAAGCTCAGAGCTGGGCCATTGCTCCTTCCCTGACATTTGCTGTAGTTGTTCCCAATCCAGGTCTGATCTTGAATTGTTATTTGGCTTTCCTTGCTTGATCTAATTAAAGTAGATGTAGTGGGGAAGGGGATGGTGGTGTAAACACTGGAGAAGCCTGGCTTGGAAGCCCTTCATTAGGAAGCAAAAAGGAAAGACCTGTCAGTTGCCTCAAGGCAATTAAGGAGAGCTCCTCTAAAAAAAAAGTGATGTGTCTTATAGCCCAGCTGAAGTGCCTCTATACCATGCACGCAGCATGGGAAACAAACTGGAGGAGCTGGTAGCCAGTGCCCACATGGAAAACTATGACCTGATTGCTATCAAAGAAACTTTGTGGGAAGAGTTGCATGTTTGGCATGATGTGATTGATGGCTATAAAATATTCCAAAGAAACAGACAAGGAAGGAGAGGTGGGGGAGTTGCTCTCTATGCCAAAAGTGGGATTGATTGCACAGTTTTATCTTTGAAGAACAGCAATGTGCAGATTGTTAGCTTCTGGGTGAAAATTAGAGAACAAGTCAACAAAGGAAACTTTCTGGTTGGTGTCTACTACAGGCCATTCAATCAAGGAGAAGTTGATGAAGAGTTTGTTCTTCAACTGCAGGAAGCATTACACATGCAGGCCCTGATCTTGATAAGGGACATCAACTACCCGAACATCTGCTGGAAAAGCAGCACAGCAAACTGCAAGCAGTCCAGTGAACTACTGGAGTGTGATGAGGATAACTTCCTTGTACAGATGATGTAGACACTGACCAGAGGAGAGGCACTGCTGGACCTCACTAATGTGGAAAAACATAACAGAGAATAAGACTGCATGTAACTTGGGTTGCAGTGATCATGCCTTGGTAGAATTCTCAATCTTGAGAGTTACAGGACATTTAAAATGTAGAATCGGGACTCTAAACCTCAGAAAGGCAAACTTCCAGCCATCTACGGCACTAGTGTGTGGGATCCCTTGGAAAACTGCCCTCAGAGGAAAAGGAGCAAATGACAACTGGGATATACTTAAAGACGTTTTTCTTAGGGCACAAGAGTTCTCAGTTCCAATGTGTAAGAAATGGAGCAGGTCTAACTGAAAAGCTCTCAGCCAAAATAAAATACAAACCAAAATGGAAGCAGGGATATACATCCTGGGGAGATTATAGTTATATGAACCATGAGTGCAAGGAGGGGATCAGGAAACCTAAGGCACAGCTGAACCTTAATGTGGCCAGGGACACAAAAAATAACATGGGTTTCTTAGGGTAAATATGCCAACAAAGGAAGATGAAAAAAACTGTACCCCCACGATGAGCAAAACAGGAGCCCTGGCTATAACCGACATGGAGAATGCTGAGGTATTCGACAACTTTTTTGGCCTTGAACTTCACAGCAAGTCTTCTAGCCACGCCACCCAACTAACAGTATCCAAAAGCAAGGACTGGCAGAAGGAGGTACCACCCACCGTAGGAGACAATCATGTTCAAGACCATCTAAGAAACCTGAATGTGCATAAGTTCATGGGACATGATGAGATGCATCCGGGTCCTGATGTAGTCACTAAGCCACACTCCATCACATTTGAAAAGTTGTGGCAGACTGGTGAAGTTCCCAGTGACTGGAAAAGGCAAAACATAGCCACTATTTTTAAAAAGGGGAAAACAGAATGCCTGGAGAACTACAGGCCAGTCAGTCTCACCTCTGTGCCCAGCAAGTTTATGGAGCAGAACCTCCTGGAAATATCCTAAGCCACATGGAAAACAGAGAGGTGACTGGTAACAAACAACATGGCTTTACTAAGAGCAAATCGTGCCTGACAAATTTGGAGGCTTTCTATGACGGGGTTACAACATTGGTGAATAAGGGAACATCGACTGACATCATGTACCAGGACTTGTGCAAAGCATTTGATACGGTTCCACACAATATTCTTGTCTCTAAAATGGAAAGACATGAATTTGACAGGTGGCCCACCCAGTGGATAAGGAATGGGCTGGATGGTTGCACTCAAAGACTGGCAGTCAACAGCTCAATGTCCAGGTGGAGACAAGTGAGAAATGGTGTCCTGCAGGAGTCCATACTGGGACAAGTATTATTTAGCATATCTGTCGGGGACATGGACAGTGGGACTAAGTGCGGTCTCAGCAATTTTATGGATGACACCAAGGTGACTGGTGTGATTGATACTCTTGAGAGAAGGGAAGCCATCCAGAGGGATCTTGACAGGCTAGAGAGATGGGCCTGTGCAAACCTCATGAATTTCAACAAGGCAAATTGTAAGTGTGCCCCTGGGTCAGGGCAATCCTGAACATGGATACAGGCTGGGTGATGAGTGGATTGAGAACAGCCCTGCAGAGGACTTAAGCATAATTGGTATATGCAAAACTGATTATGAACTACCAATGTGGGGGGTCACAGTCCAGAAAGTCAATCATATCTTGGGCTGCATCAGAAGAAGTGTGGTCAGCAAGTCAAGGGAGGGGATTGTCTTCCTCTAGTCTTGTGGGACCACACCTGGAGTACTGCATCCAGCTCTGAACTCCTAATTACAAGAAAGACATGGTCCTGTTGGAGTGGGTCCAGAGAAAGGCCACAAAAATGATCACAGGGATGGACACCTCCTCTATGATGAAAGGCTGAGAGAGTTGGAGTTGTTCAGCCTGGAGAAGAGAAGGCCCCAGGGAGACTTTATTGCGGCCATTCAATAGTTAAAGGATGCTTATAAGAAAGATGGACAGAAACTTTTTACTACCACCTGTAGTGATAGGACAACGGGCAAAGGTTTCAGACTGAAAGATGGTAGGTTTAGATTGCATATAAGGCAGACATTTTTTACAGTAAGGGTGGTGAGAGACTGGAGCAGGTTTCCCAGAGAAGTTATGGATGCCCCATCATTGGAAGTGTTTAAGGTCAGGTTGGAGGGGGCTTTGAGCAGCCTGGTCTAGTGAAAGATGTCCCTGTATTAAAGGAGAAGCCGCTGCCTGAGCATTCACACACCATTCAGGGAGTCGCACACTCACCACCCGAGACTTGAACTGCTAGGACCAGAGTCCCTTTGCAGCAGGCAGCTCCTTTGAGCTGACAGGTGCCCCTTTTCGATTCCTCACTCACACACACTCACTCTCGGGTGCTTCCTCTCCGCTCTGACTCAACCCTAGGTTTCCTGAAGCAGAGTCTCTGATACAATGTACGCCAGACGAATTTATTGATTGGTACAGCAGTGAAAACAGCTCGAGCTGGGTGCCTCCGGAGAGGGACCCAGAACAAAGAAAACTCTGGGCAATTATACCCTTACAATTTAAATTCCCCTCCCCTCAGGAGACAGTTCGGACCAATAGTAGTATGAGGGTCTGGGGTCTTCCCTTTCTTCAATGGGCCCTTTCACTGTCTCTAGGCGGGCTGATTCTTCTCTTATCTCTAAGGTTGCAGCTTCTGCTAAGGTTGAAGCCTCCTTATCTTGCTGGTTTGCACCAGTTTTGGGGGCCTTCCTTCATGTAGCCAAGTAAAAGTTCAGTGCATGGTCAGTGGATCTGGGTGAAAGTTCACCGCTTGCAGCCTAAGGCTTCCACAAGCCTTGATACCAATGCTAAAGTGACTACTACAACACCTGACCATGGCAGGGGAGTTCAAACAAGATGACCTTTGACGTCCCTTCCAACCCAAACCATTCTATGACCTCAGATCTGACCAGTTTTTTCTAGTTTTGACAGGATCAGTTACTATCACCGTACTGCTCTTCTCAGGATTCATGTGCCACGTTTGCAAAAGTTTGCCTATACTGTCACCATTCTTGAATCACGGCTTTCCTTCCTTAGGGAGTATGCAGCCCTTGCAGTGCCTTGACGGTTTTGCCCTTTACATTTTGCGTGCCGCTTTTACAGACTGTAGACATGCCCTAATTAGTCTTTGTTTCACTAAATCACAAGCATAATAAAAATAAAAATTATCCCTGCACTCTTCTAGTGATATACAATTTTTAAAAAATTTCCTAAAATGCTTTAAGGCTATAGGCAAATTTATAATAAAGTGCTATTAGAAGAATAAATTATTACTATTTAATTAATAGCAAGTTTCACATCCATATTTTTAGCTTTCTTTTAAACTACCAGGGAACTGATAGTAAGTTTTATCCCATAAAACTAAACCTTAACAAATATAAACAAATGTACTTAGCAATCACAGACCTCTACATCTACAAATCTGAGTGCTTCAGATCTTTTCAATAAGCTGTGAAATGCTTGTGATTCAGGAATAACACACTCATTTTGCAGATAAAACAGCCAAAGGAGGGAATATGCTCCACAGACCTGCATGTCCTCTGGGCTCAAAGCCTCTGGGCTTTGAGTAGTCAACTCATATCAGCTGGCAGCAGCCACTCAAAGCATGCCATCAAGCATATAAATATGCCATTTGTCCACAACACTACTAAGCTTTCAATTGTTCATTAGATGTTTAATTTGGTTTATCATTGCACTCCAATCTTTAGATTCATCAGTGAATGAGATTAAAAAGAGAAAGCATGTAAATTGTTGGTTTTTTACAGTGAGGTTAGCCCTTTTCAAGACCTGGTTCATAAAGTAATTCTGAAATGTTCAGGTAAAAAAAAAAAGGCAGAAAAACTGTTACAAAATTACTTTGTCCCAGAAAAGAAAGAGCAGAAATTCCCATGTCATTTTCCTCCATGGACATCCATCAATACTTATACCATGTGAGCTTTGAACATTCCACGGTCCAAACAACTCTCAGGTTTGCAGATGTGGAGGCAGGACAAGTAAGACACTCAACTCTTACTGAGTCCTGAGGGAATATTAAATCAAAGGAGAAGAAATACAGCGTCAAACTCTTACACACTAGCATCTACCAAAATTGCATGGTTCCTCTGCTGCGCTGTAGGGTCAGGACAGACAGTCAGTGTCTCAGAGACTGCCCCAGAAGTTAAAGTTGCCGCAGAAAGGAAAGAGCAAGAATAAGCAGCAGGTCTCTCTTCCTGAGGCTGCATCCTCTTGGAGATAACAGCCCACTTCAGCGCAGAAAAATGGTAGTTAATACCACCAATAGCCTTCTCTCCAAGTCTAAAGTCATGATAGCATTCCTATTGAAGGGGACTGGAAAAATAATTACCAAAAAACCCCTTCCAAATAGGCTTCCAAACAATGCCTATTTCTAGATGCAACGGTAGCATGCTGGAATTAATTCCTAAAAAGACTCAATATATTTCAGATGCTTCTCCTTTCTTACATATACTGGGCAACACCAGAATAGCTTCCTGCTGACAGAGTAAGTTCCACACAGCACTGCCACAATCAGGAGAGTCAACCACAAACAGAATGGGATGTTATCAGACCCTGACAAAATTATCTGTTTTTGCTAATTGGCCCAATACAATAACAGAGGTGATAGCTGTCACAGCCCTTCAACAGTAAATTAGAGTGTGATGGACTGAAAGTTTAAGGCATAGCTTCTACTAATGAGAGTTACAGAGTGTTAATACACAAGGAAACTCAAGCAAGGGTGTTGCCTTTCAAAGCAGTCAGACCTCAGCATAAGCCTTAATAAGGCAAATTATATATTACACCTTCTCAAGAGGGAAAGTGGAGAATACCAATCTTGTGATGCACCTAACAGCAAATAACTCAGAGCAATAATCACATCACATTTAATTTCTCAGTGATAATTGTGATTTCAGCACCAGACACTGTTTTCTGGTTAAAAAAAGATGGTTCTGTCACTTGTACATGGGCTGATGGAGAAACAGCAACTAGCACATCCTCAGATCTCCACACCAAAAACTGAAGGAGGAAGTCAGAAAGAAAGGATAAAAAGCAAATGCAGAGAGGAACTAGGGCTGGCAGCTACCTGGTTTAGTGGAATGGATGGACAGAGTGAGAAACTACAAAGGGAGGTCTTTCAAGGCCTGAGGCTCCCACCTATTCTTCAGCCAGTTGAAGTTTTCCTAGCTCCCACTATTTTTATTATTTTGCCCACCTGAGGACCACAACATAGTCCATCTGTACTTGTTAATGGTCTTCAGACCACTGTACCAAGGAAGACGTGCTGCAAGGTCAAATGACAAGTTGTGTCTTAGCAGCCCTACAAAGCAGCACAGGCCCCAGCAAACAAGCACCTGCCACCCTCAAGTTGTAACAGGAAGTATAGAGCCATGGCAAGGGAGCCCACTCCTAGCTTAACAACCAAATATGTCTGTAGACATGGTAGTCTACCTCAATCGCTTTGAATGGCATTTTCCTCTGTAATTAGTCCCACTGGGTTGGTGAAGCCACTGAAGAATAAGTAAGTCCAGCACTAAAACACCTTCCTTTTAGATTAAGCATATGCTAAAGACATGAAAAAACACTTAATCAAGCAATCAGAGAATTTGCTGATCAAGTCCCCACATTACAAACTCCTTTACAAAATTATTGTGGGACGCAGACTCAAAATTACCTTTGATGTGATCTGAGGCATACGGGAAAAAAACAGACTTGTGTTATATTTGGACCAATAAATACTACATTGATATACAAAAAAAATCAATTAAAAAACCAGGGCTCTTTTTCATATGCATCTTTACACACCAGTTTTCAGCAAGTAGCCAAATGCTTGTGCAAACTGGCAATCTTTAACCTTTTAGCTTTGTGCTTAACTAGGATGCAGAAGTTGACACTTTGGGCACACATATGTCAGGGGTTTAAACCTCAAAACTCACGCGTCTCTCACTTGAAGCAGTGCTGGGAAAAGTATGCCCTCGAGGTGTTTGTTACTCTGCCAGAGGTAACTAACTCCTCCAGTTTCACATAGTACATCATGTAATTGTTGTCAAATCCCTATTGGGCACAGCCAGCCAAGTTCTAATCATAGTGATTCGACATGTCATTGTGAGATAACTACATAAGAGAATTTCCTTTTAAGCTCTGCCAGCAGAGCAGATAAACCAGTAAGTTTTAGAAAGCACGTTCGGTAGCGGGTCACTGGAGGCATGAAGGGGCACAGCAATTTGCAGTGTACACAACTGCTTCCAGAAGTGATTTGAAAGATAATGTAACTATACTGGCATGTGAGAACTTGTATCACATCTAATACAGATTTTATCAGATCACTGGAAGTGAACCACTGATGACATACCAGTGTAAATCACTTAGAAGTTAATATACAGGGCCTACAAAAGTGACATCAATTTAATTAAGTTGATAAAGACTGAGGCTGTCAGCTAAGCAGGTGCAGCTTTGCATGTAAGTGAAAACTGCACATTATTACCTGAACCAATGGTCTTTCTTGCCAGCTTTGATATGAAGTAATCTGAAGAGTGATATTACCATGTTCTTTTGCCATCTCATTTAAGACTGTACATCATGTAGTGGTGTGGTACACCATGCAGTTACAGCAGTCTTCTTCCAAGCTTAAAGAAACATGAGGAAAAGAGTTATGTGGGGTTCTGGAACAATCTTTCTGAAGGAGCAGAGTGGCATGAAACATGAATGGTTTTAAGATGAAGTTTGGTAATGTTGTGAATGGGATCATAAGGTCCCTGGGCCACTATCTGCAATGCTCCATTTCTTGTGTAATATTCCACCCTCAACTACTTCTATAGACTTGTAAAGCTGTCAACAGCTGACATCACAGTACCAGTTGCTTGAGTTTAGATCACTATGTAGCTCTACATATATGGGTTCATCTTCTGAAAGATAATTATATAAAAAAAATTAAGTCTATGTAATGACACTTACAGAGCATAGCTTTTCAGGTTCCTTTCTCTATGTGCCTTGTTATTAGCTCTGCACCTAATGATACGGATTCCCTGGGAGGATTTCCTGGTGTTGGTTATCCGTACAATCCAAGCTTTGTATGTAAGGACATCAGTAGTTCTGTGTAAGCTTGCTTTTTCTCTGTGTTTTACTTGATATGGACATGTATACACACACACACACATTCTCACTTCCAGGGGCCCACTATATCCATGGTGTATATGATAGCTCCTTGTTCTGCTCACAAAATAGACCCAAAAAGCACAAAGCTTTAGAGACATGTCCTTTTGAAGAACTGATTTGCTTCATTCAGTTTCAAAAAAAAATTGCAGAATTTGTGCAAATACAGACAACAGCTTCAGAAATGCCTTAGTAGATGTAAAAGAGACTGAAAACAGAGAGAAAGGCAAGGAATGAGGTGGGTAACGCATTGCTGAGACAGTTTCACACCAAACAAAGAAGCTAGCCATCTTTTTCTTCTCCATGGCTTTCAGGACACAGTGGAATCTCATATAATCTTGAGAAACAAGTACAAAAGATGCAACTGCTCCCCTCATATAATGTAAACTATAATAATTAAGTCCTAGGTAGCCTTGCAGTTTCTGTGGTCTGTCTCCTTCAGCCAACTTGGCCATTTCTCTGTAAAGAATCTGTTGAGGAACATTTTTGGAATCCAGCTGCCTTTTGCCATCTCCTGTACAGTGAGATTATCTCAATAAAATGCAGAGGTCAGATGAACTTAATAAAATGCAGATAGAGGGAACAAAACTGGACTTTGCATAAATCTCAAGTTTACTAGTGGAGAAAATAATGCCACGTAACTTTTTAATGATATAAGGTGACACTTCCTGGAATTGTCACTTTTCAAAGCTTTTTGAATTAGCTGTGTAACTTAATGAGTTTTAAGCCATTTTATGACAGCTGGGGACTGAGAGTTCAGTGTCTTTCACATTAAGACAAATATAATATTTTATACCCAGAGGTGAGGAAGCAAATGACCTTTACAGTGAACATGGAGTTACTTAGTGAAGGCTAAAGAAAAAGAAAAGGTTTTTTCCAAAGCATGTCCTACTAAAAGCGATATAACACTACACAGTAGTGCTAGCGAGGGTGAGGCTATGTTACTGACGGTACCTTTTCATTCAGCTTTTAAGCTGCACCTGACATGGTTTATCAAGTGTCAGATGACAATGAGTTTTTCACCATCTTCATCTTTTGCAGATGAAACAGAAGAAACAGTAGCCTGAAGTGGTGTGATTTCCATTTCAAAAAACATACAGATGGGCTTAAGAAACAGCAGCTACAGGGTCCCTGACAATCCAGACTGGGGCAGAAGTCCTGCCTGGCCCCCAGCCAATTCACTTGGCTTAAGCTTGATTTAGCTTGAGCAAAAAACAACTGATGGGAAAATGAAGAATTTCTGTCTCACTAGTGCCAGTACACTGCTCTGAATCTTATCCTTGCTAGCTGTGGCAAATCCTCAGTTGCCTTAGGCTAGAGGGGAAAAGGGAACAACAATTTATCAACAGAGGAAAACAGAAAGCTAGATGCGGACAGCAACTTCTTCCCAGGCTGTGCAGAAATAAGCAGGAGCCCTAAAACAGCATAAATGCAAAATAAACATTGTGTTTACAGGTACAACTGTCACTGATTAAGACTCTTTTCCCTCTCCGCTCTTCCCTTAAAAATTGACCAACAGATAAAACCACTGCTGTTCTGCCTTTAAAATGGGAAACAGACAAGCTATTGCAAAGAGAATTCAAACACAAAGTTATAGCCTCCCTTCCCTTTTGTGTATCTGGTCCAATAAGTCAATTTGCTTTTCTTAATTGCTTTTTTATTTTCTCAAATGGTTCTCCTTGTGAAATCTGTTGATTCTCTATTTTACAATTTTGGAGCCTGTCTTTCTCTGTTTTAAGCCATTCACATGACACCTCTTTCTGCAGCCCACTCCAGGGATAGCGATATGGGCTACCACGCCTCTGAGAGTCAAAAGGGGCCAGTTCAGTTTGGGACTGCTCTTCTGGCCCATCTGCGACATATCAGAGCCAACATGTTGGGTTGTGATGAAATCTGCCTCTCCACAGGGCTATGACTTCTGTGGCAGGGGCTGTCACTGCTTCAGAGAGGACTGAAATTATCTTTGATTAGTTGAAAGACTTCCAATTTACTGAAGGATGTAGGTGAGATTACGCAGACATATATTATGAATACTCAGTGACCAGGAGGTAGAGAGCTGTTAAGAGCACCATATGTCAAATATAAAAATGACTTATTCAGTCCAGCCTGTGCACTGTGAGACATATCCTGGAGGGAAGCCTGACAGCACCAATCCCTCATCTCCAGGAGGCCGGACTGGACAAGATTTAAAAAAAAAAACTGGACTGTCAAGACCAGAGATGATTATGTTACTGACGATCAACTGAAATACAAAATGGTAGTACTTTTACACTATCTCCATAGGAAATATTATGCACCATAAATTAATCATAGACATATATCATGATTCCCGCTTGATATGGGCAACTGCACCAAGCCCAAGTGAAGATGTGTTCAGCTGTCCCATCACTTCAAAAAAGCTAGTAACAGCCTCTTTGTGGCACAGACATGCAATGCAATGAAAGATGACTAGGGAGCATCTTCACGTTTTCTTTCTCTCTGAGACCTGCAAGAGCAGGGACGGGCAAGAAATACTCAAATGCATACTGCAACAGTGCTAACTTTGCGTTAGACTGCTGAAAAGCTTTGAACCATGTCTGGTCTTACTCCCTGCTGACAAACTCTGCTCCTTTTCTCCTTAGCAGGAGCCTGGGAAGACAGCTGGAGCCCCTGCCAACCCTGCTTTGAGTGGGCAGGAACCGCCAGCACAAATGGGAGCACAGATACCATAATTAAAAGAAGATAGTAACTGCATTTCAGCCATTTTTTTATGGCAATACTTGGAGTATAACTACACAAAACCCAGAGGCTGAATTTTGCAGGAGGTGATGGCTGTTGATCACAAGCAGTACTTCTTGTCAGTGGTGGATGCAAGGGGAATCTTCTGCTTTCAAAATATACTAACTACTGGAGTAACCATTACATGTGTCACTTCCTCCTCTGAAGTGTGCCTGCATGAGAGCAGTATAAATAGTGACCTGCTACACCACTTAGACATTCACAAGTCTATGGGGCCTGATGAGATCCACCCAAGAGTACTGAAGGAACTGGCAGATGTGCTCACCAAGCCACTTTCCGTTATTTACCAGCAGTCCTGGCTAACTGGGGAGGTCCCAGTTGACTGGAGGTTAGCAAATGTGACACTCATCTTCAAGAAGGGCCAGAAGGAGGATCCAGGGAACTACAGGCCTGTCAGCCTGACCTCAGTACTGGGAAAGCTGATGGAGCAGATCATCTTGAGTGCCATCACATGGCACATAGAGGATAACCAAGGGATCAAGCCCAGCCAGCATGGGTTCAGGAAAGGCAGGTCCTGCTTGACCAACCTGATCTCCTTCTATGACAAGGTGACCCGCCTAGTGGATGAGGGAAAGGCTGTGGATGTTGTCTATCCAGACTTCAGAAAAGCCTTTGACACGGTTTCCCACACCATTCTCCTGGAATGCTCATGGCTTGGACAGGTGTACACTTCACTGGGTAAAGAACTGGCTGGATGGCCGGGCCCAAAGAGTGGTGGTGATATCCAGTGGCGTTATATCCAGTTGGTGGCTGGTCACAAGTGGTGTCCCCCAGGGGTCTGTGTTGGGGCCAGTTCTGTTTAATATCTTTATCAATGATCTGGACGAAGGGATTGAGTGCACCCTCAGTAAGTTTGCAGATGACACCAAGTTGTGCGGGAGTGTTGATCTGCTGGAGGGTAGGCAGGCTCTGCAGAGGGATCTGGATAGGCTGGATCGATGGGCTGAGGCCAATTGTATGAGATTCAACAAGGCTAAGTGCCAGGTTCTGCACTTGGGCCACAACAGCCCCATGCAACGCTACAGGCCTGGGGGAAGAGTGGCTGGAAAGCTGCCTGGCAGAGAAGGAACTGGGGATGTTGTTAGACAATCAGATAAATATGAGCCAGCAGTGTGCTGCAGTGGCCAGGAAGGCCAATGGCATCCTGGCTTGTATCAAAAATAGCGTGGCCAGCAGGACTAGGGAAGTGATTGTCCCCCTGTACTCGGCACTGGTGAGGCCGCACCTCCAATACTGTGTTCAGTTTGGGGCCCCTCACTACAAGAGAGACATTGAGGTGCTGGAGCGTGTCCAGAGAAGGGCAACAAAGCTGGTGAATGGTCTAGAGCACAAGTCTGATGAGGAGCAGCTGAGGGAAATGGGGTTGTTTAGCCTGGAGAAAAGGAGGCTCAGGGGAGACCTTATTGCTCTCTACAACTACCTGAAAGGAGGTTGTAGAGAGGTGGGGGTCGGTCTCTTCTCCCAGGTAACTAGTGATAGGACAAGACGAAATGGCCTCAAGTTACCAGGGGAGGTTTAGACTGGATATTAGGAAATTTTTCTTCACTGAAAGGGTTATCCATCATTGGAACAGGCTTCCCAGGGAAGTGGTTGAGTCGCCATCCCTGGAAGTATTTAAAAGACGTTTGGATGAGGTGCTTATGGACATGTTGTATTGGTGGACTTGGTAGTGTTAGGTTTACGGTTGGACTTGATCTTAAAGGTCTTTTCCAACCTATACAATTCTGTGATTCTGTGATTCTGTGAAATACAAAAGTCTCTTCTTGGTTTTAAGCCTGATGAATTAATCAACAGACAATATTGCAAGCAGTCCCTCAAGACTGAGTTATATTTATGTAAGAAAGAGCAAAGGCTTCATCATTAGTTATACGTGGATTTAATATAATTGAAGCTTCGTTTTTTTATACACACTAACAAAGCTTTCGGTTAAAATAGAAAGCCATTATTTGATGCTAGTACTACTTAGCAACCCACACCTTTAAGGGCCCGATCCTGGAAACTCTGAGGCCCCCAAGTAAAGATATTTTTATGAGACTGTCCTCAAAAATTAAATTATTAGGGCTGCTTGATTTTGCAGAATTGCACCTTAAGAGACCATGATGTTTTCGTAACAAATATAGCCAGATAATTTAACAGCAGCAGTTTCTCAATCCAAAATCTTGGAGATATTCTGTTATTAAAAACAAACAAAACTAAAAAAATCCTGTTATGTATCAATTATAAAGATATGTATTCTAGTAAATTCTACTTTAGAAAAAATAAGAAAGTATAAAAGAGAGCAATTCTGAAGCACACAACCTTGGACAATTGCCACAATTTCATTTCTACTTTTATAGTCTTGATGCCAAGGATGTATGGGGGGGATTTATCCTGTTTGTCTGTCTCAGACCTGACTGTCTCAGACCACTGAGATGAACTGCCTGCACAAAATATCTAGCTGTCCCACTGACTGCAGTGACAGCCTTCAGAGATAATACAATCCAGAGAGCAATTTGTCCTATGTTATGACCAGTGTATAGAATAGGGGCATGAATCACATTTTGGAAGAACCAAAGAAAGAGCATAAACAACATGCTTAAAGTAGCTACTTCTCTTCTAACCTGCTGAAGATGGAGAGATTAATCCCTCTGTAAAGTTTTGTACTTGTTTTGGCTGGGGTAGAGTTAATTTTCTTCATAGTAGCTCATAAGGGACTAATTTTTGCATTGTGCTGGAAAAACTGTTGTTTATAGAGGGATGTTTTAGTTATGGCCGAGCAGCGCTTAGACAGAGTCAAGGCATTTTCTGCTCCTGACACTGCCCTGCCAGAAGGTAAGCTGGCAGTGAACAAGTAGCTGGGAGGGGAAACAGCTGGGACAGCTGACCCCAACTAAGCAAAGGGATATTGCATACCATATAACATCACGCTCAGCAATAAAACTGCAGGGGATGGAGGCTGGCCAGGGCTGCCATGGCTGAGCGATTGGCTGGGCATCAGCCAGTTTGTGGTGAAAAATTGAGATGTTATGCATCTCTTGTTTTTCTTTGTATTGAGTGCTGTTTTTTCTCTTTTTTTTCTTTGCTCTCTTTTTTTTTTTTTTAATTATTGAAGAGTCTTTATCTCAACCCATGAGTTTCTTACTTTTGATTCTCTCCTTGTCCCGCTACAGAGGAGTGAGCAAATGTGTGGGGCTTAGCTGCATGCCAGAGTTAAACCACGACAACTTTGCATTAGGATAGCAGATCCCAAAGTAAAAAAACTGCATGAAAATTTTTGACTCTCATTTATAAAAAAAAAAAAAAGAAAAATGTTTCAAATGTACAACTTGCAAGCATAAAGAAGGAGCACCCAAAGTCCCTGGAGGTTTTTTTCGGCTGCCTTAAGGATTTTTCTCAAATGAGGAATCCTAAGTGCTTGATAATACTGCAACACAGTTTCACCTGCCTATTGATGATTTCCTCCTCTTCATTCATGAGTGCATCTTAAGAAAAAAAAAAAAAAGAATCAAATTAATCCCTTCTGATAAGTTCTTGCATGATATAAATTTGACCTTATATATTTTTTTTTTCTCTTTCTAAAAGCAGAAGTAGCCTGTGCAGAATTCTTTTCCTGCCTTTGTTGATTGACACATCACATATGAACATGGATTCTAGGTGTCTCCTTCTTAGTTTTTCAGCACAACTTCAGTCTTTAATGGCTCTTTCAACACAGGCATAACTTGTCATGCATAAAATCAGGAACAATTAGGTATGAGTTGCTCCTGAGTATGAAACCAAGAAGAGGGCATTCCTTCAGTGTTAACATACCAGAAGGTTTCAAACTCAAAGGTCAGACTTCACCCTTCCATCTAAAATTATGAAAGACTGATAATAAAAATATGCAATCTTGCTTTAATGTTATCAAATGCAAAGTATTGTGACTGGGAAACTGTGTTGCACACTACTCTGCTAACTACCAGAAACTTTCAGTGAGGTTATTCCTGATCCTATTTCAGGACAACTTTTTGGAAAAACCTGAAGAACATGAGGCAACACAGAGTGCTGGTTCACAAGGCTGAGAGCATTTACCTTCCATTATAGTGCCAGACATCCAGTTCATAAAACTTTCATCCAACTCTGAGCCTGAATGACCACTGGGAATATTATAACATCTCAAAAAAAAAAAATCTCCATTCTTCTTCACTGATCCAGTATTTCCTAAACCTGATGCTCTGACATTAATGATCATCTAAGAGAATTTGGTTCAACATGATCTATATGGTAGGATGATCATGTACAATCTAGGACACTTCAGATGTGCTAATAGCTCTATTGCTCTATGTTGCTCTAGCCTCCTCTAACTAGATGAGCACTGGCTTGGGGCAGGAACTTTTAGATAAGATGAAAATCCTAACTAGATTTCTAGACACTACTAGCTTACAAACCATTACAAAAGTATTTTGCAATATGGGAAACATCAAATTCAATACAGGAATTAAACTAAAAAGCCAGCTTCACTGTGCCTCTGAACCATTTTAAAAAAAAAACACTGGCAAGCAGTAGTCTGCTTGGCTCACTCCACACCATCACTGCTCCAGCATCAAATCTCACTGAATGGTGCCCTGCTAATTTCTCAACTTGACCTGTCAAACTTTGATACATTGCATCAGGCCTCATTAGCACTTGCCCTAGTTTTCTAGTTTCCTGCAGAAATGCTGTTATGCCAAGTCTTACCTTCATATATTTCAGACTTCATTCTTCAAAATAGTATAAAAATTACAGAATCACAGAATCATATAGGTTGGAAAAGACCTTTAAGATCATCGAGTCCAACCATAAACCTAACACTGCCAAAAACCACCACTACACCATGTCTCTAAGCACCTCATCCAAACGTCCTTTAAATACCTCCAGGGATGGCGACTCAACCACTTCCCTGGGCAGTCTGTTCCAATGCTTGATAACCCTCTCGGTGAAGAAAAATTTCCTAATATCCAGTCTAAACCTCCCCTGGCGCAACTTGAGGCCATTTCCTCTTGTCCTATCACTTGTTACCTGGGAGAAGAGACCGACCCCCACCTCTCTACAACCTCCTTTCAGGTAGTTGTAGAGAGCGATAAGGTCTCCCCTCAGCCTCCTTTTCTCCAGGCTAAACAGTCCCAGCTCCCTCAGCCACTCCTCATAAGACTTCTGCTCCAGACCCTTCACCAGCTTCGTTGCCCTTCTCTGTACACGTTCCAGTACCTCAATGTCTCTCTTGTAGTGGGGGGCCCAAAACTGAACACAGTATTGGAGGTGCGGCCTCACCAGTGCCGAGTACAGGGGCACAATCACTTCCCTAGTCCTGCTGGCCACGCTATTTTTGATACAAGCCAGGATGCCATTGGCCTTCTTGGCCGCCTGGGCACACTGCTGGCTCATATTCAGGCGGCTGTCAACAAACACCCCCAGGTCCTTCTCTGCCAGGCAGCTTTCCAGCCACTCTTCCCCAAGCCTGTAGCGTTGCATGGCGTTGCTGTGGCCCAAGTGCAGGACCTTGCACTTGGCCTTGTTAAACCTCATACAATTCACCCCAGCCCATCGATCCAGCCTGTCCAGGTCCCTCTGCAGAGCCTGCCTACCCTCAAGCAGATCAACACTCCCACACAACTTGGTGTCGTCTGCAAACTTACTGAGAGTACACTCGATCCCTTCGTCCAGATCATTGATAAAGATGTTAAACAGAACTGGCCCCAACACCGAGCCCTGGGGAACACCGCTTGTGACCGGCCGCCAACCAGAGTAAACTCCGTTCACCACCACTCTATGGGCCCGGCTGTCCAGCCAGTTCTTTACCCAGCGAAGAGTACACCCGTCCAAGCCATGAGCAGCCAGTTTCTCCAGGAGAATGCTGTGAGAAACTGTGTCAAAGGCTTTACTGAAGTCTAGATAGACAACATCCACAGCCTTTCCCTCATCCACTAGGCGGGTCACCTTGTCATAGAAGGAGATCAGGTTGGTCAAGCAGGACCTGCCTTTCCTGAACCCATGCTGGCTGGGCTTGATCCCTTGGTTATTCTCTACATGCCGTGTGATAGCACTCAGGATGATCTGCTCCATCAGCTTCCCCGGCACCGAGGTCAGGCTGACAGGCCTGTAGTTCCCCGGGTCCTCCTTCCGGCCCTTCTTGAAGATGGGTGTCACATTAGCTAATCTCCAGTCAGCAGGGACTTCCCCAGTTAGCCAGGACTGCTGGTAAATGATGGAAAGGGGCTTGGTGAGCACATCTGCCAGCTCCATCAACACTCTCGGGTGGATCTCATCAGGCCCCATAGACTTATGAGTGTCTAAGTGGTGCAGCAGGTCACTAACCATTTCCCCCTGGATTATGGGGGCTCCAGACTGGTCCCCATCCCTATCTTCCAACTCCAGGGGCTGGGTACCCATAGAACATTCGGCCCTGCTAATAAAGACTGAGGCAAAGAAGGCATTAAGTACCTCAGCCTTTTCCTCATCCTTGGTCACTGTGTTTCCTCCCCCATCTACTAGGGGCTGGAGATTCTCCTTACCTCTCCTTTTGCTGCTAATGTATTTGAAGAAGTGTTTTTTGTTGTCTTTTATAGCAGCAGCCAGACTGAGCTCTAACTCAGCTTTGGCCCTTCTAGTTTTCTCCCTGCACAGCCTCGCTACACCTTTGTAGTCCTCCTGAGTTGCCCACCCCTTCTTCCAGAGGTCATAGACTCTCCTCTTTTTCCTCAGTTCGAGCCAGAGCTCTCTAGTCAGCCAGGCCGGTCTTCTTCCCCGCCGGCTCTTCTTTCGGCACCTGGGGACAGCCCGCTCTTGTGCCTTTAGGACTTCCTCCTTAAAGAACGTCCAGCCTTCCTGGACCCCTTTGCCCATAAGAGCTGCCTCCCAGGGGACTCTCTCGACCAGTCTCCTAAACAGGCTGAAGTCCGCCCTCCGGAAGTCTAAGGTGGCAGTTTTGCCGACCCCCCTCGCCGCTTCTCCACATATCAAAAACTCTATCATTTCATGATCGCTCTGCCCAAGACAGCCTCCAACCATCACATCGCTCACAAGTCCATCTCTGTTGGTGAACAAGAGGTCCAGCGGGGCACCTTCCCTCGTTGGCTCACTCACCAGCTGCATCAGGAAGTTATCTGCCACACGCTCCAGGAACCTCCTGGACTGTTTCCTCTCTGCTGTATTGTATTTCCAGCAGACATCCGGCAGGTTGAAGTCCCCCACAAGAACAAGGGCTAGCGATCGTGAGGCTTCTCCCAGCTGCTTATAGAATAGTTCATCTGTCTCCTCATCCTGGTTGGGGGGTCTGTAACAGACTCCCACCACAATATCTGCCTTGTTGGCCTTCCCCCTGATTCTGACCCATAGACACTACACCCTATCATCACCATCAACGAGCTCTAAACTATCCAGACTCTCCCTGACGTATAGGGCTACCCCACCACCTCTCCTGCCTTGCCTATCCCCCCTGAAGAGTTTATAGCCATCCATCGCCGCACTCCACTTGTGCAAGTCACCCCACCACATTTCCGTGATGGCCACCATATCATAGTTTTCCTGATGTACAATGGCTTCCAACTCCTCCTGCTTGTTACCCATGCTGCGTGCATTGGTGTAGAGGCACTTCAGCTGGGCTGTCATCCGTGCCTCCTTCATAGAAGAACACCCCTTGCGTGCTTTGAGGCATTTCACTGGTGTTTCCCTCTTGGCTCCCGTTGCCTCAGTATCCCCTGGCTCAACTCCGCTCGACTTCGGCTGTGCCCAAGCGTACCCCGCGCATCTCGAGGACTCAGGCCAAGTGTCCTCGCTGTCAGCCGCTCCCTCCAACCATGGCACGTCGCCCCTCAGCTTCTCTCGGGCAAGCCTGATATTATCCCCCTCCCCCTTCGAGTCTAGTTTAAAGCTCTGTCAATGAGCCCTGCAAGTTCCTGAGCAAAAATTCTCTTTCCCCTTTGAGAAAGATGAATCCCATCAGATGCCAGCAAACCCGGTGCGGCGTAGGCCATCCCGTTGTCAAAAAAACCAAATCCGTGGCGATGACACCAGCCACGGAGCCATGCATTAATAGATTGGGCATCTCTGTTCCTTCTGGTGTCACTGCCCACCACTGGAAGGAGAGAGGAGAAAATAACCTGCGCTCCTGAGTTTCTTACTAGCCGTCCCAAGGCCCTCAAGTCTCTTTTGATCACCCTAGGACTTCACGTTGCAGCCTCATCGCCCCCCACATGGAAGAGCAGTAGGGGGTAATAGTCCGAGGGCCGTACCAGACTAGGGAGTACCCTCATGACATCCTTCACGCGGGCTCCAGGGAGGCAGCAGTCTGGCCGGCATATCGGACCCTCGGTTCCCTTCAGAAAGGAGTCACCCACAACTATAACCCTTCTTTTCTTCCTCGTGGAGGTGGTGGTAAGACGAGAGGTACGTTCTTCTGACCTAGGCGACGCCTCTGGTGTAGATAGACTGTCGTCCCCATCCTCCATTGACTGGCCTTCCACCTCCAGGGCCTCATACCTGTTGTGTAGAGGCACCTGGGGGGGCGAGGCGGGCAAGGAGGGCCTTCGCCTGCCGCCACGAGCGTGGACTCTCCTCCATTCACTCTCCTCCTCTGAGCTGCTGCCTTCAGCCCGGCGGGGGGGGGGACAGAGGATCCCCTTGATCGTGGGTTCTTACTGGCGGCTGCTGCTGCTCCTGTTCCCGTCTCAGGGGGGGCAGAGCCTGGCACCACCAGTCGATCTCCTTTTCAGCCTCCCTGATGCTCCTTAACCTTTCCACCTCCTCCCGTAGCTCTGCCACCATGCAAAGCAAGTCATCCACCTGGTCGCACCTCACGCAGCTGTCCACATGGCTGCCGTGCGTGAACAGCGAGATGCCCAGGCACTCCCTGCAGCCCGAGACCTGGGTGGCGGCATGTTTTCCCGGCAGCTCCGTCTGGGTAGCCACATCCACTCTGGCGAGCACAGAGGGCATCGCTTTCTGATGAGCGAGGACCATAGTTGAGTTTCTTCTGGAAGGATGGGGACTACCGAATGAACTCACTTCTCACAGATCCTCTTGAGCTAGTAGGTGCCTTCGCCTTCCCTACTTGCCCCGCCTGCACGAACTGCCGCGCAAACTGCCGCGCCATGCCCTTCTGACGCGCCACGCCCTGTTTGCCCATCCTGTTCGCCACGCTCCTGGTCGCTCGCGCTCCCTGGGAGATGCTCTTGTACGGGAAGGAGATTTCCGCCGTCACTCTCGTCCCCGCCCACGCTGAGTCAGAGCCGGGTCCTCGTCAGGAGCTCCCGCCTTCCTGCTCAGGGGCCGGAGGGGTGGCTGCGCCCTCCCTTTTCTTTTTCCTCCCTTCCCTGCGCGGTTTTGCCGCGGTTTCGCCGATCCAGCAGCGGTCCCCCGACGCGGTCCTCTGTCTCAGAGCTGCTCGCCTCGGAGGCTTCGCTGAAATATTTCCCATTACAATACTGCTTTCCTCCTCAGATCACGGTATTTGCTATTTCTGGCTTTGGGAGATATCCACCACAGTAGGACATGGTCCAAAGACCACTGAGCATGTAATTGACTGCTGATGAAGGCAGAAGGAAATGCAGCCACTTACTGAATGGTTTCTGCAGATTATATGAGGTTCTGGTTTTGTTAAATGTTTTAACATCCCTTCTCTTCTGAGCTGTCTGATACCTTGGGAAGGATGTTATTAGTCCACTGTCAAAACCATCTGAAGTTATGAGACTGCACATTGGACTGGAGGAACTGTCACAGAATTCTTAGCCCCTGCATGGATGTTATCCTTGTGTTTTTGACAAGAAATTTCCTGGGGAATGATACCAAAACTCTTTAAAGAAGCATCACATGCAGGACAAAGTGAAAGACCTACAGTGCGTAATGTTGTACACTCTTCATAACCACTGTGGTGCATCATCCTCTCTGAGGTCTGTGGGATACTAATGTATGCATGCCTTTAGATAAATGACAATACATAAAAGTTATAACTTTATTTGTGTGGGAATAGCCCAGTGGAGGCTAAGCTGAAGGAAGCTTCCTTGCTTGCAGGAAGCCTTTATGTCCTTGACTTTTCAGCATTGTCAGTGGCAAACAGTAACAACGACTGTACAGGTGGTGTGAAATCAGCATCTGGGTGACAGAGCGAGGTTAAAATTCAGTGAGGGAAAACCAGAGAGAAGTCAACCTCTTCTCCACTCAGAGCTGCAGCAGACAGATAGCTGGTCAACAGGCAGTTGCTACTCAGTCTATCTGTGCACTCAGTTGCCTACCATTCAAGCATTGTGCTGCTGATTGGCAGCCTGAAAAGTAGCGGATGCTTTGCCGTTTGAGAGGTGAAATGGGCAAGGCAAAAAGGGACAGGGGAATAAGAGGCTGGACTGTCCTCTGGGGACAAGAAATTCAAAGTGGATATAAAGAGAAAGCTTTACACACTGCAAGAGGTGAAGTCCCAGGTCAAGGAACCAGAGAAGTGGTGGTATCAGCACTATAGGAATTTTTCAACCCCTAACTGGTTGCAGGATTTGAGCAGAGGGCTTGGACGAGAGTTCCAGTTGTCCCTTCCCAGCTGTCCCACCTGTCCCTTCCCACCTACAATCCTAAGAAGATTGTAAGTTGTGTTTGGGGTTTTTGGGGGGTTTTGTTTTTTTTTTCTTCTTTTCTTAGTTTCCAAGCAGATTCTGTGTTGAAGCATTATGCCTGGCACTCCAGCTTTCATGCCTGCTTTTAAAGTGAATTTAGCAGAAAAGTTGAAGTTCCAAGAGCTGACCTCATTTTAAAGACATGTCAATACATAAATAAAGAGAAAAACAATCTGAATGACTGCTCTAACACTAAGAAAAGGCAGGCACATGAGTTCTATATTAATATTAGACACAAAACTCTAGTGTTACAAATATCCCAACTTAAGGGGGGAAAAAAAAACAACTTACCTATAGATTACAGCATCTCAGACATGGAAAAATATATCCAGCAGACACACAACCATTTGAGATTATGCTCCATACACCACATCACACACACTATCTTCACTCAGGCAAACACATCTTCTGCTATTCATCTCCGTACAGCACAGTCCCAAGTGTTAGAACCTTTCAGATGCCACGTTAAGACACTGTGCTGTGACATTCTTCATCACCTTACCAGAAGTACTAATTCTAACTACTATTCATTTATACAAATTGCTCAGTGGTTGCCACTGGTGAGTTTTAAACAACAAAGTATTGATGGAATTAGTAAGTAAAGGCAGAGATTTCAGTTCCTTATCCCCAGACCTTTGTACAGTGGGAAAATGTTTTTTTGATTACCAAATCAACGGTGTCCTTTTATATTAAAAAGAGACACTACAAAAAGTGATATTCAAATACTCCTTATCATTTAGCTTCGCTTATTCCTGTAGATTCATATTTGCTAGCAGAACTTCGAGCTGGGCTATTATTACCCAGAGATTGCAAACTGTGCTTGTCACATAAACACTAGCTCTGTGTTTTAGATGTCAGCCAGTGTCTGACTCCTCCTTTGTTATCTGTGCACATAGCAATTTTAGAAATCAACATGGAAATGGGCGTAGATCAAAGTATCATCAAAGTCTGAGAGTAGTGAAACATGTTTCTCAGCAACAGGAAAAACAGAAGGGGAAAAGAAAAAAGAAAAAACAGGAAAGGGCAGGAGGAATTCTATATCTAGCTCTGAAGATCACGTTATTGTTTGAAACTCGTTTCAAGAAGATACATGTTTGAGCTGAAGCATATGTATCAATACTTGAACAGTCTCTAGCCCACAAGCTACTGCATTCCTTTCTCCATGCCAGATCTTTCTTTTCCTTGAAGCTCAGCTTCACAGCTCTCAACAGGCCCAAGCCAGGGCAAGATCCAAATTGAGAGTCAAATATGTAGCCAGAGCCAGCCGCAGTAATTTTTTTTTTTAATACACCCTTCTAACTTTTGTAATTGCAGACAAGATCCTAGGAAGGCAGGTATTAACCTTAATGTGTTAGTTTCAGGAATCAGAGGAGTACACAAGAAATTCAAATTTTTGTTTCCATTAAAAACGGAGAGTTCAGGCTTCAGAACAGAGTAAATCTTGAAAACATGACTGAAGTGTTCATTAAAGACTGAAGAAATAAAAAGGTAAGATAGAGGCAATCCAAAAGTATTTTTTTCTTCTAGCTCATGATTTTTGAGGCAACATCTTTCTTTATAGAGCCTGATCGTCTGGTTTTCAAAGGGTTGGTTGAAGTAATAATGTGGAAAACATTCCATGAAATTATTAGTTTGAACTAAAGTTGTGGGTGATTATCAGCATTAGATGTGCTGAGTCATACAGTAGTCACTAGCAAGCAGCTTTGATACTTGGATATCAGAAAGACTTTAGCATATCACTGTCCTGGGCTTCAGTAGTAGCTAACTGCCTAGTGCTCACAGTCAAATGGTGCCTCAGATTCTGCAAGAGCAATACAAAAAACAGGAATAAAGAAAGGGGCCTCTTAGAGTTACAATCTCCAGCCATCTGCTTCTGACTTCTTTCCCGAGCTCTCCTGAATACATTTTGAACAAATGCTGGTGCATCGGATCTGAATGTAGATTTTTTTCTCTAATTGACAATTAGCAGGATTTCTGCTTTTATCTGTGTCACGATGGATAGCAATAGCTGGGTGAGCTCAGCATACTGCAACAACAGGAGTGCCAAAGTTCCCAGAACCACAGCCTTCAGCTGCCTGATTCCCACATATATAGAGTGAGCAGAAAGGCATAAAAGAGAGGTAGCCACGACCTGTACGGAGAGCTATGCTGTAGAGGCACCAGTGGCAGTAAGGCCCTGAGTTACACTGCGGTTTACCACTTACCAAAGATTCTGACACCATCATCCATGCAGTTCCTTGATAGAGAGAAAGAAAAATATATGTCAGTGGTTCTTGGAAAAATAATCTCATTTTTTTATCCAATGCACTGGAAATCTGCTTTACTTGACTTCTGAAGCACTGGATGATCAATGCAATACAAGCACTGAATGCAATGTTTAAAGGTGACATAAAATGTAACCTACATTCAATCAGCAATCTTCTCTCTCCCTACCCAGAAGAAGGCTTGCACTATTCCTTCCTTCTAAACCTACAGATCCAGTTCTGTAGATCCAAGACCTGAATGCTTTCAGCTACTTGCGGACTATCCAACAAAAGATGGGACTTACCTGCGGACTGGAGTGGCCAAGCATGGTCTAAATGGCATGAGAAGGGAGCAGAGGGAGACAGGTGCTTCCACGTGGATAATACAGCAGAAGAGATGACTGACATCAAAGGCACATAAGACATCAAAATGTCACAAAGGCAACACAGCTGAAGGGAAATGAGGTGGCTAACAGGATACATGTGTTTACTCAGACTGCAATGAGCCCAGACTCAGACTGGGCACTTACTCCAGCCCTGGTTCCTATAGCTTCCCACTTCTGTGATTGAAGGAATGGGACTAAAAACATTTGCAAAACACAACCATTTCCTGGCTTTGCCAGGAAGGCAAGGACAAGCAAGAATTTTCTGTCCTTGCAATTTCCATGTGGGAGCAATCACTAGCCATTTTCAATTTTTGGAGCTGGGCTCGTGCGAGAGTGAGAGAGTGCTGGGATCATTTGGAGGCTAGGCAAGTGCAGAGCCCCAATATATCTGGGTTTGTGAAAAGTGCTGTCAAGGGAAAGTGAGGACGAGCAGGTTTCTTTCCTAACACCTTCCTGACTTCCTTCAAGACTGTGGTGGATGCGATGGTATTTTTTTAATCTCTTTTCCCTTTTTTCTTTGTTTCTATTTTGTTTTCTGCTCTGGTATAGAGTGGGGAGTACTTTTTTATTTTTAAACCTCTTTGTCATTGTCACCGAAATTGGGAATCAAACTCCTTAACACCAACATAGCATTAAGAAGCAGACATTCTTTATTACAGCACCGGATGCACGGGGGCATTGTTCCACCTAGCGTGCATACCACAGGTTACATCAGCCGAAACTTATATTGTCCAATTACATACATATGCATCAAATTTCCTGGAATGATCATGCATATTCATTGTATTTCCCAGAACTAATTATCATATTTTCGTGGTCATTACGTGCATACCTAGCGTATGTGCAATCCCACCTTGCTTATGTAACTTGCTTCCCTTCTTCATGGTGCATGGTCCCTAACAATGATTTGGCACCCTTAACACAAACCAATTATTCTAACTACCCTCGACTCATTGTCAAGGTGGGCTGGGGCTGTACTGGGAACATCGCAGCATGTCTGTACTACTCCTCGTCCAATTGTCTTTGGGCATGGCAGCATATCCATAGCCATAGGTGTACAAACACAATATTAAAGCATTGTCTATCCCACTCCTATCTCTATGTTGCTTAGTTACAAAAGAACGAACTAATCATTTTGGTTACATCTGGTTACATCATGGACCCATTGGGCCTTGACAAAATAAAATAAGACTAGCATTGTATATTCATCAAGCCTAAATGCCTCTTTGCCACACAGGACATTACAGACAGGCCTGTCTAGGTAGCATCCACATGGTACATGAGCTCTAGCAAGTTTTGGGAGTCCAAGGAGAGTAATTTCTGTCCTTAAGAAATGCCAGCAAGATTTTGAGCCTTCTGCAGCCCTGTTCTTCCAATCACTTTCTTTCCTCAGACATCTTCAGGAAGCTGGCCACCACTAACGCAGGCTTTCTTGCTCTGCAGCACTACATCATAGAAGCAAATGTTCTCCAGGGCCCTGTGTTAATGTTAACTCAACTCCTGCTTAGATTTTTGGCTAACACAACTCATGCTAAGGCCTGTTGTGTGCTGGGAGCTGTCATTATGTCAAGTCCACCACGTAGGTAGGATAGGTGTCAAGAGAGAGCAAAAGGGCCATTATTCAGCCATTATCACCTGCAAATTGCTATCTCCGGAAGCCATTATGTTTTGTCTGCAGTTTCCTCAGAATCCACTATCCACTAATCTCCTAGAGTTGATAAGAGAGGAGGCAAATGAAATCCAGAAAATATCAGCACTTCACATGATGAGGCTTGGTAGCAATTACTATGTTGACAGTTCATCTGCGGATCTCAGTGCATAAATCGTTCTGCCTGTTTTCACTGGCGCTGGAAGTTCTCGGTGATCCTTTCTGAATCACAAGTCCATCGCGTTAAGGCACATTTACAGCAGGAGTGGTGTTGGCTGCCACCTGTCTCAGCCATCTCAGGGACTTCCTGGCATATACCATAGAGAAACTTCCGTTACTGGTTGCTAAGTATGACCAAGCGACGCTGGGAGGGCAGGAAAAGTTCTCCATTGTCTCTCTTGAATGTAGTGACAGTGTTTCTGTTATCAGCTTAAGCAGTTTCTTCCCGTTGCAAAAGTTTATATGCTATATAAAGCTTACTTTGTTTTTGCCTGATACAAGGTCGAAGTCCTAAAAATCTTCTTGTTAATGGTGGAATACCAGAGTAAGTGAAATTGAGGATTTTTTTTAATAAGTTTCAACAAGTTGCTTCCCTGTAAGAAAAAAAAAAATCTTTCTGCACCTTCCAAAAAAACCCTATGAATTTGGCTATTTTTTTGGTTACAGACCTGGACAAATGCATGATACCCCCCCTTCATTCCACTTCTTTGATATCGGGGAGTTTCTGAGATAGAGGGTGGTGTTACGTCTTCAATAACTCGATCTCACACATGCACAGAACTGCAAAGGAGCAGAGTTCTTCTGAAAGCCAGCATTTATTTAGTCCAAAAGGAAACTACACTTTGAATTCCCTATTCACAACCTTAATAGCCTGTAGACATGTATAAAAACAACTTCAAATGATGAGACCAATGTGCTTAAAATATCTATTAGCATAATCAGGTGGCAACAGTCAACAGTGGGCATTTCTTACTGTGACAACTCCCACCCATTTCCTCTGCCATAATCCAAAAAGAGTTTTTTGGCATACTGCAATCAGAATCAAAGGGGCCTCTCTCCCTGTCCAATAACATTCTTGGAATCAGATCTTGCTTCCTTTTTCAAGTAAACATTTTTTTCTTAATATATTTTACCTGCACTCCTCTATGACGCTGAACAAACAGCTCCTCTTCTATAGCCCTGTGTAAGCAACCTGGCTGCAAGATGTTCTACATTTTGATTCTATCTGAACAAAAGTTCCTACAACTGTGTTCATGGCTTCCTGAGCCACACAGAAGCAATTTGGTTTCTTGCTGGTATAGGGTCAACAGTTCTTCAAAAACTGTAAATAAAAATACATTGAACATGTAAATCTTTGCTATCCTGAAGAACTGCAGTGAAGACCTGGGATGATATCTGCATGTGATGCTTCTGTGTAGAATGAAAGTTTTGCTGCAGACAACATTAGTAGTGACATTTATCCCAAATAAAGCCTTTTCTCATCACTTATTAAAATTAGCTACAAAAGTCCCTATTTTAAGTCTACCTTTGGACCTAGGAGGCTAATTTTACCGAGTCCTGAACTCTCAGCACTTTTAGCAGTACCTGAAGTCTACTTTTGTCACCAAAATCGGGAATCAAAGTCCTTAACACCAATGTAGCATTAAGAAGCAGGCATTCTTTATTATGGCGCTGGATGCACGGGGGATCGTTCCACCTAGTGTGCATACCGCAGGTTACATTAACCAAAGCTTATACTGTCTGATTACAGACATATGCATCAAATTTCCCAGAATGATCATGCATATTCATTCTATTTCCCAGAAGTAATTATCATATTTGTATGGTCATTATGCATGCGTCCTTGAACTCCGAGGGGCTTCCGTGGGGGTCTCTGGTGGTCCTTGGTGGTTGTGCAGGCGTGTCCTTTAGTTGACCCCTTCTTCTGGACATGCGCAATCCCACCTTGCTTATGTAACTTGCTTCCCTTCTTCATGGTGCATGGTCCCTAACAATTATTTGGCACCCTTATTCCTATTCTAACACAAACCAATTATTCTAACTGCCCCTCGACTCGTTGTCAAGATGGGCTGGGGCTGTACTGGGAGCATAGCAGCATGTCCGTACTACTCCTCATCCTATTGTCTTTGGGCATGGCAGCATATCCATAGCCATAGATGTACAAACACAACATTGAAATATTGTCTACCCCGCTCCTATCTCTATGTTGCTTAGTTATAAAAGAACAAACTAATAATTTTGGTTACATCTGGTTACATTTCCCCCCTTTGGAAGTTTTGAAATAATCATCTTTTCAATACTTCCACTCTTAATATTTCATATCTCGACATAAGCAGGTGGCTTCTCTCCCGGCATTGGTGTACAATGCTTCATCACTGATTTTAAAATTGCTACAGAGTTCCCACACATTGTCTGTGTCAACATTTTCTTTAAACATTGATAAACCAAACAAATCACCAAAACAACTATAATCAAAGTGATTAGTGTCTGTAACAACTCAGTTATCCATCCTTTAAGAGAAAATCCAAAATGTCCCAAAATTTGGCCTAACCAATTTGTTTGCATTTCACTTCTTAAACATTGAGCCTGCTGTGCCACCCTCTTCATATCATCTATTTGTTCATTCAAAGCAGCTGTAACATTTAGGATGTGCACACAGATAATTGATTTCTGTAAATCCACAATCATCGCTTCAATTCCCCAACGTGTTTCTCTATGTTCTTCCTCTGCTATTTTTATCATTATTTGTGGGGTAACTATGACTTGTCGGGTGGGTGTTACCCACCATTCATCCTCATTTTCTACTGCTCTCAACTTTTCTGCCAATAATCTATCCATCTTACCATAGTTTGGTTTTGGGGTTGGAAGTTTTACCTGTTTTACTGGTACCAGGGCAAGGATGCTTTGCTCCACTGCCTCTCTAGCAGTTTTATCAGCCAATCGGTTGCCCACATATACCACGGTTTGTCCAAATTGATGTGCTTTGCAATGCATTACCACTACTTCCTTGGGCTGCTGGATGTTCTGGAGAAGCTGGAGAATTTCTTCCTTATATTTAATGAGTGATCCTTGAGCTGACAACAGTCCTCTTTCCTTCCAGATAGCTCCATGTATGTGAATCTGCTTTCTGTGCTTATGTGTTCACAGGGAGAGCTTCAGCTTTCATCACTTGGGTGGTGGTGACCACTGCATACCCCGCCATGCGTTTTCCATCTCGGACAAAACTGCTTCCATCCGTAAACAGCTCCAAATCAGCATTAGGCAACGGTTCATCCTTCTGCTAGAATATACCTGTTCAATAGTTTGCAAACAATCATGGTGTAAAGACTCACCCATTTTAGAGCTCAAAAACATTGCTGGGTTCACTGCTGTTGTAGTTTTAAGTTCCACATCATCCTGTTCCAAAAGAGTGACCTGGTATTTGAGCATGTGGCTTGGGGACAGCCAATGCCCCCCTTTTTGCTCCATGACAGAAATTACCATATGTGGGACATACACCGAAATCTTCTGCCCCATGGTTAATTTCCTTGCTTCTTGGATTAAGAGTGCAGTTGCTGCTACCACTCATAAGCATCCAGGCCATCCCTTGCTGACATTATCCAGTTGCTTAGAAAAATACCCAATGGCCCGTTTCCAAGTTCCTAATTTTTGAGTCAACGCACCCAAAGCAAGATGTTGTCGCTCATGTACAAATAATTCAAAAGGCTTTGCTAAATCTGGGAGTCCTAATGCAGCTGTAGACATCAGAGCCTTCTTCATATTTTTAAAAGCTGTCCGACACTCAGGTGTCCACAACAGGTGATTCTCCTGGGATCCTTTCAAAGCTGCATAAAGAGGTTTTACTAACAGTCTATAACTGAGGATCCACAATCGACACCACCTGACCATACCCAAAAATGTCCGCAATTCCCATATCGTTCTGGGTTCTGGAACTTGACAAATTGCTTCCTTCCTGCCTGCTCCCAATCTTCGTTGTCCTTGAGAAATTTCAAAGCCTAAATATATCACAGTCTCTTTCCCAATCTGGGCCTTGCTTCTTGATACTCGGTATCCTGCTTGTCCCAAAAAATTCAACAAGCTGATGGTCGCTTGTAAACAGTCCTCCCAAGTCTCTGCTGCTATCAAGATGTCATCTACATAATGCAATATTATTCCTTCTGAATTTTCTTTTTCCCACACTTCCAATTCCTTTGCCAACTGATTACCAAATATTGTAGGACTATTTTTGAACCCTTGAGGTAGCACCGTCCAGGTGAGTTGTGTCTTGTGTCCAGTGGTGGGGCTTTCCCATTCAAAGGCAAATATGCCTGGCTATCTTTGTCTAGAGGTATGCAGAAGAAAGTATCCTTGAGATCAAGTACAGTAAAGCACTTATGTTTTTCTTTTAAGGATGTCGGCAAGGTAGATGGGTTAGCTACTACTGGGTGAATGTCTTGAACAACCTGATTCACGGCTCTTAAATCTTGAACTAAGCTATATTCCTTGCCATTCTGCTTTTTCACTGGCAATATTGGGGTATTATATTCTGATTCACACTCTATCAATAATCCATAATCCAAAAATGTTGTTAGTAATTCTTCCAACCCCTTTCTAGCTTCCCACTTAATAGGATACTGTTTTTGTCTTACCAGTTTACTTCCAGGTTTTAGAACAACTTTTACTGGTTCTTCCAATTTAGACCGACCTGGAATTCCACTAGCCCATACCAAGGGTGTTACAGCATTCTCCACTTCTACAGGGATTTCCTCCACCCCTGGTGTATCCTGTAACATAAAAATCTTTGCCTCCACAGCTTTTGATTCGGGTATTAACAGCTGTGTCTCTCCATTTTTAAAAATTATTTGTGCATTCAATTTACTCAATATATCTCTTCCTAACAAAGATGACGGACCTTCTGGCATATACAAAAACTGATGAGTTTACATGTGGCTTTCCTAATTTGAATTTCAAAGGTTGTAAAAACGGCCAATTTTCCTTCCGCCCTGCTGCCCCAACAACACTTACTGTTTTATGACTAAACCCCCCTTTGCATATATTTTATACCAAATATGTTGCCCCTGTATCAACTGAAAATTCTACTTCATCATTCCCCAGCTTTAATGTAACCAGGAATTCAGCTGGGGTTGACTCCCCTGGTCTCCTTCAATTCTCATCATTTAGAGTCATCTACTTAATTGCCTGTAGCGAAGGATCCAATTCTCTCACTTTGGGACATTCCTTTTTCCAAAGCCCCCTCTCCTTACACACAGCATACTGATCTTCTGCCAGCCGGGGAGTACTAAACGGAGGTGCTGCTCCTCCTGGTGGCCCTCCTCTTCCCCCTCCCCTACCTATTCCTGCTTTCTCTCCTCCTCCTCCTTTCCACATTTCAAACACCTTTTCCCAATGCTACAGGCAGAGCAACATCATCTTAAACTCTTATTCCTTCCCTGTCTTTTTCCAAGGTCAATACCATAGAATCGTGCGGGATAATCCCACACTGTTTTTGCCACTCCAGATGATTTCTCAAAGAGATAAATAAATACCTCATAAGGTATTTCATCCCATTTACCCTCCCACCTACAAAACAGCATTAATTGCAAGATGGTATTCTACCTCAATGTACTATTCTTTGGCCATTTTTCCCCCACTATCCAAAGTATACAGTGGCCACCAATGATTACAATAGTCAATCAATTGTTTCTGAGTTAGTGGATCTCCTTCTAGATTTTTCCAATGTCTTAATATACAGCCTAGAGGGGATGTTCTCGGAATCCCCCTTTCCAGCGATTGCTGACTTCCCATTATAAAATAATACAACAACACAAAGACATAGGAACTATATCTGAACACACAACAAAACTGTAGTTCCAATATCCAGACTAAAATTGAAAGACCAATATGACAACACAAAAACATAAAAACTATGTCCAAACGCACAACAAATATGTAGTTCCAATATCCAGACCAAAATTCAAAGACCAATAGGCAGTTGGGGACTCTAACCCCTTTGGGGACTCTAACCCTGACCCTTTAGCCAGAGCTCCACAGGCTCTCGCATAGCAGACATTAGCTACCTTAGTACCTTTTTTAAGCCAACCCTGTGTAGCTTTTGCTGAGCCTTGCAGGCAGGCCACCAACCCTTGTTACCGGTATACTCAGAAAGAATGCCTTATTACCTTGTTCCAGGGGATCTTGCTCAGAATTCTTCGGTCCGGGGATCGGAGGTTCTCCCCGAGAATCCCTCAGTGCCGGCTGGAGGTCCTACGATCCCTCGGATCCGTTGAAACTCAGAAGCAGGGTCCCATCTGGGTCGCCAAAACTGTCACTGAAATCAGGAATCAAACTCCTTAACACCAATGTAAAATTAAGAAGCAGGCATTCTTTATTATGGCACCAGATGCACGGGGGATCATTCCACCTAGCGTGCATACCGCAGGTTACATCAACCAAAGCTTATACTGTCTGATTACAGACATATGCATCAAATTTCCCAGAATGATCATGCATATTCATTCTGTTTCCCAGAACTAATTATCATATTTGCATGGTCATTATGCATGCATCCTTGAACTCCGAGGGGCTTCTGTGGGGATCTCTGGTGGTCCATGGTGGCCATACAGGTGTGTCCTTTAGTTGACCCCTTCTTCTGGACATGCGCAATCCCACCTTGCTTATGTAACTTGCTTCCCTTCTTCATGGTGCATGGTCCCTAACAATGATTTGGCACCCTTATTCCTATTCTAACACAAACCAATTATTCTAACTGCCCCTCGACTCGTTGTCAAGATGGGCTGGGGCTGTACTGGGAGCATAGCAGCATGTCTGTACTACTCCTTGTCCTATTGTCTTTGGGCATGGCAGCATATCCATAGCCATAGATGTATAAACACAACATTAAAGTATTGTCTACCCTGCTCCTATCTCTATGTTGCTTAGTTATAAAAGAAGAAACTAATCACTTTGATTACATTTGGTTACAGCTATAGACTTGTGTTGTGTATAAGATTATAATACAGCTTAATTTCTAATTTTGTTTTACAGGTAGGTCTTAGGTCTCCATTACAGTTATATTTTTAGTTTGTTTTTTTGTTATATTTAATTAAACTTGATGTCCAGATCTTGCATTTCAATTATCATCTTATCACTTCCTTACATTTATGAGTGAGCTTGTTATCAGTGCTTTGTTGTGCCCAAGTCGTGCTGATACTGCATGACTGTATCTGGGTTGGGAAGCATTTTACTGCATTTTGCAATCATTCTTGTTTCATCCTGATTTGTGGGGGTATTTCTGCTTTAGTTACTGTGTAACACATGCAGAGCTGTGAGTGGGGCTTGCAAAAGTAGGAAAACTGTTACTCTCAATTTAGATCTTGCATTTTATTTTCTGTTAAGTTTTTGAGTTTTTAGTTGTCAGTTTTCTTGAATGGAGTACTTAGCTGCCCTTATAGAAAAGAGACAGGAAATAGGAAAACTTCTATCATAGTCTCTATAGCTCATAACACACTGTGATTTCTTCTATCTTTCTTTTTAGGACTATGTCCTGTTAAATTTCTATGGTATAATCGTTATGGATTTATGCATGCCAGCCACTGTAACAGGGTCTGACCCTAGGATCCTGCTGAGAACACAAAGTCTGAGTGAAGGTTTCCAATTAGTCTTTTAGTTCTTAGGTTACAGCTTAAGCTGGGTGCTTCCAGAGAAGGACCCCTGCCCCAATTCATGCCTCAATTATACCTGTACCACCCATCACCCAATCCCCAAGGCCAATCACTTACTTCTAATCAGTGGTCTCTTGATTTCTTACTGGTTTTCACTGTTGCTGGGCTGGCCTTCTGCTGAAGCGACTTCATTCTCTTGGAATTGCCAATTGCCTCCTTGGTCCTTATCTTCTTCATTCCATTTGTATCTGCTGGATTCAGCTAGTTCTTTGTTAGCAGCATCAGTTTTGTCAAAAAAAGTTTACTCTCAGTCAGCTCTTGTGGCCTAAGGCTTCAGCTACTTTAGCTGCTAATGCTAAGCCACTAATGCTAAATGAGACTATTCAGAGAGAAGAAAACAGTTATTCAAATTTCTTCTATAACAATAATAAATAGTGTTTTGATGGATTTGTTATACTTAAAGTGATCTGATGTGTTGTTTAACTTATGTAACTGTTTACACGTGGTACATAAAACTGAATGACTTAACTGATCTCTGAGGAATGAATCTATTTTCTTTTTTGAAGATTTATAATAATTGATGCATGGTGTTGCAGATGGAGTGAGAGTGCACTTCACTCATAGGAGAGTAGTAAAAATATACTTTATTGATACAGAACAGGGAGTTAACAAAGTTCAGTGTGACAGTGTTTTAACAAGATTCAATGGCAAAGTACACTTGATTATTTACCGCATAGAGGACAGGGTCAGACAAACTGTCAGGGAGACCCTCCCATTGAGTCATGAGGTTCGGAAAAGGATCCCCTTGCTTTCTAAACTCCTTCTCAGAGGGGAGTCTAGGTGCAGCTAGATCCAATCCTAGTCCCACACTTGGTCAACGCTTTATGTTTAAAGGATTATATATGTGCAATCCTTTATATCACTTAGCTAAGATTTCAAAGTTTAGCATGCTAACAGTCACTTACCAAGGATCTGTTGCAGCAAGGAATCTCTCAGCCTCAAGGAGTAACCTTGAGAGGCGTCCCTACTCAAGGGGAGATCCTGCCATGCAGCCCACTGCCCTGCAGGAGAGCTCAAAGGGCTCTTGGGCTGCTCACTATTTATGGGGGTAAGATGATTGACCCATAGTCATATTTGCATGCCGACCACAGATTTTTGTTTCTTAGGTGGGCGCATTGCACAATAGCCCTTGGCTATTGTGTTGTTATCTGTCTCCCGAATCCACTTTGAGTCAGATGCAGCAGCCATCATGACCAGATGCATCCATTACGACCATCACTGGTAGTTATCACCCGAGCAGGGTTGCAGAAGATAAAGGTCGGGGCAGGGGAAGCACACCATCACACATAGCTAGAAAAGACTCATCAAATTCAGCATTTCAATTACTGAAAGAGATTGTTGCTCTGGTGGAGTTTTGTTAAAGGTCTGGGAAACACTACCTAAACATGTGGCTCCTGTTTAAACTGGTAATGATGTAAACTATTTCTGTTAGGAAGATGCTGTTTCTGTGTATACCTGAGAAGACAGCAAGAAACCCTTTGTCTGTTTTAAATACATTACTTCATGCTTGCTGAATTATCACATACTAGATTGTACCTTTTGAACACTGAGGGGACACACTAGCCATACTCTCTTTCTATGCTGTCTTCTCTTGCTCACAGAAGAGTGTGTCTCTTACATGATACACTTTGTTAATATAGAATGCTGTCATCACTTCAAATGAGGCAATCTGAACTCATTCCAAATATGTCATGTCAGAGACTGCAAATTTCTGTATCTTCTGGTTCCCTTCAGGTTTTTTCTGTATGTTGCAAAAATAGTGCTAAAAGTGTAGTCTAACAGGAACTGGTGGAAGGCCAGGGTTTATGTAAAGCTGATAAGGGGGATTCAGGCTGGAAAGCGGAACATCTGAAAACTGAAAGATTTTCAGTTAAACACTAACTGCTGTTCAAGCGAACCATAGTATAGAAGTCCCTTAAGGCTAGGTGACACTAGCTCCTTAAAGGTATATAAGCCTAACAAAATCTTTGGAATTAGATGATATCTGTATGTGTGTCTTTTTAAGCTATTTTTCTTTTAATGAATACAAGCATGTTGGCTTTGACAGCTTTGACATTAGGGTCCTGAGTGCAGCAATAGGCCTTTATTGCCCTGAGCAGCCTCACCTGGGGCATCCACCCACACTTCCACTGCCCATTGGCCTGAGGGATGTATTTAAGCCTGTGCTGTGGCTTTTTTTTTTTTTCCTTTTTTTCTTAATAAGCTGTTAGTAGGTGTGAGGTTGTTTTTTTTTTTCTTTGTCTGGTTTTATTTGCCTTATCTTGGTATACTATAGGGGTTCAGTAGAAAATGTTTATTTTCTTTTTAAAAAATGTTTTACGTATGTGGTTTTTTATGCCCAAAGTTGCTGTATGAATTTTTTACTTCTATCAAACTTGTTATTTTAGGGCTGTAGCCATGTTGAGAAAAAAAATTGGTTCTATGTGCATTTTGATCATCCCTGCTTTCAAGCTTTGGGGTTTTTTTGAGGGGTGGGGTGGTGCTGGTGGTATTCTTAATTTTCTTGTTTTCTTTCAAGTGCGTGACTAAATATGGTAAAATGTATTCTAGTAGGGCTTATATTGTCATTTCAACTAGAAATTACTTGGTAAACAGTAATGAACAGCTACTGAAATGTTAGTTCCTAAAGCTATTATGGAGACTCTTTCTTAGTAGTAAATATGAAGTATAGGAATTTTAGTTAAAACCTTGAAATTAACTTAGACTAAACCAATGCAAACTTGTGTGTTCAAAAGACTTAACCAAAAAATTAATTTTTAGTGGTTTTTTAGTGTAGCTGGCTATATCCCACTTATATTTTCTATAATGAAATCTATTTTATAATGGGTTTGTATGAAATAAGTATTATAGCTGTCATATCTGAAGGGAGCTCAATATAAGTTTTATTCTTGAATAAAATGACAAAATTCTGTGAATAACTAATTGCAAAAATAATTTTTGACAATAGGACACTAAAGCAATGTGTGCAGGATGGATCAGTTTTCTTAGTTAAAAATCAGTAAAGGCATAGTCTTTCACAAAACTTGTGTTTATGTGCATTTTGATCTGCTCAGTTATAGCTAAACATAGTAGAGGACATAAATTTCTGAAGAAATTGCAGGCTTGGATCAGATGACTTTATGGTAGTGCTTAGTGTTTGATGGACGCTTCCTAGAACTAAGTTCTCAAAGCAAGTGCTGGGGTTTTTTTACTACCTTAGAGTTATCATTTGTCTCTGAATGTCTAGAAAAGGATACTGTAGTAATACAACTCAAGATGCAGCTGAGATCTAAGAAATATAATGTACATTGGGGAGAAGTTCAAGCAGTCATTTGGAAGTGCTAATGTCATTTTATGGGATCCTGAAACACTTTTTTGGGGGATGCTGGTACAGACAGGATGTGAACTTCAGAGAGAGAGAGCAAGCTTTCAAATGCTATCAATACGAGTGGACTAAATATTTAAAAAGTGAGGCTGGAATTCACTTGTAACTACAAAAGCAGTGAAACTCCAAAAAAAAAAAAATCTGTCAGCATGAGTATAACTTTATTACACCCAGCAAGGATGCTACGACACTAGATAGTTCAGTGTATCCAGTAGTAGTTAGGCTGAAATAACTTACAGGCCAAATACTGCAAGACTTTAGAGGTTTGTTAGTTTAGAGTTGGGTTGTCGGTAGATACTTCTGGTGTTAAGATATTCATTGCTTACAGTAAGTATTATGTCTCTTATCTCTTCTCAAATGCTAGTCTTTGTTTTACGGCAAGGTACCGCACTGTGAACTGCAGATTCTTCTGCGAGTTTGTGATGGTTGTGTCCTTTTAGTGCAACTTTGGCCTTTCTTCTGCCATACTGGAGTCAACCGGAGCTGGTGGAAGACCTGGACTTACATAAAGTTGGTAAGGGGGATTCAGGCTGGAAAGCTGAATATCTGAACAAGAATTACTGTCCTTGGGAGAAAAGCACATCCCAGAGAAATATGTAAGCTAAATAAAATGTTTTGGGAACCATCTGAAACAACTAGCAGAAGTGTGATAAGAAGCACCCCTCACACGAACTATCCTCATTATAATACTAAAAGTCACACCCCTCGAGCTGGAGACCCTGGCCCAAGCAGAGACCCCTCACCTCTGAGCGTGTGCAGACTATTAAAGTAGCACTGTAGCTTTAATCTGAAATAAGAGAAATGTAGACCAGTAGAAAACTGCTTTGTGTAATTCCTTATGCATAGGCATAACTAGACTGTATAAATACTGTACCTGTATGACCACCGAACTGTGTGCTAGCTTTCTGGAGCTACCACCTAGCATCCATCTCTGTGCAGACATGAAATAAAATACCTCTGCCCCTGTGTGTGTATTGGTGTCTCACACACCAGGTAAACAACCTCATGCTTGTGGGACAACAGTTTTGGTGACCCAGGTGGGACTGAGCTGACAGCCTTGCCAGGTTCATCTTGCCGCATCTGACAGGGAGAAGAGACCCGAGTGGACTCCAGCGCGCACCGACCTGTTGATCCGAGACTCCTTCAGCTCCTCTCCTGCAGTCGGGCAGTAAGCGACACAATGGTGCACCGCTACTGAAAAGAGGTATTTTTGGGGGATATGAGAAAAGGGGGGTAAGGGCAAGATCTCTCAGGAAGCAGGCACCATCTGTTCTGTTCTGGGCTCTGCATAAGACGCATCAGGGAAGATACGCGGCAGTAGCAGCGTTCTGTTTGTTTCTACGCGCTGTTCTGTTCCGTTCTGATTAACGAAGGGAGATGTACCTTGTTTGGGTTTGTGTAGAAACGCTGAGTTTTTCGGTACCGATATGGGTGCTGCTGCTTCCCAGGAGGCACTCCTTTGCTCTCCTCTAGGATGCATCCTGAAGAATTGGAGTAAATTTGGGGGGGATCCCATGACTAAAAATAAGCTAAAATGATATTGTAATCAATGGTGGCCACAATATCAATTGGAAGATGGTGAAAAATGGCCTGAGAATGGATCCCTGAAATATAACACTATATTGCAATTAATGTTGTTTTGTTGGAGATATTGCAATTAACGTTGTTTTGTCGGAGAACTGAAAAATGGGATGAAATACCTTATGTGGATATGTTTTTTTTCATTCAGAAATGATTGGGATATTAGGAAGAAATGTGGTTTACTGGATTCTAAACATCAGATTGGAATATATGCGTTAAAAGAGAAAAAAGGAAAATCTTGTTGTATTCAACTGGAACAATCCAGAAGGAATGTATAGTACTGTTAAAACTGTAATGATGACTCATAATCCAAACAGGGGAGATGTACAGGCTCTCCTAGAATATGTGTTTACCGCTGAGGAGAGGAGCATGATTTTAGAGAAGGCTACAGAGGGACTGATCTAACAACGGGGGAGCGTGCCTAATACCAATATGTACCTCCCAAAAGAGGATCCGGAGTGGGATCCAAACACAAGTGGGGGATTACAGAGGGTAAAGGAATATCAGAAGTTAATTTTGTATGGGATTCAACATGGAGTGCAAAAGCCTAAGAATTTCTCTAAACTATATGAGGTAAGGCAGGGGGATAAGGAAACCCCGTCAGCCTTCTATGAGAGACTGTGTGAAGTAGCTCGAAAATGGACAGATCTGCATCCGGAAGATGATAGCAGTTCAAAGTTATTTAACATGCTGTTTATTGGTCAAGCAGCAGCAGATATAAGAAAGAAATTACAAAAGGTAGAGGGTGTGGATGGAATGACAATCTCACAGTTACTGCCCATTGCATATAAGGTGTATAAAGTTTCCCCAGCCGATCCTCTGGTTCCAGTCAAGCTGGGGAACGAAATAATAGATTTTTTTAATTGATAGTGGAGCCACACATTCTGTAGTAACTACTTGTAGGGGACCCTTAAGCAGAACTAAAAGAAGCGTTGTTGGTGCAACAGGGAAAAAGACTTTAAGGCCGTTTTTACAAGCTATGGAATGTTCAACTGGAAATACTAAATGAACTAATGAATTCCTTTCTATGCCAGAATGCCCCTTACCATTGCTTGGACAGGATTTACTTTGTAAACTGAATGCACAACTAACTTTTTCTGAAGACTCTGTTCAGTTGCGTATTCCTCCAGAGAGTGCCTGGAAAGCCCAGAAGTGTTTGTTAACTGAGAAAGATCCTAATGAAGAAATGAATATTTCAGGGGAAGTACTGAATGCAGTCATACCTCTAGTAGGGGCATCAAAGATACCTGGATGAGTGAAGAATGCAACCCCGGTAAAGATTGAACTGAAACCAGGAGCTCAACTGGTAAGACAGAAACAATACCCCCCTTAAGCTGGAGGCCCGAAAAGGATTAGAACCTATAATAAGCTCTTTTTTTAAACCATGGATTGTTACAGGAGTGTCAATCGGAATTTAATACTCCCATCCTACCTGTAAAGAAGCCCCATTCTTCTGAATATAGACTGGTACAGGACTTAGGAGAAATTAATGCAAGGATAGTAGATGTCCACCCTGTGGTTCCAAACCCATATACCCTCCTTACTACAATCCCTAACAGTAACACTTATTTCAGAGTATGAGATCTAAAGGATGCCGCCTTCTGTATAGCTGTGGATGAGCAGAGCCAGACCATCTTTGCCTTTGAATGGGAGAATTCAGCTACAGGATGAAAGACACAACTCTGCTGGACTGTCCTTCCCCAGAGATTCAAAAACAGCCCTACCCTGTTTGGTAAGGTACTAGCCAAAGAATTGGAACGATGGCAAAATGATCATGATGCTGTAACATTGTTGCCATATGTGATGATTTGCTAATTGGTTTGGACAGTTATGAGGCATGTCTGGAAGCCACCATCAATTTGCTTAACTTTCTGGGCTTGGCAGGGTATTGGGTTTCTAAGAAAAAGGCTCAGATTGGGGGGAAAAAAAAGGTCCAATATATGGGGTTTGAAATTACCAAAGGACAGAGAGAATTAAGTACGGAAAGAAAAGAGGCAATTTGTAGAATTGCTCTACCTACATAAAAATACTCTACCTGCATGACCGAACTTTGTGCTAGCTTTGTGGAGCTGCTACCTAGCTCCCATCTCTGTGCAGACATGAAATAAAATACCTCTGCCTTGTGTGTATATTGGCCTCTCGCACACCGGGTAAAGGACCTCACACTTGTGGGATAACAGGCTGACCAATGCCTCACAGTTGCATCCTATTAAAATGCCTCTTCATGTGTTTTGCAAATTTACTTGTGCAAATACTATGTAAAGGTATGATTTTCGTTTGAGGAGTGCACAGTGCTTTTTAGCTCCTACATTTAAAGGTGTACATGTGAAAATACTTTAAGCTTCAGTTAAGCAGTTTATCATATTGGAAGTCAAAGCAGAAACACAATATTCATAAAACTCAGCTATACTTATGTTTGTCTCTACCAGCAGTGGAGGAGTGGATTACTCTGAGGACCAAAGCTCCTACAGAGTTTTAGAAAACTTTCCTGATGTCCAGGGAAAAGGGTTTTCAAGGCTCGGTAATATCAGGATCTGAACATGTCTTATAGCATGAAAAAATGCCTGTTTTAATGTAGAATGAGCTATGCGTACTGTTCAGAGACAGATCAAATTTTGTTTCAGTTTTTTAACCATATTTGTCTCAAATGTCCTCACTGAACATTTATTGCTACACTGTATTTGTGGTCTGCAATAGTCTAAAGGTAAGACAAGAGATTGAGTGCCCCAAGAAGAAAGTTCTCTTGAGACTGAAGACTCATCTCCATACGTAAATTAAGATCTCAACTATGAATCAGATCCTGCTTGCAAGAGCTAAGCAGGTAGAAACAGTACTGAAGCAGATTGTCAGCCAGGAGTGGTATAAAAAGTTTGGAACAATTCATTGAAAGCCTAGATAATGTACATGTGCAAATACTTCTGACAAGGCTTTTTGTACACCTTTGAAACCATAGTGATGTCTAAACTTCAGTGTAAAAAAGTATATATATATTTATGTATTAAAGCCTACCAAATATAATATGGTGCTAGTATTCTGGTTTTTAAATGGGAGAAAAACAAGGAAGGTTTTGTCAACTCGGGTGTTCTCAGGACTGGGTTTATCCTAAGTCAGCACAACCATATTGATGCCCTCTAGGTTTGTGAAGGAACAGAAAATGAAATTGAGGTATTGAAAAATGCAGGTTAGACTGAAATGCTGACTACAAAACAAGCTGCTACTCAGAATTTAAAGCAAGCAAGCTTATGGGACTGGCTCCCCCTTCCTATTGGTGTTGTAATGTGATGACATTTCTCTCTTTGAAGCTCAGCTTCAAGAAAAAGGAGGGGTGGAAGGAACCTGGAGCTTGCACAAATGAGCTGCTAGCAAGCATCTGAGTACTCTAGCAGTGACATGAATGTTTGCTGTTCCAGCTGGTGTTGTATGTCTTTACACCTTTTCACAAATGGTGGAGATGATAATTTTGTCCCAGATGCACAATTACACCAAAACAGGTGCCCTCTGATCTCAGTAGAGGCAAATCTTTTTAGGTGGTGTAACTATACTCCATGGTGGGTCTGCAGGAGCTCAGGAACACTGGTTTATTGATGATGCATGGTCTCCCTGTGACACCTGTTGGATTGACAGTAGAGGAGATTTTGGTGCTGTAATTATTTTTCTGTTAGGTGTTTCAGCAGTGGCTTCTGCAGTGTACAGGATGTTCTTGGCCTCAAGGATCTCATGCTGTGAAAGGCGATGTCTTAAATGACTTGTGCTTACAGGGGCCGAGACAGTTCAGCAAGTGAGCTTCATGTCCTTCCTGAGCCATGGAGAAGCTTATGGGGTAGGATTTTCCAAGCACCTTTTATGGTTACATACCATTCATTCCTCTCAAAATGGACATCTGACTTGCATATCTGTTATGAGGGCTGTTACATGGGTCCTTGTTTTGGTTATTTTATTGAGCTTCTGCCCTTTGTGAGCTAGCTGGACACAAAATGATGTGGCAAGAATGGGATGTACTGTGCACACTAGGCCTCAAGTCTCTGAAAGAGGGAGCCAGGAATTCACTGGAGTAGGCTGTAGGAAGTCACTGATATGTCTGAAGAACACCAGAAATCAGACAAACTCTGGTATATTTAGCTCTGCTCTCATTTTTTTTCTAAGATGTGGGCCATGCTCCTCTCCCTTCAGCTGTCAGTGAAACAGTGCAAGGCCATCATTAACACAGATGTTTTTCATCAGTGGTCTGCTATAGCAGTAGGAAATCCTCAAAAGTGAGAGACAACTAAGAAAGGCCTTGGTGTCTGAAAAGAAAACAAATAATCTTAAATAAACTTTTCTGAGCATTTAGTAAGATGAAAAATGACTGATATCTCTTAGCCCAGCTTATACCATCCAAAGACCCCATCATGGTCACTACTTAGTGAGGGTACAGGGCTTAAATTTCTTTGCCCTTTTCCCACTTGCAGCTCAGGGAGTAATATTCATTGCCTCTGTACCAAAAAACATTCAAGTGGTTTAAGCATTTCAGTTCTTTGCATTTGACTGTTTTAAAAGTCTTATGGTTGTTTCTATCCATGTACCCCACCCTGTTACGTAGGAAGGAGAAGCAGCACAGGGAACCAGAGGAGCAGGTTTTTATCCCCAGAGTAAGCCTCGGGGATTGCTGTATCCATCTGCGTGTGGCATCAGGGTTGTGGGAGTGACAGCAGCGAATCAACATATGCTGGAGAGAAATTTTAAAAAGAGAAATAAGGCAACACAGATCCTGAAGGCAGGAGAGAAGAGACTTAGAGCTGCTTTGTGTGAGAAGGGTGGCTATGTTTAGAAGGAAACAGTCCATCTGAGCAGACGAGATGCAAGTGTCTGATCTGCAGACGTGTGATACAGTGATGATTCTTGGGCTTTTTTGTATTTGCACCTTTCCTCACCTCTGTGCTATCACTAATCTGCTCTCCTAATCCTGCATACACAGAAGGCTTTGTGTGCAGGGCTTGTCACTTAGATAAGAGACACTGCATGATGTTACTTACCACCTTGCCCTCCAGAGTGCAAAGTAATTAGACATGAAGTGGGGAAGGCAAAAAGGCATGTTGGTATATTAGATGTCCATAACAGATTATTGTAGATCCCTGGAGGTTCCATCTTTGCTCTGTACAGGAGCATATCTCTGCACTCCTTGCCACTCCTGCCAGCAAGTGTTGCAGTTGCACTTTGCTGCCTGCAACACAAAATACTTAGTAGGCTGGATGGGCTGTCCTGCCAATGTGTCAGGTGAGCTCCATTCCTTTGGCTGCCTATTTGCCTCTTTAAAACAATCACTTCAACACTTGGTTTCTTTAATTCAGACCCCTCTAAATATCTCCTGGCCTGCATGCCATTTTCAACTAGCAACACAGCTGAAATACAGTGCTGGTAGAAATCTAGCTGTCATCTTGCTTTGATGTCAAAAGGCATTTATAACTTGAACCCCTGGTTGTTTTGGCATCAAGACTGCAAGGCAAGAAATATGCCTCTACTTTAACAAGCAAGATACCTGCCAAATAACTGTGCACAGTGATACATGGCTGTCTGTGACTGACACTTTTTTTTCTGTTAAAACCAGAGCACAGTTCCCTTGTGAAGAACCATTGGTAGTCCAAAACGTACCTCATCTTTCCCTGCACCAGGTCCCCAGAAAACACCATGTTAGTGTGACTTGAGTGTGCAGCAGCCTGTTGTCATCCTAACCCCTTGCCCTTACGAAAGTGGCTACCTGTAGCAGTGGCAGAACTGCTGCTGCCCAAAAGAGAAATCAATGAGCTCTCCAGGCTGACTGTGTCCAGTGCAGAGTCGATGACCTCGGCAGCCTATACCTAGGCCAAAGCTAACAACCTGAGAAGGAGTCACGGGGTGTAGCAATTGCAGTCAAACTTGTTTTTCCTGTAGCAGAGCAATTGAATTCCTCTGAACTTGATACCTAAGTTTTCAGGCACTTGTACTGAGGATGAGGATTTTGATACTTAGCCTTAAAGTAGAGGTGGTATTAGGAACATCCTGTGCTTGTTTGCTGTAAGCCCAGGCAGTTTTGTGAAGAGTGTGCGTGGAGACCTTTTTCCTGGACTGGCCTGCACTCACTTGTCCCAAAACAGAAAAATAAAATCAGTCTTGCACAGCAACTGTGACGGCTGAACTTGAGGTACTTAATGCTGATGCTGACTTTCACTCATATTTCATTTGGTTAAACCAGTTACCATAGAGTTCAGATAGAAGATAGGCAAGATCCTTTTTTTTTTTTTGTAGAACTGCACAGTACTTAAAACTAAATGCACTGTGCATCCAAAGCTGACAACCATACTGTTACAGTTTTCTGTGGTGTGTAGTATCCTTGTCTGGAAAGTGGGGAGGTGGTTATGATAAGTTATGCCACTCAAAGTTGCTACTGCTCTTGTTTCTGGTGATGGAGTATAGAGGTTGGACAGTTTTGTTTATGTAGTGAAGCACTTGCTTTATTTAATGCAACACTTAAATTTCAGCATGCTTCTGAGACCTTCCAGGCCTCAGACTGGATTGTTTGAGCCTGAGCAGCAGTTTCCCAAGCTTGCAAGCTTCCTCCTGGCAAGGTTTGCAAGGAACATAGTGAACTGCCCCAAGCCCTAGTCCTTTCCTCCAGAGTAGCACTGACAGTCTGGGCAAAGTGCTTCCTTTCTGCCAAAAGGATGCTCTACAAAAGTTTTACTTGCTAGTAGTCAGGACTCAGGAGGAGGAGAGGGGGCTGGATGTGAACTTTTTCTTTTCCTTTGCTATTGGACTTTAAAGTGCCTAAGTATTTCTGAGTGTAAAGAGAAAGGATCCCGTTGATGAGGGTGTGTTTCTTGTGTGTGGACAGGGAGGACATGGATGTCCTGAGCACAGGGTAAATCGTGTCCCACAGGCAAATGGAGGTGATTTACCAGTGCTTGTCTCAGTCTGTCTGCCTGCAGTTCTGCAGCGTTGTCCGTCCTACCACCCCTCTGCGGGGCCCCTTTCCTTTGCTATGGTAATAGTGACATTCAGCAGGAAAGGGTGGAAGCAAACATCGGAAAGCCTAGGTACTGTGTTGGTGACTTACTTGCTTTGTAAGCCGTCTCGGCTACTACCACGTGAATCGATGCAGCCTTGTTGAAATGCTGGATGAGGAAGATGCGGTAGACAGCCCGGATAACACACCCAGGAAAGAATGGTCCTGGCTTTGCAGTGAGGAAGAATATTTCTGCTGAGCTCTTCTCTCGCCTAAGGGTATTTACCTGGCACTGCGACAAGGAAGACCCCTTACTCCCTGCTCGTATATGGCAAAGTTTCTTGCAGAGCTCTTGGGCTGCACGTTGCCAGACAAGGGCACCTCTACTGTATGCGAGGTAGGTGACTGTGTATGTGTGTGGTACTGCTGTTTGACCTGTGGTTCCGATGATTTTTTCTTTTTTTTTTTTTTTTTTTTTTTTGGAAATGCCTCCAGGGTGCTGCAGGTCTGACCTTTCAGCTTGTATACCTCTTCTCCACTGAGGCAATAACCAGAGGTGGGGCAGGGATTCAAGGAGTTAGGATGTTTTTTTGTCTAGTAGTGACACTCACCGGGCTTACTTTCCTTTCCACACGTTAGTGGACAGAGAGCGGGAGCTTAATTGACTGCTGCTTCTTACTGAAAAAGTGCTTGGCTTTTAAAATGAACACCCTTTAGTTCTCCCCTCAAATACGTGCATGTCAACTCACATGTATGTCTCAACCACCAGCAGACTAACAAGCTTCCTTGTTGTAAACTGAGACGTGTGGCATGTGCCTTAAGCTCCCTTTTTGCTTCTTAGGGGTGAAAGGAGTGCTACAGTAACTTCTAGCGCTCTGGAAAGAATATCGTTCCGAAAATAAAACTTTTTAACTTTAGGATGGGGTAAATAGCTCTTGAGCACATTCTGTGCAGGTGAACTTGCAGTGTTTTGGAGAAGTCTCGTTTAAACGCTCATAAGAGGGTTTTGCTCGTCTTGCACTGTACTGAGCGGGGGTGATGTTTGCCTGGTTTCAGGGGCTCTAGTCCAAGCCTGCACGGCAGCTCATTGTAGCAGTGTCCTTTCATGTGTGGACAGCAAGAAGAGTGAAAGAGCTTGCCTTGTAATAGGAGGGGGATTCTTCTGGTATTTTGAAGAAGGTGACCCTTGAAGTATCACTGAATTGCACTTAGAGGAAGCAATGCAGAATGTTTCTTAGTTTCAAATTATATAGTACTTCCACCGAGTGGGTTATACCTGACAAAAGTCCGAATGAGGTTAGCAAATAAATAGCAAATAAATGTTTTCAATTTAGAAGTTCCACAGCTGTCTTGCATAATCTCCCTCATGTCTTAATTGTTGGCAATGTAGGTGTGCTTCCTTGCTGTTCTGTTCCCCTAGCCTGGCCTTGTAAATAGCTTATTTGATGCATCGTTTTCAAAATTTGTTCAGTTTTAAGGAATTGTTTTAACTGCACTTTCTGTCCTGTGATTGGGTGATGGCTATAACCAACTACCACTGTAGATTTCAAGTCCTGTAACTAAACTTAACCATCTGAGCTCTGTGTTCAGCAGAGGTTTGAACAGTGTGAGGTTTGGTACATATCTGACACCTGAGACTGGAAGAGGGAGGTGAGAGGAAGCTCTTGAGTGTTGCTTGTCTCTGTATTAGTGTGGATGTTTTAAAAAGTATACTGCTTCTGGATCACAAGCAGTGCAGTGTATAATATAGGTACTTTCCTAGGCTTGAGCACATTCTTAAAGAGCTGTGTCCAGCTGTTACTGTAAACTATGTCTGTTAAGAAACTCTGGAAGTGGAAAAACCCCCTCTTGGGCAAAACACCTTTTGGTGGAATATAGCAGTACTATTAGGTTTTGGCTTGGCATTCAATCAGATTGACGGAAACGAAATAAAATTACCATCTAGTGCTATGAAAAACCTTGATTTCATTTGAATTTGTATTTTGGTTTAGGTTTCATTTGGTCACTTGATTCAAAGGAAGTTTACCTTTCCCTCGTTATTAGACACCAAAATGTTCAAATGGATCTGAGTAGCGTAGGCTTCCTCTATTCATTTTTTTCAAGCTGTTGGATCTACCTTTTCAACTGGCCAATGTCTGTTCCCTGTTGTACAAAATGCTTGCCTTTACTTGGACTACCTAGTGTAACTTCAGCTCCAAGTACTTCTTATTGCTGTTTAAATGGCATCAGTGTTAAGTTGCTGAGCATTTGATTAACTGGAATGGACGGGGCCTCACAAACATTTCAAGATTATGGAGATGCATAGGAAACTAACACACATTAGATCAGTGTTAAAGGAGAAGAACTGAGGCCTAAGGGTAAGATCTGTCTATTGCTAGCATGGCTTGATCAGTCAGCGTGAAGAGGCATAAAATCTGATTTGTTGCTGTTTGCAAGTCTCTACATCTCTTCTGTGAAGCCCAGTATCTTGGCATGCCTGACAAATTGAGATTCATGGATCAATGAGCAGCGATAACAAAAGGCTTTAAAGGAGAATAAAAGGTGCATCTTAGAAACTGTTTGTGAAGTTGTTTTCCTAATGTGTATATTATACACTTAACTATGTGATGGCTTTAGTGAAGATGTTGCCCATAACGCATTGCTGGCTGCAAGGAAGGGCTGACACAACTTTTTGGCTAATTCTTATGTTAGTTCCATGGATATTTTCTGTATACACTGAAGAAGCAGCTGTGTACTTTGTAAGATAAACTTTTTAAGGCATGGTTTTTGCACATCACTGCAGTTTCTGAACTGCCTGTTGGATTTAGAGTTTTCCTTTGAGTTTGTTAGAAGATGTGAAAACATTATCTCTAGAGCAAGGGTCAGGTATGATTAGTGTTCCTGGCTGGTTATTGCTCCTTGTCGTGGTGTTGCAGATCTTTGGCATCCGGGGGTTTAGCCACCTCATGCTGCTTTAATCAGCTTGTTGGGAATTTAGGCCTCTTCACTTTTGAAGAGACTACTGTAGGGGGAGCTGTTAAGAAATAGAGCAGAGGAAGGGAAGTAGTACTTGAATGTATAAATTTTAGCACAGGATCTCATCTAGAGATGATGGTAAGAGCCTGACTTCCAGTGGTATAAATTGGTTGTGTATGGGGGGCACACTGCCTGCTAAACTCATTTTTGAAGGATAGAAGAAAACAGGGTTTTTGCAGAGGTATCATAGTGCTCTGTCATGGAGTAGACAGGATCAGGACTGGTCCGGACATCTTGGTGCCAGCATTACCTTTGTCTCACGCTTGATCTGAGTACCAGCTTGCCTGTCTACTTGTTGGGTACCTTTTTATTCATAGGGACATATGAGGATTTTTCTGTTAAACCTATGTCCTATTTTAGGGGTTGTCATTGAATAAGAGGTTAATGTTGGTTTGTGAAATAGTTGAATGATGAGGGACATGATGTATGGAGTGGGTTCTGCTTTGGTTTCACAGATGTTCTTGTAATCCTGGTATCATCAGGATTGAATTTTGTTCTTGGAGTATCAGCTCTACAGTAATACAATGATTGTTATGTCTAGATGGGTTTTCTTCTCCTCCAGATCTCCGTAGAGACTTACCTTTGGAACAGTGCTGAGCAGAAGTACAGAGAAACTGGAGTGAGCTTGCCTTGGTTCTTTTTAAGTGATGATGGAATTACCACTCTCTGGCAGGCAGAGAAAGCAGGGTTGTATAAGGGAGTTTCTGTGATATCCATGTCCCCTGAGATGGGGAGTGCTGGCCTGGGGCATGTTATGCAAAAGTATGATGGTACTCTGGCTGATCATGCATCAGACAGAAGAGTTACAATTTCAGCCTTAACCAGCTGCCAGTGGATCATAGCCAGTAATCGTTCAGTAACAGAGCCAGCTAATGCAATTTAATAGGATTTAAGTGCAGGCTTCTTCGGCTCACATGGGAGCATACTCTCAACTGTGCAAATGAAAACAGGCAGCAAGAGGTTAGGTAGCAGTTCTGCAGAAAAAGAAGATACATATATATACACACACAGCGAATAAAGAGGCAAAAATACTTTGCTTGAAAAAAAGGCAAGCATGGAATAAGCAGAAGTAATTTTATTTTGCAACTTTGAGGCCCATGGTTGGTACAGTCTCTAGGAAAGATGTAGAAATCTGTAGGTTGCTTATTGTCCCAAATAATTTATTTGATCTGCTGCATGCATAAGAAGCTATTCTGCCTGGTTAGAAGTTGCAAGTGTTGGCTTGTTCCATTGTCCAGAGACAATGGCTAGCTCTACTCTAAGGAGTTATCACTGGGATTTTCATATTTTGTAGTAAGTTAGCAAGTCTTGGCTTTTAGGAAAAGCTGATCTGAACTAGAAGCAAGTTTGATGAATATTGCATTGCTCACAAAAGAAATTCACAAACTTTAAAATGTAATTTGTTATTTTACAACTTACACTGTCACATGTCATCTATACCTTACCTATATTAACAGTAAAAATGTTGCAATTAGAACTGTGTAGCTTTGGTCTGTTTAAAATGGTTAAGGGCTGCTGTTCCTTAAAGGTTGCTTCTGTCAGTAGTAAAAACAGCTTTGTTCATAGACTGAGAGCAGCACATTACCACTCTGATGTAAAGACAGGTCCCTTTTGGTCTCAAACTAAATGTAAAAAAAAAAAAAAATAAAATGACAATGATGGAAGTTGCTAAGCCTTTTGAAACCCAAAGGCCTACCTTAATTCTACTTGCTGATCAGGTCAGAAGACATGGATTAATTCCATAAGTATGTGGTCAGAAAAATTAACTGACTACAGTGGCTGACAAACAGGGCTGCAGCATCTCTTGTAACCGTAATGCTGGAAGGTCACTAAGCTAGCTACAGCAGAATCAAATGAGTACATGGTTGTGATAAGTCCTGAGCAGGCCTGTTGCAAGTTTCTCTTATCTCATGAGTCTGTGGGATCTAGGTTGGTGATTTAAAGCTTAAAGCTTGTGGTCACTTTTGTCAAATTATTGGAAATACTTGTAGCTCACTTCACTGGAGAGGAAAAGCAACATGGAGAAGAACAGGGAAGTTCAGTGCAGCAGTAATGTCAGTAGCAGAAAAAAGTTGTGTTAAAATCAGGCCCTACTCAAAGGCATTGCTGTATGGGGCTTGGTTTTATTTTGGGAAATAATATTTCATGTAACAGGTGACAGAAGTTCAGGTTTATTTTGAACAGGTGGTTTGTGCTTACTTTCAACTTTAATTGTCCATTGTTGTATAAAATGAATTTTAAACTTAATTGAGGCCATACTCTCAAAGTGGAGGTTAGAGGAGTCTGGCCTACCGGGCTTTTGGGTCTGGCTTATTTACAATGAAGAGTTAATAGCCTGCATTGCAGTGTTGCTGTGGAGGTAAATGTCCTGTAGGTAGGAGGGTGAGTATGTTTGGCAGTGGAGGAAGGCGAAGTATTCATGATAGACTGAAATTTGATTTTGATGGCTATCACTGACCAGGGTGAGATCTTCCATGATTTTTCACACTGGAGAAACTTCATTTCCAGAGCTGGCTTAACACTGGCTTGAGCTTCAATTCTCTGAAGATTAACATGATCTACTTTGACCTCAGTTTCTAGGGCAGTTTCTCATGTGTTACCAACTCATCTGAAGTGAAAAATGTTTAGGTTCTTAAGGCAATACAGATTTTTTATTTTTTCCCCAGAAGGAACTGTCATTTAGGCTGCTATGTTAGCTCCCTTGTGCCACAGTCAAGGGGGTTGGTATTGAAGGTGTGACCCTTTCTTTCACTTTGCTATTGAAGGATTATCATCAGAGGATTATTGTTTTACTGAACTAATCTTTAACTGCATTTACTGTTGAAGGCAAATGCCTTAATTATAAAGTGAAATTCTTTTCATGTGATAGTTGAGTTACATGAATCAAGATAACTAAAACAGGGGAAGAAGGCCATTCTTCTTACATGCTGATAGAGAGAGCATTTTGTGGTGTGCTTTGTTTTGCCTGTGGATTTCATGTGCTAATAAGTTTGAAGCATCTCCTACATGTGTAAAACTGAGTCTTATCACATTGGGGTCCAACTATATTGGGCTAAGCATGCAGCCAGCAAATTGCTGTAGTGCTCAACTGAACATTCTCTTCTCGTTGTCGCATGTCCATTTCTTCCCCCATAAGTTGCAGTCTTTTACAGGAAAATAAATCTAGCAATCAGCAGCTACGGAATCTGGTGGCTATGGAAGATACAAATAGTGGTTGTGAAGAAGCAGATGCAGGCTATCTGGCATGCCTGGAAGCACCTGATAGGGTGCTGTGCCCCTATATTTAGGCAAGTGAATTGAGTCCTTAGTCATTTCAGTTTATGGAGCTTAGTGATTCAGTTTATCTGGAAATAGGTCTCTAATTATTGGTCAGCTATGCAACCACTGGATGCTGTTAATTTGCTTAGCTAGATCTCCACTGCCTCTAATGGAAGCTAAGAAGCCTTTCTTACCTAGAGAGATATTTGCCTTTAGATGTTATATCCTCAAGCTGAATCCTGCCTCAGTTTTTATGCAGACATTCTCATGCTCTTGCTGCTTGTTGGTAATGGAAAACATAACAAAAGAGTCTCATATCAATAACAAATCAATGACTTCCGTGGAGATTCAGGAAGCATCTGTCATACAAGAACAAGATGTTCAAAACATATGGTGTGGTCTTCTGCCTTGCACTTGATAATTCCAAGTCCAGCCCAGACGAATGTCTGTAGAGAACTGTATTTGTAATGTTTGTTGTGCACTCTTTCAGGTGCTTGTTGGGGAAACAGTTTCTTCATATTTGACAAAGAGCATGGTTAGCTTTATGCAAGATCACTTCAAGTGGACTGCAGTGTGAAACCTATGTTTAATGTACCCATAGGTATTGAAGTGTGTGTGTACATGACTGTGAATGGTCAGTATTGGTAGCAGATCAGAAGCAGATAAATATTAGACCACCTTTAAAAATTACTGAGTAATATATGTCCAAGTGCAATATTTATGGTCACATGGGTCTAGAGTGGTTTCCAGAGGCTTGTGTAAGTTGATAAAATATTTATGCATGCCTATTGATTTGATAGATGGCAAGCGATTGAAATGAGTAGCTCTATCTTGATCAGGTAAGCAATGCCTTCAGCTGGAGATGTGCTATGTATCTACCCACTGCAGATGTAGGATGTGTGGTACAGTGTTTTGTATCTGCTGTGGAAAAATTCACTACTGCTTTGGTATCACAGGGTAGGCCAGGGCCTGCATTGACTTGGTCTGTCATCATGGCTGAGATTGCCGAGTGCCAACCATAATGTACGATGATATTAAAATATAAGAATATGGGAGTATCTTATGAATGTATAAATGTTCACCTGTCTCTTACACAGCTGTAGGAGTTAAAATTAGAGGGAGTAGTATGTGCTAGTTTTCATGAGAAACTGATACTAGTGGCTTCTATACCAGTCAAGTCTTGTCATGAATAGAGAAGCTGTTTCTCAGCCCTTGTAGTTTCCAAGTTTTCTCTTGCATGTGACCATGTGCATTGCTGGTTTTATATACACTTTTTATTGCAATGCAATTTCTCATCCTAAGAAGCCATTGCAGCATTTCCTGTGCAGCTGGAGGAGGCCAATGCTTACTAAGCAAAATATCAGCAGCTCTGCATTTTTATCTTGTCTGCTTCAAAAAACTTCTTTACAGGATGTGAGAGCCTGCTCTGTGTCAGTATCTTGATTGGGAATAAAGATAGTTTAAACATAATAATTGCTGGAAAACGAGGAGAACCCTGTGCATAGTAAGAGCTCATGGAACAAATGGTTACTATTTGACACCATTAAAAAGCTTAAGTAAAATGGTGGCTGTGTTTGATTGTGTCTGCGCTCTGTGGTAAGTCTTTTCTATGAAATGGTGATAGAAAGCCATATCCAGCACTGAAAGGAAGGGATTCTAATGACTGAACCTGGCTAATTGGGTCATGATTGACTAAATAGTTCTGCAGGCATAGCAAGTAGCCATAATGTGTAACTGCCTACCTGGCATGAACAAAGCATTTTGCTAATAATTTCAGTGTTAGGATGAGCTAGTTAGTAGTAAGGGCTGAAGCATTACATAAGAATTCTTGCATGATAGATTTGAAGGTGAGTATTCATCAGCTCCTGGGAGAAAGCTTTTAGCTGTGACAGAGCATATTAGAGGATTAAATGTAGGCTTAGTGTGATGGTTTATTTTGGAGGATTTCTAGGCCAGAGGTCTGCAGTTCAGTCTGCATGAATTGTGTGTTTGCTGTTCCTGGGATGTGTGGTACCTGCTGTGAGCATGCAGCAGATGCTTGCTCTAAATAGGCATCAGAATTATTGTTTGCCTTGTTTGTCTAACTCTGAGTGGTCTGAGCAGCTAGGTGGTATCTGCTGCTCTGGAACATCCAAAAACTTGTTAAAATCATGTGGAAGTCAAAGATCTATGCAGATTAATTCATTGTACCAGATCCTTTTGAGGAAGTGACCAGTGTGTTGGGGCTTGATTATGTGGGTAATGCAGAAGGGTCTACATAGAACAAGATTCATGCAAATGAGGCTTCTGGCTGAAAGCAAGCCATCGTGATAAATGTGGCCACTGAAATCCTACACATTAAAGTTAAAACCGTGGGTCAGTACTATACTCTGCTATTATTTGGATAATACCTTGTTCAAGAAAATACATAGGGGGTGGGAAGAGAAGGTGTAGTAAGCTGTCCAGTCATGTCTCCTTCAGTTGTGTTGTCATCAGCTGTTTTTAAAGAGGTGTGAGATGGTAACTGAACTCAGAGCAGGGAAAACAAAGCATTGACAGCCAAATCCCTTAGTCATCTATTAACCATCATAAAACTTCAACAGATGCAGTTTAATCAGGATCATCTCCCAAGGAAATCTCCTTTGGCTAGGCAAGGGAGATGAGATTGGTCAGGGTGTTATGCTACAGCCACTCAGCAATTCTGTCAGCCTGACATCTCAAGCGGAGTCACGGAACACTGAGTAAGGAATTCAAGGCATATGATTCATATCAGTCAGCATAGATTTACAGAAAAGTCTGTGCCAAAGGCTCTATGCTAGAGATTACAAGGCTGATGGAAACAAATAACAGTTCATGCAATATTAAGTTTTCTGCAAGGTAGTGACAAATTTTGTATCATGTTCACTTGCCTGAAGGGAAGTAGCACACTAAATGGTTTGAAAACTGGTTTGACTGTAGTTCTTAAATGGGAATTGCATGGGGAATATCAAGAAAGTATTTCTAGTAGTATCTTTCTTTTAGTCTTAGTATTTCTTGTAGTGACCTAGCAGAAGAGATCGAGTTGAAGTCATTGGAAAATGACTAAATGGTGTGTGATTAAAAGTGGGAGGACTGTTTTTGTGCCTGGTTGACCAAACATTAAGTATTTGGAGGTAAACAGTTACCTCGTATCTCCAGTGCTGAGGTGATCCTTGGGTGTATAAAAAACAGAATTTCCTATTGTACTAACAGCTATTAATAGAAATAGTGCAGTGGTCAAAAAAGAAAACTAACTTTGATCCACTAAGACAGAAGAATAGTTTTAAACAATGCCAGTAATGTGTATTTGTCAGGTTGCTTTTCAGTTGACAGTGTGAACGTGTTTAAAACTGTTTGAATTTTGTAGACGGCACATGTGAACATGAGGTGCAATCAACAATACTTTTGTTGTTGCCTGTCTGGTGGATGCGTCTTAATTTCACTCTCTTTGGAAAATGAACTATTATATAACTACTAGTGGTTTTAGCAGCCAGGATGACTTGCGCTTTACTTAGTGCAGCAGCAGTAATTAATTCCTGTATTTGTCAAAATTAAAGGTTTGCTTTCTGTCCCCCATTTTTGCTGGTTACAACTTAATTGATTCTAGAGGTTAAATTAAAGGTAATATGTGTTTTTTTGGTTTTTTGTTTTTTTTTTTTTTTTTTTTAATTCCGTCTGTACTATGCAGAATGCTTACACAGCCAGCTGTTTTCTTTGTCCTATGCTGGTCTCAGCTGCTGGGAACTGCTGAGCTACTTTTAATTGTGTGGAGGGAGAATTTGGAGCATGGATGGAGAACTACTGGAGTGAGGGGAAATGGGACAAGTGGAAGCAAAAGCTAGTTCCTTAGGTAAGGAGCACAGAGTAAAAATTGCAGGAGTAGGCATAATTATTAAAGAGGTAGTTATTTTTGTCTCTTACTTTGCTTGCATAAGTGTCAGCTAATAAAACTTGGTGTTCTCTGATAGATTAATTTCTTTGATAGAAAGATAGAAAGAATTTCTTTGAGCAATGCAGGTGTAGAGTAAGATCATGAACAGTATTGTATGCAGCCTGCTAAGAATATCTAGGTTTAGGGGGAGCTTCAGCTAAATTCATGATGAGGGAGCAGAGGAATAATTGGCCAGCTCCTTTGGCCCTGGACTAGAAGAAACAATGTGGATATTTCTCTTAGCCTTGTTAACAGTGACTGCAGATGGGGGCTCCTAGAATGCATGCAGATGGGATGTTGTGACTTGTACCTGTTACCCCAAATAGAACAAGAATGAAGGCCTTCCTTTGCCAGGTTTTATTTTTCTCTATGCATTGGAGACTGCAGTACACTCAGGGTTGCTGTGAGCATCATGTGAAAAGTCAGAATGCATCCAGAAGAGCCTAGCTGCCTCTAACTGAAGAGTTGTCTTGCTGAAAGATCAGTAACACATGTTCTCATACAAGTCTCCAGTTCTCATTGCTGGAGTACTAACAGAGATTGTCCCCTGCACCACTGGCTACTGAGCACATACATGGAGAGAGGAGAGGGTTTAAACTGCTGTCCTTGCTTGGTACTCTGTCAGTGTTACTCTTAAAAAAAAAAAAAAGAGGGTCTTCCTTCATCAGTAATGGCACCCTTCATGATGATTCTATAGCTTTCATTCCTCCAATTTCTGTTATTCTTCCAGAAGTACAGACTTCAGTGCTTTCAGAGTGAATTGTATTAATGGTACCAAGTATGTAGTTTCTGGGTTAATAAAACCTTGCAGAATTTTAACTCTAGGAAAAATAGAGTTATATAAAGATAAATAAAAATAAAAGAAATGAAAATTTGAGAGGAAAATCTAATTGCATCATTCCAAGGACACTTCAGAAAACAAAAATTTCATTGATAGACCTCATGGAGAGATTTAACCCAATAATCTGTTGAAAATCATAGAATCATTCAGGTTGGAAAAGACCTTTAAGATTGAGTCCAATGGTTAACATAATATTGCCAAGTCCACCACTGAACCACGTCCATAAGTGCCATGTCTACACGTCTTTTAAATACCTCCAGGGATGGTGACTCAACCACTTCCCTGAGAAGCCTGTTTCAATGCTTGACAACCCTTTCAGTGAAGAAATTTTTCCTAATACCCAGTCTAAACCTCCCCTGGCGCAGCTTGAGGCCATTTCCTCTCATCCTATCACTTGTTACTTGGGAGAAGAGACTGACACCCACCTCACTACAACTTCCTTTCATGTAGTTGTAGAGGGCAATAAGGTCTCCCTGAAGACTCCTTTTTTTCCAGGCTAAACAACCCCAGTTCCCTCCGCTGCTCCTCATAAGACTTGTTCTCTACACCCTTTCCCAGCTTCATTGCTCTTCTTTGGACAAGCTCCAGCACTTCAATGTCTTGTAGTGAGGGGCCCAAAACTGAACAGTATCCACACACATCCACAGCCTTTCCCTTGTCCACTAAGCAAGTTGCCTTGTCATAGAATGAGATCAGGTTAGTCAAGCAGAACCTGCCTTTCATAAACCCCTGCTGACTGGGCCTGATCACCTGGTTGTCCTGTACGTGCTGTGTGATGGCACTCAAGAGGATCTGCTCCATAACCTGCCCTGGCACTGAGGTCAGACTGACAGGCCTGTAGTTTTCTAGATCCTCCTTCCAGCCCTTCTTGTAGATGGGCGTCACATTTGCTAACTACCAGTCAACTGGGACCTCCCCGGTTAGCCAGGACTGCTGATGAATGATGGAAAGTGGCTTGGTGAGCACTTCCACCAGCTCCCTCAGTACCCTTGGATGGATCCCATCCGGCCCCATAGACCTGTGTGTGTCTAAGTGGTATAGCAGGTCGCTAACCATTTCCCCTTGGATTATGGGGGCTTCATTCTGCTGCCTGTCCCTGTCTTTAAGATCATGGGGCTGGGTACCTGGAGAACAATTGGTCTCACTATTAAAGACTGAGGCAAAGGAGGGAGGCATTAAGTACCTCAGCCTTTTCCTCATCCTTTGTCACTGTTTCCCCCTGCATCCAATAAAGGATGGAGATTCTCCTTAGCCCTCCTTTTGTTGTGAATGTATTTATAGAAACATTTTTTATTGTCTTCTATGGCAGTAGCCAGATTAAGTTCTAGTTGGACTTTCGTTCTTCTAATGTTCTCCCTGCATAACCTCACAACATCCTTGTAGTTCTCCTGAGTTGCCCACCCCTTCTTCTAAAGGTCATCAACTCTCTGTTTTTTCCTCAGTTGCAGTCAAAGCTCTCTGTTCAGCCAGGCCTGTCTCCTTCCCCGCCAGCTTGTCTTTTGGCACATGGGGATGGACTGCTCCTGTGCCTTTAAGATTTCCTTCTTGAAGAATGTCCATCCTTCCTGGAATCCTTTGCCCTTCAGGACTGCCTCCCAAGGTACTCTGCCAACCAGGCTCCTAAACAGGCCAAAGTCTGGCCTCTGGAAGTCCAAGGTGGCAGTTCTGCTAACCTCCCTCCTTAATTCTCTGAGAATCAAAAACTCTCTCATTTCATGATCACTATGCCCAAGATGGCCTCCAACCATCACATCACCCAGAAGTCCTTCTCTGTTCACAAACAACAGGTCCAGTGGGGTGCCTTCCCTAGTTGGCTCACTCACCAGCTGTGTCAGGAAGTTCTTTGCCACACACTCCAGGAACCTCCTAGACTGTTTCCTCTCTGCTGTATTGTATTTCCAGCAGGCACCCGGCAGGTTGAAGTCCCCCACAAGAACAAGGGCTAGCTATTGTGAGAATTCTCCCAGTTGCTTATAGAATATTTCATCTGCCTCTTCATCCTGGTTGGGTGACTCCCACCACGATAACTGCCTTGTTGGCCTTCCCCCCTGATTCTTACCCATAAACACTCAACCCTATCATGTCCATCATCAAGCTCTAGACAGTCAAAACACTCCCTAACATACAGGGCTACCACACTGCCTCTCCTTGCCTATCCCTTCTGAAGAGTGTATAGCCATCCATTGCAGCACTGCAGTGGTGCGAGTCATCCCACTGTGTTTCTGTGATTGCAACTATTTCATAGTTTTCCAGCTCCACGATGGCTTCCAACTCTTCCTGTTTGTTGTCCATCGCATGCATTGGTGTAGATGCACTTCAGTTGGGCTATTGATCCTGCCACGTTTTTTGGGAGAGAAGCCCTAATTCCTATGTGACTGTTCCCAGGTGCTTCTGTGGTTTCCAACACATCAATAACCCTCATGTCTTTGCTGCCATGTGGATCTCCATCCCCTACCTCCACTGAGATGGCAGACTGAAGGACCTTGCTAGCACACTGACCCTCAAACATCGGTGTACCACCCCCCAGGTTTATCTCTAGCAAGCCTGGTTTTATCCCTTTCCCCCTTCAAATCTAGTTTAAAGCCCTTTCTATGAGCCCTCCTAACTCCTGCACAAATATCCTTTTCCTTCTTTGAGACAGTTGTACCCTATCTGTCACCAGCAGGCCTGGTGCCATGTAGACAAACCCATGATCAAAAACCCCCAAATTTTGCTGATGACACCAAGCTTGGAACCAGGTATTGATCTACTGGTCCTTCCTGTTTCTTTCCTCATCATTCCCTGCAACTGGAAGGATAGAGGAGAACACTACTTGTGCTCCTGATCCCTTAACCAGTCATCCCAAGGCCCTGCAGTGTCTCTTGATTGCCCTCAGGCTTCTTGTTGCAACTTCATCGCTGCCTACCTGAAAAATCAAGAATGGAAAATAATTTGAGGGCTGTACCAGGGTAAGAAGTTTTATTGTCACATCTTTAACGCAGGCCCCAGGGAGGCAGCAGACTTCTCTAAGAAGTGGGTCCAGTCTGCATATTGGGCCTTCTGTTCTCCTCAGGAGACAGTCTCCTGTGACAATGACCTGTCTTTTTTTCTTTATGGAAGCAGTTAAATGAATTGATTGTAGCTATTGAAAGCTATGAAAGCCCTAGAAATTAGAGCAACTAAGAGCAGAGTTTGATACAGGAGACCTACCTGTGGAATTAGTGGAAGTACCTCATCTTAACCTGCATTTCTGAAGCCAGTGAGAGTTGCAGCTTCTTCCGTGGTAAAGTCCATATCAGCACAATAGGAGACCACAAGCCAGATCACAAGTTGTCCCTAGGTTTTGCGGTTACAACAGAAGTCCAGCAAAATGTTGTTAGGCCAAATGGTGAAACTGGTTCCATAGAAGCAATTGGTCAAAACACTGTACTGTTTTAGCTACAGCATGGATTTTACTTGCTGCTGTACAATCTTGCCTCATTGGTGACCAAGAACTGGTTTAGAGAGCTATCAGAGGGTGTTGTGATTGTCTTAATTATATGCAAGTGTGACTGGAAAAGTTTAAACACAGGAGAATGCTGCAGTTGCTCATATATAAATACCTTGCATTTGCATAAACAAAAGTTCCTCTTGAGATCTTGATGTGAATAAAATGATTGAATGATGGTTCAAAGCCAAGCATACTAAAAAGTCTGATTGGATTACTAGTTTGATTTACTTAGCACAAGTGTAACAAGCTTTCCTTATTACACTCTCCATTTAATTGTAATCTGAATGCAGGGCCTGGACTACTCCAAATAAATCTTGGTTGAAAAGTATTAGGACTAGAAGAAGAAATAAGTGTTTGGGCTTCTAATTGGGGGGAATGAAAAAGATTTTTCCTACTACTTAGTGTTAACTTCACAGTTAATCTGAGAATAGTTGTATCAGGCACATTAATACCTAGTTGTCAAGTTTGACCTAGTGCCTAATACAACCGTGCGAATAAACTATTTATGTAACTCTTTGCATATTGATTGCCAGCAGGGGGAAGCTTTGAGACTGCCTGAATCTGTAGTTTAAAAACAACTTTCAACTTTGGCAAGGAAGATACTGCTAAAGATTCCAGCTCAATAGTGTGGTACTGGAGGGCTTCACTATTAACCACTACCATCCAGAAATCCCTTCCCAAAATTATGAGGAAGAAAATTTTCTCCATCTTTCCTGTGACAGCCTTTTTTCCACCCTGATCAGAAGTACCGATACCTATAAGCTTCAGACTTTATCCAACTGCATCTTTGCACAGAAAATGTGATTTTTAGCTGTGTAGTTCAATTGGCACTTAGATGCTTTGTCTTCTGGATTGATATGCCTGTACTCTGTAAAGCAATAATGGAAATACAAACCAACTTTGCGAAGTCAGTCATGTTGAGCACCTAGGGTAAGATAATATTCATTTTGATGCTCAAATGTGGGACAGTGCAGAGAAGATTTTCAAGTATTTCATGTTATGCTGGAGTTCTAAAGTATGCAGAGGGTCACAGGAATCACATTCAAGCTTCTCAGAGACACACCACACTTGTGCCATGCCCGAGGAGTATTTGCAGCCTTAGCAGTACTTTTTAACTCTGAAAAGACAATTTAATTGGAATATTTCCAACTGTATCTAAACTGAAGAAGCAGACATGCTTTTGACGAAACGTTTGTGGTGTGCCATGTTCATTCCTGACCAGATGAGTGATGCATAGAGCCAATTCGATAAGGTTGCATTTAAAATTTGTGTATGCCTAACTCTAATAAAAATGATAAAAATGATTTATTCTAAATGTATGAATGCCTGTCACATAATCTCATAAGGCATTAGGACACAGGCCTGTACTGTTCTTAATTTGTTACTGAAATAATGTGTACTGATTCCAATTTAGACTTCTCCATGCCTCTAGTGAGAGAAGTAATTTGTTCTGTGTCTTCGTAATCTTCCTAGCCAGTTTTCTTAAACATCTTCCCCTTTCATTGCTTAATTTACATTTCTCTTGTTTTAAACACTGCCTGTAATTTCCAGTTGAAATGAGATGCTGTACAGCACTTAATTCTAAGTGTGCATTTACAGAATGCTGGCAGTAAAGAATCCACTTTAGCTAGGTTTTTAGGGAGAGAGTCCTGGTTTTGTTTGCAGCCTATACAAAGGGCCAGTGATGCTATCACAATGCCTAGCTACTGAACATCTGGTGCTTGTAGGATCAAAGATGAATTGGTGAAGCCATTTCACCATATCAAATGATAGGGATCTGTCGTGGTTTAGCTTCAGTCGGCAACTAAGCACCACACAGCTGCTCACACACCCTGCCCCCCCTGGTGGGATGGGGGAGAGAATCGGAAGAGGAAAAGTAAGAAAACTCGTGGGTTGAGATAAGAACAGTTTAATAATTGGGAAAAAGAGGAAAAAATTAAAATAGTAGTAGTAATAATAATAATTAATAATAATAATAAAAAATTAATGAAAAGGAAAACAACAAAAGAGAGAGAGAGAGAGGAACAAAACCCAGGGGAAAAAAAACCAAACAAGTGATGCAACCGCTCACCACCCACCGACTGATGCCCAGCCGGTCCCCGAGCAGCGATTGCTAACCCCCAACAAACTCCCCCCAGTTTATATACTGAGCATGACGTCATATGGTATGGAATAGCCCTTTGGCCAGTTTGGATCAACTATCTTGGCTGTGCCTCCTCCCAGCTTCTTGTCCACCTGGCAGAGTATGGGAAGCTGAAAAGTCCTCGACTAGTGTAAGCACTGCTTAGCAACAACTAAAACATCAGTATGTTATCAACATTATTCTCATACTAAATCCAAAACACAGCACTATACCCGCTACTGGGAAGAAAATTAACTCTTTCCCAGCTGAAACCAGGACAGGATCTTGTCTCACTCAAACTTTAGTTCCTCTTCAGTGAAACGCATCATTGTTAGAGGACTTTGTCAGATTTGGTACAAAGTACTCCGCAGGTCTACCAAATATTACACACAAACTCAGAGTCTACAGGAGTAGGTAGAAGCTGGGCTGTCTTCCTACTTCTCACTTGTACATTGGAAAAACTTTACAGTTGACCTTTGGTAACAAAGAGTTACATATTTTGCAGGCAGCACTAGGGTAGGGTCTTCATTGAGGAACTTTATAAAGCATCATCAATACCCATTCAAGTCTTAAGCCTTGAGATCTTAATTTTAAGGGGCTGAAACCTCCAATAATGTGATAAATTACTTGAGGGGAGTCTTGGCTCTGGGAAGCAATAATAATTACTTTTCACTAGGTAAAACTTGTGTGCTGCCATGAAACAAAGAACTTGAGGAAATCTCATCCCTAGGAACTGTTTAGTCCTTGTTTAATTGGTCACAAAATTCCTTCAGTACATGGATTATTGAAGGCTGAGGTTTATTTTATTCACAGAAGACTTGGGATGTCTGCTTTGGTATACTTAATTTGGTAGTATCTTAAATGCTTCCTCACTGGAAAGTGAGGAATTCCTGCCAATAAATAAATAAATAAAATTATACAATTATAAAATAATAAAATAAAATTATAAAATAAATAAATAAATAAAATTCCTGCCAATAGTCAAGTTCACTTACTGAAGGACAAGGAATGAGGTGCACACTAACTGACAATGTATCAATGGTTTTGAAGCTGCTAAGACAAAATGGTCTGCCAGGACATGTGTTAAAGAACATTGTCAAAGGAGGGGAGAGAGAGAGATGTGCTGGTTTTGGCTGGGATAGAGTTAATTATATTCATAGTAGCTAGTATGGGGCTATGTTTTGGATTTGTGCTGAAAACAGTGTTGGTAACACAGGGATGTTTTAGTTACTGCTGAGCAGTGCTTACACAGAGTCAAGGCCTTTTCTGCTTCTCACACCACCCTGCCAGCGAGTAGGCTGGGGGTGCACAAAAAGTTGGGAAGGGGACACAACCGGGACAGCTGACCCCAACTGACCAAAGGGATATTCCATACCATATGACGTCATGCTCAGCATATAAGGCTGGGGGAAGAAGAAGGAATGGGGGGGACATTCGGAGTGATGGCATTTGTCTTCCCAAGTAACTGTTACGTGTGATAGAGCCCTGCTTTCCTAGAGATGGCTGAACACCTGCCTGCCCATGGGAAGTAGTGAATGAATTCCTTGTTTTGCTTTGCTTGTGCGTACAGCTTTTGCTTTATGTATTAAACTATTTTTATCTGAACCCACAAGTTTTCTCACTTCTACCCTTCCGATTCTCTCCTGCATCCCACCAGGGGGGAGTGAGTGAGCAGCTGTGTGGTGTTTAGTTGCCAGCTGGGTTTAAACCATGACAGATGTGTTATTAATAAATGTGTGGTCTTAACCTAACAGGATCCTACAGCCATTTTAATTAAGATGTAATAGAGGAGTTTACACAGATAAGAGCTAATTAACTAAACTACCTAAAGGAGTGGTAGTTGTAGC